>NC_090436.1:575200909-575502648 GCF_031143425.1 Pleurodeles waltl | reverse complement strand
AGTTCAGGATGGATCCCTGACAAGCAACTCTGCAGACCTTTTCACAGAGACCTGTACCAGTTCTTGGGATGGAATCCATACACAATGAATTCCTGCTACCACATCTGAGTGAAAAGAAAAGCAGAAAAGTATAAATTAATCACATTAAAAAACATTATGTGGCTGATTCTGCTCTGTTGAGCCCCGGAAGCCACTGTATATCCAGATCTATCCAGGATGTATTTTCCCTATTCTGGAATTGTCCAGAAGATAACAACCACATAAATATCATTGGTCCCATTCTAGAGACTGATGAGCCTGTTGGGCAGCCAGCTTATCACATGGTACCAATTACATCATGAAATTATCTGAATGTGGTGCATGCATCATCTTTTACACATTTGAAACTGCTGCTACCATCTTTGATTCATATGTATGCAAATACAATCCAATGTACACCACCTAAAGATTCTATATCAATTGAAATGGTATTGATGCAAGAAATTGTACTGTCTGAAAAAGAGTCTGATCCAGATCCTGAACCTGAAGACGTTCTTCCTTCATCTCTTCAGGAAATACAAGAAAGAGAAGTGATGATTTTAAGAAAATTAGTTATTGGTTGAGGAGGGTGGAAACCCCACTCAGGCAACAACAACAATCCTTGTTATGGTGAACCACAATCTTCACTAAATTAACCTGTGCTTAACCCTCTGGTAGCTTGGCACAAAGCAGAGTGGCTTAACTTAGAGCAATGTGTGAAGTATGCAGCACACAAACCGTAAGAAAGTGAAAACACAGCACAAGAAAACTCTAGATCCAGAAAAAATTCCTCGACCAATTTAGAAAAATGAAGTACATTCTAATAAATAAAATGATATCAGAACAACAAAACTCCAATCAGTAGAACCGGAGATATGCATTTAATTTTTTTTAGTGAAAATAATTCCTAAGAGCACAAAGCACCCATTGTGGTCATCTTGTCATGCTAAACTAGGGGAAAGTCAAAAGTTCAAGCCGACAACGATAGAGCATGGGTCGGATACAGTGACCTGGTTAGTCCCACTGAAAAATTACCTTCTAAGTCCCTCATGAAGAGTTTGGATTGAATTGGAGAAGACCATGAGGTTGAGGCTGAGCATTGCTGACAGTCAATGCTGAATCACAAAGAGCAGGTCCATTGTCACCGATGGTCACCGCTGCAGCACAAAAAGCTGGCAGATGGTCATTATTGTAGCTTTGTGTTTGTGGTCATTGTGGGATGTTGCTGCTATGGAATGAAGTACGAGTCTCCTATTGCCAGTCATCGCTTGTAGCCCCCATTGACCCAAAGTGCAGGTATCACAGGAGCATTGCACTGGCAGTCATTCCAGAGTCTTGGAGTGTACGCACCTATTTGTGGCTGTGAGAAGCCTAAACCTCAAGATTTCTACCTTTTCTTGAGGGGACGTACACTCTGATGCCAGCCAAGGGTTTGGAACCTGGGCAGGAACTACTTAGGGAGAAGGGACTCACTCCAGCAGAGGCCAGCATGGTTCTGGCAGGTCCAGGCAGGTCCTGTTGCAGCAGGTCATGTGGGCTGGTGTAGGAAGGCCTCCAGAGCTTATGTGTGTCCCTGTAGCTCAGAAAAAGGCTCAGCCAACTGACCCTTGGAGTCATGCTGATGAGTTGGGAGTGAAGGCAAGCAGGTCCAGTCTTCATGCTCAGACAGCTTCAAGCAGCAGGGCAGTCCTCTGCCTGCAGGGCTGTCAATCTTCTGTAACTTCTCCAGGTCCAGGTGTGTTTTGATGAGTTGCTCTGGCGGTTCAATAGTTATACCTGGTGCTTGCCTTTGTATGGGTGGAACTCCCTGTCTTACCTCTATATCTGGTTCTAGAAAGGTCTTCCCCTTCACTGTCAAAGATGCAAACTGTCTGCGGAGTTGCAAAAGGCAGAGCAGGCCTGGTGCCAGGATATGTTGTGTGTGCAAAAGACAAAGCCCTTTGTAGTAGGTGCGGATGGATATATCTGTTTCCCAGTCATGGTGCTGGGCTGGCTTATCCCCTCCACACCTAAGCCCACTTTGTGGTACTGTCTGGAAATAATATACAAACAAGCGCTATTAACAGTGATGTGACCCGACATACTGGCAGAAGGAAGGGAATAATGATTGGGAGAAGAAAATGCCAACTTTCTAAAGGGGGCATTTTCAGAATTGTAACTTAAAATCTTACTTTGCCATTAAAGAGGATTTTAAATTGCAATTCATGTGATAGCAAAGAGTATATTTCTACCTGCACCCAATTTAAAGTTATCACTTATTAATAAGGTGGCCCAGTGTGGAGAGATAGGCCTTACACCAGTAAAAAACAACTTTAGGCTTAGAGTTTTTCCGTGCCAGGACATGTAAACCTAATTACACATGTCCTACTTTTTAAATGCAAGGCACCCTGCCCTCTTGGTGGTCAGGGTATACCTTAGGGGTGACTTACATGTATTAATAAGAAATGTTTAGGCCTGACAAAATTGTTTATTTTGCCAGGTTGAAATGGCATTTTAAAAACTGTAGTAAAAGCTGCAGTTGGATGCCTAAGGCATGTTTTAAAATTACACGTAGTAGGTGGCACAATGAATGCCACAGTCTCACTTGTAGCATTTCAATTAACAGACCCTGGTTACATATAGTACAATTTACTAGAGACATAAAAATAAATAAATAGGCTAATTACTTGTAAGAACAATTTACCATGTTTCAAGGAGAGCACACAAACTCTGTAGCACTAGTAGGCAAAGTCCTAAGTCCAACAAAAACAAATTCAGCAAAGTAGGAGTGAAGGCAAAATGTTTGGAGCAATACTATACTTAGAATTTCATGCCTGACATCTATATCTTTATGTAGCCAATGCTACAAATGGCTTCTTGGCTGCAGCAGTTTCTGTGACGATATAGCTTTCCTTCATGGTTGTACATTTGGATTGCTCTTGCTGCACCATTGCTTCTTTTATGGACGCATTAATGGTTCTCATTTTAATGCTGGTGCTAGCTTCCTAAAAGTTTAATGCCATTGGTAATTTGGGATAAGGTTCCCTATCACATTTTCAGCCCTTTAGAAATTATCCAGATGCCTTTTTTTGTAAAAATATCTTTGAATAACAATGTCACGCTAGGTCCCTTAGCAAATTCATGGGGCATTAATGCCAGTAAACAAGAGATAATTGGCTTTGGCTTGTAAGCTTTATTAGACAATGAAGATCCATTTCTCGAAACAGAAAACAGAAAGTCATCAGAAGCTGTTTCGATTTATCATTGCAGGCATTGATCAAGCTAGCAGACCAAGTGAAGTATACAACTTTACACAGTTTAGCAGTGCAGCTTCCCTGCTCCCCCTTCCCTAACCCCAGTTAATCGTCCTAAAAGGTTCCATTGAAAGTTTCCTTATTTTAACAGTGATGATTGATTTGCCCCATCAGAATTCTATTTCTTTCAAGAGTCTTGAGAAACTGAAAAAGATTTTGATTACTAGTCACAGATTTATCTATTCACCCAGACCCATTGATTCATGTTTAGAACAGAGGTACCCTTGTTGAAAAGAAACTAGTAATTGATAACGTATTTGGGGAAGTACAGTTTGGCAGTATGGTGAATTGATACCTTGATCAGAGCATGTCTGATTTTTAGAGAAATTTTATTTTCGAAGGCGTTTGTGAAGGAAACAACTTCCATGGGCTTTGAGCTTCTGAATATTAAACAACCTCATCGGTGAAATAAATCAATTTGACACACTTTGCATATTTGAGATGAAAAGAAGACACTGATAATGATTTATGTTAAATCAAATGTAATATACTATAGCATAATATAACATCATATAATGTAAAATAACATAACATACAACACAACGTATAATATAATATAAAATAATATAATATAATATAATATAATACAATATAATATAATATTTACAATTTTTGGTTCATATGGTATTGTCATATGGCCAACAGATTCAGATACAAATATCACTGTGCCAGTTCTAAGTGGGTTTTCACAAAAGAACACGTACCCTGCATACATTATAAACTGCTTGGCACAGCCAGTTCCATCATATGTATTTTTTTATGCAGTCCATAAAAGACTGATCCATTGGGCCCAGGGAGTCATTTTATAAGTTTAAGCCAACATGGAGCAGTGAATGTGCCACCAATGCATCAAAAGAATGATGCAGCAGCGGTGCAAGCTCCTTGTAAATTAACGCCTTAGTGAAGATATAGATTTAGGTGATTTCCATTTAGGATCGCATCCACAGGAAAATAAAAGATTTGTATCTAAACTGATTTTTTCTGCTACAAAAGGAGAACATATATTTTTGAAGAAAGTAAGGCACAGAAAGAATTTGGTAAATTGATATGGAAATGCAAAATACTTTCAAAGTTTTCAGGCACTTTCTAGATGCATATAAACTGTTTGTAGTATCACTGCCTCTTCTTTATTTCTTTTTTCAGGAAGTTTTAAAATCCTTTGCTCAAGCTCAAGTGTGTGTGCTGTGCACTAAAGTGCCATGACAGCTCATAACAAGTCCGCCCCTTTTCTCCCTCACAACCTTACTTCAGGGCAGATAACAATCACCAAAATGGGGGCAGCATACAATCTTCTCCCAATCAAACAGAGAACACTCCGTTTTTTGCTCTTGAAGATCTACAGATTATGTGGCTCACACATGGAGTAACTAGCTTATTTCCTTGCCTATTAGTGCCTTTCATTTCTATGACTGTCAGAAACATAAATCTGTTAGATAGTAAGAAAGCATGCATATCACATATGCATATGCAAGAAGCATGGAGATTCCCTTTTGGGTACCAGTTTTTAATGGAACATAATTCTGCTTTCAGTTGCACATCTTTGTGCCCTACTCTAGGGGTGGGCCTAACTCTGGTCATTTACATTAGTGTAATTACACAACATTACAGCAAACGTACGTGAAATTATGAAGAATTACCCTGCATTTAGCTCATTTTTCTTAGCACAATATTAACCCTCATGTCCAAAATGAACTTCAGGATGCATTTTGCACTTCACAAATAGCACTAAATGCAAAAGAATAGGAATAGCAGCCACTTGCATTCTGTTTCTATGCTCTTGGGTTGGCGTTTTTGACCCAAGATACCCCAAATTACACAAAGGGGAGCAATCACATAATGTTGGGTAATTTTGCTTCACTGGAGAAAGACAAACTTACCAAAATTAGTACAATTACTCCAGCACAATTCATTTTCACCCAGACCTACACTAATTCTCTAGGACACTCACTCCTTCATACTGCTAATAATATTCATGGCACTTGCAATCATCTGAAGCCTTCCCTTTCTTGTTAAATCCTCAGAATACCCAGCTCCTTCATTCCTTCTTATCAAACACTTTTAAGAAATGGCTTCTACTCCAAAAAGCTTATTTGGAGCCCATATATTGCTTTGTTTTTTTAATTCCAGAATGAACCAAGCCCCTATGCCTCCTTCTTGGGCTGTTGTTAAGATTAGTACAGACTTTAAAAGCGGGTTACGGGATCTTCCATCCAATTACAGACCTATCAGCCTGATTGACAGCACATAGAAAGTCTTTAGTCGGATTATACTTGAAAGTCTACAGGACCGGGTAGCAGTTGTGGTTTTGCTGACCTCATTGCTAACAAGGTTTAGGGATGGCATCAGTTTGATAGACCAGGTGCTTCTCCTCCAGCTGATCTATTGGAAACAATAACCTTGGTGGGGGGCGACTTTGTGTGTTGCTTGTGGATCTCCGGTCAGCTTTTGACCTGGTACCCAGGGCTTTCCTCTGGAGGGTCATGACAGATTTGGGTGTCCCGAAATATCTCCTTGATATCATCATCAGACTATACTCCAAGTATTTTGCCCAGGTTAGATATGGCCTCCAGGGTTCACTAACACCAGCCGTACCAGGCACAAGGGGTGATAGGTAAGGGTGTGTGCTTCTATACTTCAACGATTTAATATCCAAGCTTTCCTCATGTGAAAACAACTTTCCACATTTCACCGGTAGGAAGGTCACCACCCTCTTGTTTGCAGACAACATGCTTCTAACTTCCAAATCTCCAATGGGGATCCTGAGCCTGTTTGATCAATTTGGAATTCTCTGCAAATTGAGAGGCTTGAAGTTTAATCTAGGCAAGATCAAGTATTTGGTCTCCAATCCTTGTCCGTCTTCTGCCTCCCCTCCATCTCTCAATGGAGTCCAATTGGAGAGAATTATTTGAATATCTAGGGATCATAGTCACTGAACATTTTGACTGGTCACCACACATTTAGAAACGTAAACTCAAGTTAAAGCAAAATATAGGGGGTATTACAAAGTACCATCATAGTTCTCTTTTTCGCCAATACCCCCACACCAAATCTATAATCTTTAAACACTAGGAGCTATGCCCTATGGTGCGTACCTTTGGGGTAATAAGGACACTGGGAGCTTGGAACAGGTAGAGAACAGATTCTTGCATCTCCTCACTAGTCTTCCTGCTAGCACTCCCATTAATTCCCTTGCAGCTTGGTGTGGGTCACAGACTGCTCTCTAAAAAAGTGGGCTTTAGATCAATACTGCATTGGTGTAGGATCTGGGCTTCATCACCACTGACACTATATTGACAAGACCTGGAGGATGTTTTGGGGCTGTCTGTGGCCCCCAGATTTTCCTGGTTAAGAGATGTTCAACAGCTGTTGAATGAGATTGGTTGTTGGAACCTGTGGCTTATTCCCAAGGACGTTCTAGGATTGTAAATAAATGTTTAAGCACCTATATTGGCAACACATTGATAACTTAACTTTCAGGCTCTGTTAGTATGGGTTTCCTCACCATTGCCTTCCCAGTGCACAAAGATAGCTACTTTGCAGAGTTTTATATTGATTGGATCAAACCCTCCCAAGCTAAAATTATTTACATGAAATTTTAGGTTGGAAGCCTGCCTCTATGGTCAGTCATGGCCAAATAGCTGCACACTTCCGTTTTATCAGACAGGAACTGTTCCTTTTGCCCTGAGGTATCTGAAACCATTTTCTACGTTTTGATCATTTGTCCAACTTAAGGTGGGTTTAGAAGGACATGAATTGTACCACTCTGTCACAATCTGGGGCTCAAAAGCTGTGGTACAGCAATCTGTGTCTTTAGAAGTGACATAAGACCTTTTATCGTTTTCGCTGTCTCTCGTTTTTTACTGATTATGTGGAGGCTCAGGAACAAAAAGCTAACTTCCTGATCACCATATCATTGAGTATTGATGATCCCTAATCCTACCTATGCCTCAAAATCACAGACCGGATAATGTCAATGGGTGAAGATTTTTTTTTGTGATAGGATCCAATATTTCTATTATGTGTTTCATATGGTTCAGGCAAGGATCGTTCTTCACACTATTTATCTGTTGTTTACTTGTAGTTTATATCTTTTATGACCATACCTTATAAAATAAACATGATGATTTATGTGTTTTTTTTTTAAAATCATGAACTGCATAGATTGCTATGTAGTTTTATAGATTTGTATTCTGAATATAGGATTTGATGATGATGAAATTGGCTTCTACATAATTTGAACAAATTAATCCCATTGTGAGTTGCCCCAGGTCTTTGCCTATTTGTTAACTGTTCAGAAATTAGTAATACATTTTTTCCTGCCCAACAAATGTTTTAGAAAGTGCTTCATGACAAAAAGTAGACATGATAAGTACACACACTGATAAATTATACAAGCTGATTGCAGTTGTATCTCAGAAAGAGGTAGATTTTACCAGTGCAGCTGAAAGGTTTGTCCTTCAAAAACAATTTTTTGCATCCAAGATTCAGCAATTCTTACAAACCCATTTTCCAGCACAATTTGTTTATCTGCTGCACACTGTGTTCCATATATCGAACACAACTGACATAATGTATGTGCTTCAAATCATCGGATCTGGCTTGATGACTGACATTTAAACTATTTTTTAGAATCACCTCTTCCTATTTTGGTTCTTTGTTTGTGATATTGCTTCCTGGAATCTCAACTACTCTTGCCATTGTTTTCTTGCTGAGGAACAAAAGTCAAAATGAAGAAAAATAAAAGTCAACATAAATAGGAACCCACCCAACTGAATATCAATGCCATAAAGTTATTATTTTCTATCTGAGAGGGAAAATGCTTGCTAGGATACGTGGACTCTGGGTTTTATCTTTTTGTAAACTTCAACCTCCTTGAGTGAGACCGGTATTTCAGTGCTTGAGCTGCTTTCAAAGTGTCATCTTAAAAATTCCTTTCAAACAACAAGCTTTCATGTTTCCGACTTTTACGGTTAGGAAGTGGGACCTGAGAAACACAATTGTTTCCGTTTGTGTATTTCCTACTTGGTTTTCCAAGTTTGAAATTTACCATCTGTTTTTTAAATGATGCAAACTCAGTAAAACAAGAGAAAGACAACCAGAAACCTTTGGCCCTCATTACAACCCTGGCGGTCACAGACCACCAGGGCTGTTTTGGAGGTTGCACTGCCAACAGGCTGGCGGTGCAAACTCGGGTATTACGACCACGGCGGAAGCGCCGCGGTTGCACCGCCGGGACCGGCGGTTTTCCGCCACACTGGTCCCGGTGGATTTAATCCACCAGGGCAGCGCCCAGGGGATTACGAGTCCCCTTTCCGCCAGCCTTTTCATGGCGGTAGAAACTGCCGTGGAAAGGCTGGCGGAAAGGGGAGCCGCGGGCCCCTGGGGGCCCCTGCACTGCCCATGCCTTTGTCATGGGGCAGTGCAGGGGCCCCCTGGCGCAGCCCCACACAGCTTTTCCCTGTCTGCACAGCAGACAGTGAAAAGCACGACAGGTGCAACTGCCGCACGGCTGCAACACCGCCGGCTCCATTTGGAGCCGGCTCCCATGTTGCGGCTGACATCCCTGCTGGGCCAGCTGGCGGAAACTCGGTTTCCACCCGCCGGGCCAACGGGGATGTCAAAATGGCTACCGCATTGGCAGCCTCATGGCGGTTACAACTTGTTGGGCGGCGTTTGCCGCTGCCAAAGTTGTAATGAGGGCCTTTGTTTTTTTGTATAGCTGTCCTAGGCCAGCGTTTTACTTTTGATATATTTTGGATTATTTTGGGGATTTTTACATCAAGCTGCATAGCAGCAATAATAATATGTTAATTCTTGCAATTGGCATCATTCAATTTGAGACCTGCCCTTTTCAAACAAATTTGAAAAGTGCATATAAGTTTGGGTACAGACAAGGGAAAGAGGAATCTTCGACTTCCCTAGACACTGAGATTGAGAAACCAAAAGCTGTAAACACTTTTTTGAAGGCCACAGCTATACATCTTGGAGCCACCCTGGCCTTATTGGCATGCTGGGATGATAAAGTTACTGAGCACAAAGATAGGCAGTGACTTTCTTCATACAGAACAAAGCTTTTGTTGTTCCACTAAGGTATATTTGTGAGAGCCCACCTTAAAAACTCATACAGGTCCTTTTGGCGCTAAGAAAATAGAAATAGTACACTGTTCCAAAATATGTATATATATACACACACATGCAGGGAGAGGGAGAGTCAGTATTTGTCAGGAGAGCCCTCAAGCATCCACTAGAATGCTGAGCATCATCATCGGGCTAACTCCTCATCAGACCGGCACTGCAATGTCTGGCGGACCACCAACCACACGGTGGTGGCACACAACCGAAAATAATCTAGCAGAAGGGATGGGTCTACGGAAGATACTGACAATAAAAAAGGAGAGACAAGTGAATTAAAATTGGCTCTGAGCCTTAGGCATCATGATTTAATAACTCAGAAACAGGATCAGGCCAAGATTAAAAAAGAAACAAGAGGAGTTAATACGCGGAGTAATGTCCCACTGTACTCCATGAAAGGGAGGAAAAGGTGATGGACCTAGTCCTAACACAATGTGGTCAACATGTTTCGCGCCTCTATGGTCAAGAAGTGATCCCTTGGCGCTTCGTCAGGACCATGATAACTACTTCTCCTAATTATGTGCAAACAAGGGGGGAATAAGTGCTGAAAAGTCACTTACTAGACGAAGACTATTTGTCACCGTCAATCAGTCAGTAGGTCGCCCTGCATGGAAATAAAAATTAGACATAAAATGGTGTCTATACAATAAAGTAAACATGATAATCCTGAAACCAAGTGTGACATAATAAAACATAAACAGCTTACCATCCCATGGTAGAGAAAAGGCATCCTAGAAACACGCATGCCTCAAACCAAAGGAAATGTACTAGGTGTAGAAAAATATATATAATATAATATTATAGTACATAGACATGGTACACATTGGTCCATGGTTCAACATGAATATATAAGGATGACATGTGCAAAAAGGTTGTTAAGTAACACTCACAAACAAGTGTCCTATACAAGGATATGAATCTGGCTGTAATCACAAATATAAACATAAGTAGCATGCCCCAGTATTGGACTGAGCTCTATATGAACACACCAGGTAACTAGCAGCATCCTCTAGATACAAAAAATAAAAAAAAATAAAAAATGCACAAAGGTCACGAAATCCTCAGTGAAACGCTATAAACCCGTATTGGAATGTGGTAATCATTAGCCTTAATAAGTCAAAATCAGTCGCTATACAATAATGTAGAATAGTCGGGAACGTGAACATCAACTTGATTTAACTCAGCCATCTTAGGGTCATAGAAGGGAATACCAAGGCTATCTAAGCCTTAAAAAGTGTTGTGATCATTACTGCGATAGAGAGAGACTTACTTGGAATCCTCCTCTGATCCGGCGGTAAACCTACCCAAGGACGGGTGCCTGAAATCAGTAGCACTGCGTCCCGGGAGGGGTTTTTAACACTCGAGACTGCGAGCGCAGTCATTTCCGTCCAACCCGGAACTTGGGCATCGACCAGGGAAGGTTATGGAAACCGAGGAAGGACTAAGAATAGGGAAAAACGGCAGCCATCTTAGTAGTAGTGCTCGTCATAACGGACCTAATTGGATACATGAAAAACCATAATAAACACAAAGGATCCTAGAAAGCAAAGTTGTTGGACACTATCCACTGATAGCAAAGAGGAAAATTGTAAAATTCAGACCCGCACTAAATTGATGTGGCTGAAAAAATGTCAAGGGAAGGTGTCAGTAATCTGTCTGATAGTTTGACCACAAGAAAACTGCCTGTCAAAGTCTTGGGGGAAGGAAAGAGGTTTTTCTCTAGCAGACCTAAATGAGTCAAAAAGTGACACCAACATATATAAGTCAGTATGAAAAGAAAAAGGTGTTCTATCATTACAGCAGCAGTCAACAAGTACAGAGTTGGTAAAAAGACACAAATGTCGTAACTGTCTTAAGGTGTCAGAGTGTACCATGGAATTTTATCGTTTAGGCCCTCACTGGATCTCTTAAGTCTGAAAATCCAGCATTGCTCAATGCGGAATAAATATTTGGGATCATTGTCATTACGTCTAGGTACCTGTAAAACTATCCACCATAAGTCATCAGGGCCGTGGTGTGCTTCCAGGAAATGTGAACTTAATTTGGTGGTAATACGGGAACACCTGATATTACTTCGGTGTTCATTGATTCTCTGTTTGACAGGTCTGGTCGTCATACCAACATATTGTAAGTTACAGGGGCACATAATCAAGTAGATACATTGTTGAGTGTTACAATTCGTATGTCTGTTCAGATGCCAGGTGCCTACATATTTCAAACTTAGTTGGTCGACCCGTTTAGTCAAACAACAGACATTGCAACAGCCACACGGGTAGTGTCCAGTCACCGGTGGTAGATTCCACAAGGTAGCCTGTTTAGACGTTTCTCCTTGTGTACATGGACGTGTATGTACAACTAAGTCTTTAATGTTAGGTGATTTCTTGAAAGCAAACAGCGTTCTCGGAATCTGGGTACCCCCACATTGTGAAATGCTCCAACGTTTATTAATGAGCTTTTTTACAGTGTTGGACAAAGGGGTGTATGTGGAAACACAAGTTATTCGGGCTTCTGTTTCCCTCATCACAGGTGCTAATAAAGTCTCCCTGTGATTGTTCCGCGCCCTCTTGTAGGCCGGGTTGATAATCTTATTTGGATAATGACGATCATGTAGTTTATGGCTTTAGCTTTTGGTGCTCAGACAGCAGAATTGGAACACTGATGCTAACGCCAACTTTATTGCAGAGAAATTCAGAAAATACTGCAGTTCTTTTCAATAATTTGACTATTAATTGTTTACATTTTTATAGCTACAGTTGTACACACTGTATGCACTTGGACAACGCTGATTTAAAAAGAATAATAAAACATATTTCTAGTGTGTATTCATATTCTTAGTGTATATTTTTGAGTGTGTCTGTCAATTCATGGATGGTGAAAAAGGGTTTGGAACTCAAAAACAATAAATAGACTTGTGATTCTTACATGACTGACTGTTACACAGTGTGCACCATTTTCATATAATGCTCAGGTGGTTTGTGAACTACAGTCAAAGCAGCTTTTCTGTCTCTATCTGGCAAGTTGGCTTTGAGCCTGTAATTTAGCCAGAGGGCCTGGAAAATCCACTTATGTGCAGTATTTTGCTCAGAATAGCAACAAGTGTATTACACTTGATGTGTCAGTTTGTCCTGGTGTGGATTCACTATGGAAATGGTTATGTGGTATTGGGAGGAATGGAAACCTTGCTAAATGAAGTGTGACAAGGATTGTGATTGTGTGATAGAACATTAAAGGTAGAAAATGTCCAGAGAAACCCAGTGGAGTAACATAAAATATTAATGCAGAATGTGCCAAAGATGGCAGTAGATGGAGCTGAATTATTGTGCACTGCTTCACTGGAAGATCATTAGAGCATATTGTAAGCATTGCAACCTTTTATTTTAATCTTTTATGTTGTGTTTTATGGTTATTTTGGCTTGTTCTGGGGGACTTCGGGGGCTGATTTAGCAGTATCATGCACATGTTTGCTAAAAAAAAGGGAGACTGATTTGAATTTGAACATTTGTGGGCGATAGTGGCTAGAGAGCAGCACCGTCTTTGCCACTGTTATTGTCTCCACCTATTCTAGTAGCAGAGGGTGAGTGGGAAGTTTTCTCATCCTCCAATCCTTGTGTTCATTATTGAAGAGGGATGCAAGGATGGACATGCAGCGTATTGTTATTTTAATTTTTCTATTTATTGTTCTGTTGTGGTTTTAGCTTGTCCTTGGGGCTGGATTTTATCAGCATCTGCACTTTTTGCAAACAGTTGCTCAAAAAATAAGGGAGACTGTTTGATTTTAATTTGAACTGCTGGCTGATTAGTGTCACTGCCTTTGATGCTGTGAGCACCAACACCCACTCTAGTTGCAGATAGTGGGAAAGGCATTTCACCAACCTCTATTCCTTGTGCTTATTATTTAAGAGGGATGCAAGTGCAGATGTGGAGGATGTTGTAAGCAGGACAGCTTGTTATATTCATCTTTTATTTTATGTTCCGTAGTGGTGAAGGCATACCAAAGGCAAGCCTCTCTGTGCTTGTCTGCATTCAGATCACGGCCAGAGCTAGCCACACTATTCAGTTTTCCCTAAAACCAATTAGAAGATTGGTATATAATAAGTCTTCCTTCCTCTAACGTCAACCACTTAAATGTAACTTTCAGCTTGCCTGCATTCATTAAAGCAATATCCTGTTTTTTGCCTTAACTGTGCTTTTCAATTACACATGAATTTCCATGGCACTAACTCTACCAAATCCATTCCCAGGAAGACTGTAAAAGATTTATGCACATGACATATAGGAAATCACTTCAATTGGGAAGTGACAGTTTGACTTTAGACAACCCTTTAACTCAAAATCCGATTTCACATAGAGGCAAGGCTGTAAAGGAATGCCTGATTAATGTCCATTCTCTCACCAAAGATAAAATTGAGCTTTGGAACATGTTAGATGATAACATCTGGGACCTTATCTTTCCCACTGAAACATAGCTGGATAAAAGTTCCATTCCAGGTCCTTAATCAGCCATCACAGATGATACACTATCTCACAGCTAGACAGAACTGGAGCAGTGGGTGGTGGGGTTGCCATCATATAAAGTTCCAATTTCCTGTGCTTTAGTTTGCAGATAGATTTACAAGATATAGCTGAGGCCCTTGTTTTTACCGTAAAGATCTTGGAAAATTTCTCTCTCTCTTTAGAAATCTTGTATGTTGTCCAATATAGTGGACATACAGTTCTAAGTGTTCTTAGCCAATGCCATTAGGCCTTTATGTTCAATGTTATTGTCCTTGGTGACTGCAGCATTCATGTTGATAATCTGTCATGTGAAGCTGGTGAGCATTTGATTGAAGCAATGTCTGGCTTTAATTTAGTTTTAAAAAGTTGTGGGCCACACACATGTTAGTGGCCATACACCCTAGATGTTATTTTCTCTCAATTGTCCTCTCTTCTAATGGTTTACATTGTATCTTTAGCCTGGTCAGATCACTATTTAATTTCCTTTTACTTCAAACTTCCTTTTCTGCAGGCCATAAAAGTGAATAAGACAGAGCTGTTTCACCCATGACATGAAGTCTCGGACACAGTTCGAATTCACTTTGTTCTCAAATCAAGGTTGACCAGTCTCGTAACATTGACATGGACATGACTGCTTTTGAGTCAGATTTAGAAACATATTTTGATATAATTCCACCTCTAAAACCAAATATTAGAAAAAAGGCAATACCTTTTGTGCCTTGGTTCGCTTCAGAACTGAGATGAAGTGGCAACATAATTTTTCTAAGGGGCATAAGCTTATTTGCAAGTCCACATTGAAACAGTTCAGAAAAAACATTAGAAAAGCTAGATCCTGTATGTTTGCTAAACAGATTGGAGAAGCGGGCAATGTTGCCAGGATCATTTTCAAAATTGTTCACTCCTTCCTGAATAGGAAATCTGGCAAACAATCAACTCCCACCTCTCAACAATTTCCTTATTTTGTGTTTCACTTCTTTCATGATAAAGGTTCTCATTCTGAGCTTTGCGGTCCGAACACAAGTCCGCCATAGTGGTGGCCGCCAAAAGGCCACCATGTTGGCAGTAATACAGACCACTGTATTGCAATTTACACAGGCAGGGCCGCCAGAACTGAGGTAAAAATCTTATATTGCCAGAACTCTGGAAGGTGGGAAAGAGATGGACCCACCACCCTCACTGCCAGCCTGTTAAACAACCACCAAACCTATTGTGACTCACAAATCACAATGGCAGTTCTTCCATGGCGGGCCACCAATGGCTGTGTGAACCACAGTGGTCACCACAGCATTACACAACACAAAATTCAAATTCCCCACAGCTGACACACATACATGCACCTGACACACCTACAAACGGCACTATAAAACACACCCTTTCACACACCACAATCCTTTGCAACAAGAATGCCACGCATAAAAGCAAGAGCTGAAAAGCAGAGACACACAGGCCTTTATTATGACCCTGGTGGTCTGTGATAAAGTGGTGGTAATACCGCCAACAGGTCGGCGGTAACTACCGCCAAATTATGACCATGGCAGATAGATCTCTGATAGACAGCCAATGTACCACACCGACTGCCAGGGAAGAAACAACAGCCACCATGGCAGTAGCCGCTTACAGCCACGTGGAAGTCAAAAATCCAACCCACCATATTAAGACACAGCAACTGAACACAGAAGGGAAAGGACTCACCATTGGAGACACAGGGAAGAACCACTCCACCATGGAACCTGAACTGCATGTCTTCCCGATGATATTCTACGTTCTGCTCCACCATGAAGACCAACACCAGCGAAGACGACAATGGTGAGTACAGCTGCCTAGCACACAAGGGAGGGGGGAGGAAAACGACAGTGACACACACACGCATGACACACATCCCATAAACACACCCCATACATACAACCAGATGCATTTAAAAAAAACTTTACCCCGTAACTCAGCTGAATAATGCAAGGACAAAACGATTTGGTAAAAGTTAATGTAATGAGGGCAACACAGTATGAAAAATAAGTTAGGCAAGATAATAGATATATACATATGTACTGAAAAAAAGGGACACAGGCCAGTCCTCAATTTGCATAGGCCACATGGCCACAGGCCAAAGTCCAAGGCCACACATGTCACCTGCTTCAACACAGAGAGAACACTGCAGGGGCATCAGTTGGTAAATAGGCAGGCACCTCAGGAGTACGGGGCACCTCAGCCGGGAGATGTAACAAGACCACTGGTTCTGGAGGGGGGCAACATGCCCTGTGCTTGATCCTAGGGAGTGATGGGCCACAGTCTCTCAAGTGGGTGTCATACCCACTGGTTCTGGAGGGGGCAACCTGCTCTGTGCTTGATCCTGGGGAGCAACGGGCCACAGTCTCTAAGGTGGGCGTCATACCCACTGGTTCTGGAGAGGGCAACCTGCCCTGTGCTTGATCCTGGGGAGTGATGGGCCACAGTCTCTCATGTTCTGATTCTGAAGGGATTGCACAGCAGCCCATGGATGCAGGATTGCATACCATCCGCGGGTAGTGACGGCTGCACAGTGGTGGTGTTGTTGGTGGGGGGAGGCTCCTGCCCATCCCCTGCAAACTCGGAGGGCTGCACAGTTGTGGTGCTGCTGGTGGTGGGAGGCCCATGCCCATCCCCTTCAACATCGGACGGCTGCACAGTGGTGGTGCTGCTGGTGGGGGGACTGCTGCACATCCCCTGCAACCTCAGACGCCTACAAAGTGGTGGTGCTTCTGGTGGGGGGAGGCTCCTGCACATCCCCTGCAACCTCGAACTGCTGCACAGTGGTGGTGCTGCTGGTGGGGGGATGCTCCTGCACATCCCCTGCAACCTCGGATGGCTGCACAACCATGGGTGGTGGTGGGGGCTCCATCACAGTTTCTGGTCCAGGCCCCTTGCTCTTCCTGCCTGCTAGTGCAGGATCCTTGCTCTTCCTGTCTGCTGGTGCAGGCTCCTTGGCCTTTCCGGGTGCAGATGCAGGCTCCTTGGCCTTCCTGCCTGCTGGGGCAGCCTCCTTCCCCTTTAGGCTGGCTGGTGCAGGCTCCTTTCCCTTCAGGACATGTGGCCTGGATCCCTTTCCACCACAAGTGGGTGCGGTGAATACTGGGCCATGTGGACTGTGTGGCTGAGGTGCTTGGCTGGGTTTTTCCTACCCTGGCCATACGTGCAGAACGGGGGAGGGGTAGGGAAGGTGTCAATGGTGGATAGCAAAAGTTTTTTAGGGACATTGGGGTGGGAACAGGGAAAAGGAATGGAAGTGGAGGATGAGAGAGTGGTTGTTTGAGGTGTCTGTCTGCTGGATTTGGGTGCAGGTGCATGGGCTGTATGCTATTGTGAGGTGGATGGCTGTTGGGTGTCTGAGTGCTTGCGCTTGTGTATTTTAGAAGGGGAGACAGACACACTGGGAGAGAACACAGGGGATGTGTGGAGGTGTCTGCCAGTGAGGTGTGTGTTCTGCTTGGTGTGGTGATGCTGGTAGCGGATGATGATGTAGTGCATGCAGGTGTGAGTGTGGAAGTAACTAGGTGGGAGGTGGAGGAGGAGGAGGGAACAGTGAAAACAATGGATGTTGTTGTGTCTGCAACTGGAGGGTGTTTGTGTGAGTGCCTGTGGGATGAAGTTTGGTTCTTGTGTTTGCCTGAGACATATTTGGGTGTTGTCTTGTGTGCATGCTCGTCTGTAAATGTGCTTGGGATAGGATGGGGTTGAAGGGAATGGGACTGAGTAGTGGAGGTTGGAGGGGGTGGTAGAAACAGGGACAATGGCTGCCATCAGAGAGGAGGCAAGAGCCTAAATCGATCTCTGTTGGGCAGCCAAGCCAGTGTGAATGCCCTCCAGAAATGCATTGAATTGTTGCATCTGGGCTGCTAGCCCCTGGATGGCATTCACAATGGTTGATTGCCCTACAGAGATGGATCTTAGGAGGTCAATAACCTCCTCACTCAGGGCAGCAGGGCTAACTGGGGCAAGGCCTGAGGTGTCTGGGGCAAAGGAGATGCTCACCTTACTGGGTGAGTGGGCACAGGCAACTCGATGAGGGGCTGCTGGGAGGGCAGTTCTGGTACGGGGGTGGCGGCTGTACCTATAGCTGAGGTGGTCACAAAAGGGTCCGTCACCTCCAGGGAGCTTCCATCAGAGGAGGTATCTGTGTCAGAACTGTCCCCTCCAGTCTCTGCTGTGGTGCTCCCCTCACCCTCCATCCCACTGGTGCCCTCACCGTCAGTGGACTCCGCTTCCTGGGTCCTGTGGGATGCAGCTCCCTCTGTCACCGGTGCCTCTGCTCCTCTGCCAGATGATGCTAATGCACATAAGGACAGGATGACAAAACAAAAACGGGGGGAAGAGACAAACGATACACTTGGTCAATTACTGTACCAACACCACTGTTGGTGTACACAGCACCCTCACACACAGGGAACAGGCCTACACAATATGCATTGCCCTACCAGAGAAATTGTTAGTGGGCAAGGCATTGGGAGGGGCACACACCGCCAAATGCAGCACACATGGGACCCACGCAGCCCTGACCAGTAGGGGATGGCTACGAGCTGGGTTGCAAGATTTTCCCTTCTGAACCCTAACGACCAGAAGACCTACGCTGCAATATCAGGCCTGGCCTAGGGGCACCCACTGACACACATCCCCCACCCGGATACCACCCTACCTAGCATAAGTTGAAATGATGGGGACTGTACTCACCCCCTTGTGGCTGCTGTGATGCCCTCAAGCCCCCATCCAGCTCTGGGTAAGCCACCACGAGAATGCGGGCCATCAGGGGGGTCAGGGTTCCACAGGCACCCCTTCCTCGTTGGGAGGTCATCCCCAGCTGGGCCTCTGCCGTCTTCCGTGCCAAACATCTCAAGTCCTCCCACTGTTTGCGACAGTGGGTGCTATGCCTGCCATAGACCCTCAGGGTCCGCATCTCCTTGGCGATGGCACGCCATATACCCTTCTTTTGATGGGCGCTGACCTGCAGAGACAATAGAGACAGGAAAATAGATTTAGACAAACAGTCCTGCCTGTTACACATATGGCCCACCATACCCGTTTCCATCACCATTTACACACACATGGCCTAGCACACAACCTGTACGCCACCCAAAGGACACCCACCCCCCTTACACGAGGCCTTTACACACACAACTTCATGCATTCATGCCACATGCATCATGCTCACAGTATACTCACCTGTTGGTCTGGTGGCCTATACAGCAATCCGTACTGGGGTAGGACCCCATACACCAGTCTCTCCAACTCCTCCAAAGTGAAGGCTGGGGCCCTTTCCCTTGTCACACAGGCCATGGTAGGTCACAACAGCACATGCAGTGTAGATCCTCTCCTATGGATAGTCAGGTAGCAAGTGAGGAATATGATAGAAAATGGTGGTCACGTCTGTGGTGGAGGATACCATCACCGCCGGTGTAGATCACCATTGACCACTGTACCTCATAGGGCCCAATGTTAAGCAATGAGGAGTTGCACAGCGGTTCCTGACAGCCTCCCGCAATGGCACACAATGTCAGAGGAATTACCTCACCTCTACCTATCCCTCCACACAGGACAGGCGGATGCCATTTCAGGGGGGAGGGACCAGGCCCTGGAATAATGCTACATCACATGATATATTAGAACATACTGGACACATCACAATGACCCATTACACGTTTATAGGATGCAAAGTTCTCTTATAGCTCCATTGTTCAGTTTGTGACAGTCTCCTCACTCGTGTCCCTTAGATTGCTACAGCTGTGGATGAATAGGAGATGGAGGCATATCCCCATGTACAGACCCCTTGTGGACTTGGCAATACTGGAGGACAGACACATTATTCTCACCTATAGACTTGACAGGGCCACAATCACAGAGCTGTGTGCCCAATTTGAGCCTGACCTCATATCTGCTATCTGTCCCCCCACTGGGATCCCCCCTCTTGTGCAAGTGCTATCTGTACTCCATTTCCTGGCAACTGGTTCTTTCCAAGTGACAGTGGGCTTGGCAGCAGGAATGCCACAGCCAATGTTCTCAATAGTGCTGAAAAGAGTGTTGTCTGCCCTGATTAAACACATGTGCAACTAAAGAGTTTTCCCCCAGGTTGAAGATTTAGCCACAGTGAAGGCCGAGTTCAATGCAATGGGACATATCCCCAACATAATTGGGGCGATTGATGGAACACATATTACATTTGTCCCCCCGCCAGAATGAACAGGTGTTCAGGAATCTAAAGAGTTTCCACTCTATGACTGTTCAGATGGTGTGCCTTGCGGACCAGTACATCTCCCACGTCAATGCTAAGTATCCTGGTTTGGTGCATGATGCCTTTGTCCTGAGGAACAGCAGCATCCAAAATGTGATGGCCTAACTACAGAGGCACAGGGTGTGGCTAATAGGTGAGCCCTGGTTCCCACCCAGTATATGTTGGTGTATGGGTATGGTGTGGGCAATATGGGATAGTGTGTGGCTAAATGGTGTTCCTCAATATTTGCAGGTGACTCTGGTTACCGAAACCTATCATGGCTGCTGACACCTGTGAGGAATTCCAGGACAAGGGCAGAAGAACTTTATAATGAGGCCCATGAGCGAACCAGAAGGATAATTGAAAGGACCTTTGTCCTCCTGAAGGCCAGGTTTCGGTGCCTCCATCTTACAGGTGGATCCCTGTGCTACTCACCCAGGAAGGTCTGCCAGATAGCGGTGGCATGCTGCATAATCTGGCCCTCAGATGCCATGTCCCATTCCTGCAGAGGGAGGAGGCTGGAGATTCCCATGTGGCAGCAGTAGATCCTGTGGACGGTGAGGATGATGAGGCAGAGGATGAGGATGAGGACAACAGAACATCTGTGATCTGACAACACTTCCAATGAAACACAGGTAGGACAGTGTTACTTCACATTTCAATGACATTTGTTTGAATTTATGTGGCAATGGCATGCTGATATTTCCCACTTCTATGACCACTTACTGTTCCCTCTAGCAATTCATTTTGCAGATGTTGGTGACCTGACATATGTTCCTGGTATGATCACTGCAGCCAGCAAATTAATCTGTGATCATTTTCTGTATAATTGATTTGCAATATTTGTACCTGTTTCAATTAATACATATTTGATGTACATGACATACTCCAAAATTCTTTTTATCCAAGGGTGTCTATTGAAGTGCTAAAACATGGAGGGGCAAGTGCAATGGGATGGGGTGATGATGGAGGAAAGTCAAGGGTATTGTTCCAGTGTGTTTGTAGCACAGGTGCATTGTCCATGGGGACATAGGAAGGGGAGCAATGGCAGTTCAAGGTGGAGAGGGTGACAGGGTGGGACACAAGGGTGACAATCAGGAGAGTCTCATTTCCTGGCAGGGGTCTTGGCAAGTGTGTCTGGCTTCTGTCTGGATCGCAGGGAACGTTTGCGTGGTGGTTCACCTTCTGCAGAGGGAGGGGTGCTGGTGGCCTGTGAGTCCTGTGGCAAGGCCTCCTGGCCATTAGTAGCAGCAAAAGTAGAAGGCTGTTCTGATGTCTGACTAGCGGCAGGGGCCCGCTGGTGTTAGACTGCCTCCCTCATAATGTTGGCCATGTCTGCGAGCACCCCTGCTGTGGAGATCAGGGTGTTGTTGATGGGCTGCAAGTCCTCCCTGATCCCTCCCGCAGCCGCCTGCTCTCCTGCACGTTGTCCAGGATCTGGGCCATCATGTCCTGGGAATGTTGATAAGCTCCCAGGATTTCTGCAAATGCCTTGTGGAGAGTTGGGTTCCTGGTCCTATCTTCCCCCTGGCACACAGAACTCCTCCCAGTTTCCCTGTTGGACTGTGCCTCTGTCCCCTGAACTGTGTGCCCACTGCCACTGACCCCAGGTCCCTGATTGTCTTGGGTATGAGGTCTGCCCTGGGGACCCTCTAGAGGTGGACACACTGCTGATTGACATGTCCTTTGGACAGAGGTGTGGGTATGCTAGGTGGGTGCTGCGGTGGTGTTTCCTGATGAGGGAGGCTCTGTGGTGGTGTGTGATTGGGCCTGGGTAACCTGCTGTCCAGTGGTCCCTGATGGGCCAGGTAGGTCATCCAAATCCTGAAGATAAGAGTTGCTGTCATCACTGTGGGCCTCTTCGGTTGGGGGACTGGATAGTGCTGGCACCTCCTCACCAGTGACATTGGCTGAGGTACCTGTGGAAATGTAAATGATGTGTTATGGTTTCTGTGTCTGACATATTGTGCATTTGCTGCATGCCTTCTTTTGTTATATTTGCCCTAGCAGCCCTCTTTTGTTAGATTTGCCCTGGCAGCTTTCACTGTGGAATAGTTAGTTCTCTGTAGTGTGCTTGCTTTAGTGATGAGTGCCCATGAAGGGCTGTGTGTGGTGACCATGCATCGGTAGTGCATGCAGGGCTTGCCATTGGTACGAGTGAGATGTGATGGTGGTGTGTGTGGGAAGTGGTGGAGTTATGGGAGTGAGGGTGAGGGTGGAGGTATGTGATGCATGTAGGTAGGGGGTAGTAGTAGTATAGAGTTGACTTATCAGAGTGCAGTCCTCCTCCTACTCCAGCCAGGCCCTCAGGATGGAGGATTGCCAAGACTTGCTATATCCATGCTGTTAGTTGTGGGGGAGGAGGTGAAGGTCCACCACCAGTCCTCTGTACAGCGAGCTGGTGTCTTGCTGCAATGGAACGTACCTTCCCCCGTAGGCCGTTGCACCTGTTCATGATGTTATCCCTAGTTCTTGGGTGCTGTCACATGGCGTTGACCCTGTCCATGATTCTCCGTCATAGCTTCATCTTCCTAGCTATCGATATCTGCTGCACCTGTGCTCCAAATAACTGTGGCTCTATCAACACCACCCTAAGCAGGATTTGTCTACAACACCAAGCCCCTTCCGTTGGCCAACTAACACCTGCCCCTTCAACATGTGTGGCAGCCAGTGGAATAGAGGTTCTGCCAGAGTTAGGACATGCCTGGGACACCTCTACCTCTGTAGTTGAGTAACCTCCCCTTCTTACACAAGGATGTACGTCCACCCAAACAACCAGGGGGTGCAAATGTAAGACTATAACCACTGGCAGGAAATTATCCTCTAATGGCTGGTTCCCTTTGTGTGCCATAAATGCACCCTGTTGACTCCCACTATCTAATTTACAGGGATAACAGGACGCTGGACTTGGGACCTCAAATGACTTCAATGACTCAAACCTTCACTGTTTTAACCTTTATGTTTTTTACTCACAATCATCCTAATGTCCTGTGTGGGTGTAAAGAAACACTGCTAAAACACAAACTATGTTTGAGAGTCATTTGTCATCTATGTTGAACAATCACCTCTCAAATAATTTGCATGCGCATGAATGGCTCATATGCAGGAAATGTGAAAAGGACATGTCACCGGTGCTGTCATGCCTGGGTTCAATACAAACACAATAACACAAGTGGAGAATCATCAATCCTATTAATTACACAGTGCTGCACATAGGCTGACCAAATATAAGGGATCTCATTAGTAAAGTAAATCTTTACACCTTTTTGCATCTGCACAGGTGTCAGTAACTAGCATCCCATAAGCCACTGAAGTAAGGCATATGTCAGACTTTGTCCACCAGAATAAGCAGACAGATTAGTGGAAATTGTCATCAGCGAAAACCTTATCAAATAACAATACCATGCCTACCAAATGAACATATCCTGTAATACAGACAGAGGTCAGTACAACTATACCCAGTCAGGGAACCTTCCACTTACCATGGTCAGGTATCTGTAGGCATACTACTTACCCATGTCAGTCTTGCTACACTTGCACAGTGGCCTGCAACGAGGTAACTCAGTGACATCTACATAGGTGTCAAATAGTATCATTACCAAAACAATGAGAAGGGTGAGTGAATGGATTGCACAGGAAGATATGTTACAAAGAAAATGATCACACACATGACACCATTAGACCTAGATAACATGTAAAAAATGTCTATTGTGTAGAACATAACACTGACATCCCACTGTCCTGCTAGCCTGGGCATGTGACTCACACCACCAAAATTACATCAAACAGTACCTAGATCAATCCATGTCCACTTCACAGCTATACTCACCTGCCAGTGACACAATTTAGAAATGTCCATATGAGGATGGCATTGCAAAGAGATATGGAAGGAAATATGGTGTACAAGGGGTTTATGCAGGCAAAAGCAAACATGACCTGGAAATGAATGTTCCACATAAAATGGATTCTCATATGTGAATTTTAACTGGTTCTAACAATGGAGATTATTACATGAATCACAACTCCATGTCCTAATTTGTCAGAAAAGCTTATCTCTATACTGCTAAACAACAAATAATCTGTCTGATGGTCACACAAATACCCTTCTCAAACATCCCTGAACCCCACAATACCCCACAGAGTCAGTCACATAACAGACCATCACATACCTACACTCAGGTGAAATACTGATTGTTGAGATCTGTCCGCATGTCTCCACCTTCATTCTCATCATTGTCATCCTCACTTGGTATTTCTGCATTCTCACTCAGTGGAACTGCTGGCTCCCCCTCATCTGGGATGTATGGAATCTGATACCTAAGGGTGAGGTTGTAGAGCATGCAGCAGGACACAATCATCTTACACACTTTGGCAGGTGAGTAGAGGAGGGCTCTACAAAATCCATTGATGCTATGAAATCTTGCCTTCAGGGGCCCAAAAGTCTGCTCTATGGCACACTGTATCCTTTCATGGGCCTCGTTGAAGCAGACGTCCCCTGACGTAGTTGGGTACCTCGCTGGTGTCAACAACCACAGTTGGTTTCGGTAGCCAGTGACCTCTGTAAGTAATTGTTACATGTGTGCAACCATTAGCCAAGGGCATCATTACATTTGGCAGCAGACATAGCACACTAACACAAATGACATATGTGATGTACCAAATAACTAGGCCCTCTCTAAGTACAGTCGTTTTATCAGCTGTGGGATGGCACTGTTCTGCATGATGAAGGAATCATGTACTGAACCTGGGTACCGAGCACATACTTGGGAAATGTAGAGGTCCACCAAACAGACTAATTAGACATTAATGGAGTGGAAGTTCTTCCTGTTCCAACAGACCTGTTCATTGCCAAGTGGGGGAACCAAGGCTACATTGGTACGATCAATGGCTCCCACTACATGTGGGATGTGTGCCAAACCATGAAAATCAGCCTTCACATGGGCCAAATCCTCATGTTGTGGAAATCGGATGTAGCTGTCCAGGTGTTTTAACAATGCAGACAGTACAGCCTTCACAACCAGACTGAACATAGGCTGGGACACCCCTTCAGTTAGGGCCACTGTATTTTGGAAGGAGCCTGTGGCCAGCAAGTTTGGCACTGGCATGACTTGTACAATGGTTGGTATGCCAGTAGGATGACAAATGGCAGGCATCAGATCTGGCTCCAAATGACGACAGAGATCCATGACTGTCTGCCTATCCAGGTGGTAGATTTGGAACACATCGATCCCCCATGGCCATCAGGTCTGCTAGTGGACAGTACACTGGAGGTTGCCTGACCATTCTCATTACAGGGTAACTATGTGATAGAGAATAGGTAGGTGCGAGAAGCTGGCCTGGTTTCTAGTGGGTAAGAGAGGTACTTAGGGGCATATTTATACTCCGTTTGCGCCGAATTTGCGTCGTTTTTTTCGACGCAAATTCGACTCAAAACTAACTCCATATTTATACTTTGCCGTTAGACGCGTCTAGCGCCAAAGTTCATGGAGTTAGCGTCATTTTTTTGCGTGAACACCTTCCTTGCGTTAATGATATGCAAGGTAGGCGTTCCCGTCTTAAAAAATGACTCCGATGCATATGCGTCGTATTTATACTCCCGGGCAAAAATGACGCCCGGGAGAGGGCGGGTCTAAAAAACCTGCATTAGCGCCGGATTTTTGCGCCTGGGTCAGGGCAGGCGTTAAGGGACCTGTGGGCTCAGAATGAGCCCAGAGGTGCCCTCCCCTGCCCCCAGGGACACCCCCTGCCACCCTTGCCCACCCCAGGAGGACACCCAAGGATGGAGGGACCCACCCCAGGGACATTAAGGTAAGTTCAGGTAAGTATTTTTTTTAAAAAAAATTTGTGGCATAGGGGGGCCTGATTTGTGCCCCCCTACATGCCACTATGCCCAATGACCATGCCCAGGGGACAGAAGTCCCCTGGGCATGGCCATTGGGCACGGGGGCATGACTCCTGTCTTTGCTAAGACAGGAGTCATTTCAATGGGGGTTGGGCGTCGTAAAAAAATGGCGCAAATTGGGTTGAGGCGATATTTTTGCCTCAGCCTGACTTGCACCATTTGTGGACACCCATACGCCATTTTCCCCCTACGCCGGCGCTGCCTGGTGTACGTCGTTTTTTTTAACGCACACCAGACAGCGCCGGCGGCTAACGCCGGCTAACGCCGGCTAACGTCATTGAATAAATACGGCGCCCGCATGGCGCTTCAGAATGGCGTTAGCCGGCGCTAAATTTTTTGGCGCAAAACTGCGTTAGCGCAGTTTTGCGTCAAAAAGTATAAATATGGCCCTTAATATGTAGGCAGTGTCTAGCAACTGAGGCTGTCTAGGGAAGCTGTAGCAGAGCAGCCAAGGCTGGTATAACTATAGTTACACAGTACTAATACACAAGAAAGGTGATACTCAGTTTTACCAAAATTAAAGGTACCTTATTTTAGTGACAAAAAGCCAAAAATATCTTAAAGGCAACATGTAGGAAAGGTACCATCTCCCTTGGCATGTTACCCCCATTTTTGCATGTATGTCAGTATGTTTTTGCCTGTTTCACTGGGATCCTGCTGGTGAGGACCCCAGTGCTCATAGTTTATGGCCTAATGTGTGTGTCTGTATAGTGCTTGACTGTGTCACTGAGGCTTTGCTAATCAGAACCTCAGTGCTTATGCTCACTCTGCTTTTAAGTTTGTTACTGTAGGCTAGTGACCTCATTTACCAATTTCAATTGGCACACTGGACTCCCCTTCCACCCTTCTAAGTCCCTAGTATATGGTACCTAGGTAACCAGGGCATTGGGGCTCCAGGAGATCCATATGGGCTGCAGCATTTATCTTGCCACTCATAGGGAGCTCAGACAAACCCTTACACAGGACTGTCATTGCAGCCTGCATGAAATAGTGCACGTACTATTTCACAGACATTTTCACTGCACTTAAGTAACTTATAAGTCACCTAAATGTCTAACCTTCACTTGCTGAAGATTAGGTGCAAAGTTACTATGTGTGAGGGCACCCTTGCACTACCAAAGGTGCCCCCAACATAGTACAGGGCCATTTCCCCGGACTTTGTGAGTGCAGGGACGGCATTATACGGGTCAATACCTATATGTAGCTTTACAATGGTAACTCCGAATATGGCCATGTAACATGTCTAAGATCATGGAATTGTCCCCCCCCCATTCCAAATCTGGTATTCGGGAGCCAATTCCATGCATCCTGGGGGCTCCACTATGGACCCCCAGTACTGCCAAACCAGCTCTCTGAGGCTTGCACTGCAGCTACAGCTGCTGCCACCTCACAGACAGGGTTCTGCACTCCTGTGGTCTGGGCAGCCCAGTCCCAGTAAGACATAAAAAAGCATTTCCTCTGAGAGCAGGGAGTTACAGACTGGGGAGGGGTAGCCTCCCCCAGCCTCTGGATATGCTTTGAGGGGCACAGATGGTGCCCTCTTTGCATAAACCAGTCTACACTTGTTCAGGGACCTCTTTCCCGGGCTCTGGCATGAAACTGGACAAGGGAAAGGGGAGTGACCACTCCGCTCTCCATCATGACCATAGGGGTGGTGCCCAGAGTTCCTCCGGTGCGTCCCAGACTTCATCCATCTTGCTTTGCAAGGTGTGGGGGCACTCTGGAGGGCTCTGAGTGGCCAGTGCCATCAGGTGACGTCAGAGACACCTCCTGATAGGTCCTTACCTGATAAGGTAGCCAATCCCCCTCTCAGGGCTATTTAGGGTCTCTCCTGTGGGTTCTCTTCAGATTCTGTTTGCAAGTTTCCTTCAGGAATCCTCTGCAACTACTATTTCATCCTCTGACCTTGGATCAACCTCAGCCTGCTCCTGGAACTGCTGTGACAGCAACAAAGTATCCACAAGGGATACTTTTCCTCTGCAACTTCAGCTCCAGCCAGTAACTGTAACAGTTTCCACTGTCTGCACGGTGCACGCTCTGAGGACTCCCTATCTTCATCCTACACCAGAAGGGCCAAAGAAATCTCCTGTGGGGTGACGGAGTCACTCCCTTGCTCAGCAGGCACCTTCCAAGACGACAACCAGTACCCTTGGACTCACAGCAACAAGATTGCTCCTAAGGACACAGAGGGTGGACATCATCAACATAGACTGTCCTGAGGTCCTGTTGATGCAATTTGGAGGAGGTAACACCTTGCCTTCCCAGAGAGCGATGGTACCACTGTGAACTGTGTCTTCTCCACCTCCTGAGGCCTCTGTGCACTATTTGCAAGATTCCTTCATTCCCTAACCTAGCCCAGCTCCCCAGCACTCCGTCCTGTGATGCTCAACTCACTGAGTTTTTGTTTGGCGATGTGCGACCTTCCTTTGGTGTGCTGCACCAACTGCATTTTGCACCTCCTTTTTCCCCATGTCCTGGGACTCCTGTGGGTGCTGCCTGGCATCCTGAGTTCTCTCTAAAATGCTGAGATCCCCCTCTTCCTCCTCAAATAGAGTTGAGGCCCCCAGGTCTGTCCTGGGTTCAGCAAGCCTAATTTGGACGCAAAATGCCCCTTTGACGTAACCAAGGCTTGTTGGCGACTTCCAACACAAAATCACATCTGCATCCATCTCCACATCGTGGGACATCCTTTGCATTATGCAGGAACCCGCTGACATCTTCCTAGGGTGCATTCCTGCAGTCTTTGACTAACAAGGGATTCTTCTTTTGCACCCTCTTCTGGGTTGGCAGGGGCTAATGCACTTCTTGGAACTTTTTTTGACTTCTGGACTTGGGCCCCTTCTTTTGCAGGTCGTCAGGATCCAGGAATCCAGCAGTTGTTGTTTGCAGACTTGGTTGGTTAATGCAAAATCCCAATGACAAGGTGTAGTGTGTCCTAAGGAAACTTTCAGTACTTTACTCCTGCTTTTCTGGGTTCTGGGGTGGGGTAATTTACTTACCTTTACTGCATTCTTACTCTCTCAGCGATTCTGCAGACACTACACTTGTCTAAGGTGGAATTTGTGATTCGCATTCCAATTTCTTAGTATATGGTTTGTGTTGCCCCTAGACCTATTTTCTCCCATTGCATTCTATCACATTTCCTATTGTTTGCATTGTCCTATGACTATTTACTTGTCTAATTTTGGTGTCTAGTGTATATATTGTGTTTCATACTTATCTCCAGAAGGAGTATTGTCTCTAAGATATTTTTGGTACTTTATCACCCAAATAAATACCTTTATTATTGGTAACACTGAGTATTGTCTTTACTTGTGTATAAGTACTGTGTAACTATAAGTGGTATTGCAGGACCTTTGCATGTCTCCTAGTTCAGCCTAAGCTGCTCAGGTATAGCTACCTCTATCAGCCTAAGCTACTAGAACACTACTACATTTCACTAATAAGGGATAACTGGATCTGGTATAAGGTGTAAGTACCCAGGGTACCCACTACAAACCAGGCCAGCCTCCCACACAACACTCCTTCTGGAGGTAAGTGTTATACATAATATACCAAAATCAGGTAGGTACACAGTCAGAAAATAGTGCAAACCGTGAAAAACACAATAGATTGCAATGGGCCTAGGGCAACACAAACCATATACTAAAAATGCGAATGTCGGTTTCCCACCTAGATAGATGTAGTGTGTAGAGGGGCTCTGGGAGTGTAAGAAAACACCAAAGGTAAATAAAATACCCCACCCCAGAGCCCAGGAAAACAGGAGTAAAGTACAACAAGTTTCCTCAGAACACACTCTGAATCGTGGTAAAGGATTATGCAAAAACCAAGCAAGACTGAAAGACACCAATGATGGGTTCCTGGACGTTAAGACCTGTGGAGAGAGGACATCAAGTCCAGAAGTTGATGAAGAGTCCAGGAAGAACAGTAGCCCCTGCTAACCCGGATGAAGGTGCAAAAGTGGATCCTCCGGTTGAAAGAAGAAATCAAAAATGCACCAAAGAAGACAGCTTGGTGCAATAGATGTCCCACGTTGAGTAGTTGGATGAAGGCTGGTTTTCGTCATTGGATTCCGCCAACAAGCCTTGGCTCACGCAAATGTCACAGTAGGCAGAAAAGGTGCTACCTGGGCCCAAGATGGACCTGGGTACCTCAACTCAGACTGAGGAGATAGAGGGGTCTCTCAGCACTTTAGAGAGCCCTCAGAAGACCAGGCAGCACTCACAGGAGTCCCAAAACATGGGGACAAAGGTGTTTTAGAAAGTGGTCATCGCAGCACTACAGAAAAGGATCCCCTGCTGCCAGAGAACAACTCAGGGAGCTGAACATCGTGGGATAGAATGCTGGGGACCTGGGCTGCGCTGTGCACAAAGGATTTCTAGAAGAAGTGCACAGAAGCCCAAGGAGCTGCATAACACGCTGTGGACAGGGGTATTGTCTGGCATGAGGGGCAAGCCCTTACCTCCACCAAATTTGAATAGCTGGACCTTTGGACAGTCAGGATCACTTTGGTCCACCACTTGTGTTCCAGGGATGATGCTCGTCGACAGGATAGGAGTCCCAAAGTACTGGTTGTCATTGCAGAGAGGTGACTGCTGAAGCAGGGAAGGGACTCTGTCACTCCACAGGAGATTCCTTAGGTCCTTCTGGTGCAGAATGAAGACAGGCAGTCCTCAGAGCATGCACAACCTGGAAACAGTTGCAGTTGCTGGCTGGAGCTGAAGTTGCAGTGTCACAGTAGCATTCTTGGATACTTTGTTGCAGTTACAGTGTTCCTGGAGCAGTGTGCGGTTGATCCGATGGTCAGAGGTTGAAGCAGAGGATGCAGAGGAGTCCTGGTGGAGTTTTGCAAACCAAATCCGAGGAAACACCCAGAGGACAGACCCTAAATAGCCCTTAGAGGGGGATTAGCTACCTAACCAGGTATGCACCTATAAGGAGGGGTCTCTGATGTCACCTGCTGGCACTGGCCACTCAGATGCTCCCAGAGGGTCCCCGCACCTTGGAATCCAAGATGGCTAACACCAGGGACACTCTGGAGGAGCTCTGAGCCCCACTCTGTGGTGGTGATGGACAGGGGAGTGGTCACTCCCCTTTCCTTTGTCCAGTTTCGTGCCAGAGCAGGGACTGGGAGTCCATGAACTGGTGTAGACTGGATTATGCAAGGAGGGCACCATTTGTGCCTTCAAAGCATTTCTCTGGGTAGATACCCCTCCCATGCTTGTAATACCTGTTTCCAATGATATAGGGTGTAACACCCCTTTCCTAAAGGAAATGCATTGTTCCGCCTTCCTGAGATTGAGCTGCTCAATCCCCAAGGAGGGCAGAAACCTGTCTGTGAGGTTGCGGCAGCTGGGGCTGTAGTGGAAACCTCAGAGAGCTGGCTTGGCATTATTGGGGGTCCATGGTGGAGCCCCCAGGGTGCATGGAATTGGTCCACTGATACCAGAATTGGATTAGACACTTCACATGGCCATATTTGGGGTTACCATTGTGAGGCTACATATATTGACATATATGTAGCGCACGCTTATAATGGTGTCTCCACACTCATGAAGTCCGGGATATTGGTCCAGACAATGGGGGGGGCCCATTTGCTAGTAGAAGTGTCCCCTCACACATAGTATCTTTGCACCTAGCCTTCAGTAACTGAAAGTTACACATATAGGTGACTCATAAGTTACCTGGTGCACTGAAAATGGCTGTGAAATAGAGTGTGTACGAGTGTTTGTATGAGCTCCTTATGAGGATCCATAAGGATCTCCTGGAACCCCAATGCCCTGGGTATCCAGGTACCATATACTAGGGACTTATAAGGGTGGGTCCAGTGTGCCAATCTGAATTGGAATATGGAATCATAAGACTATAGTGATACATTTGGTAAACAGAGAGAGCATAAGCACTGGAGTTCTGGTTAGCAGAACTCCAGTGACACAGTCAAGCATACTGACAACGCAATAAAACACACTGACATATAGGGCACAAACTATGAGCACTGGGGTCCTGACTAGCAGAATCCCAGTGAGACAGTAAAAATACACCGACAAACAGGTAGAAATTGAGGGTAACATGCCAAGAAGGATGGTACTTTCCTAATGGAGGTATGTCTATCACTCATTGTGTCCATTGTCAGTGTCAATACAAATGTCTCATGATGTCACATGCAATATGACACAGTTGAAACATAGTACACAACACATACCAATGGTACTAATTGCATATCAGTAATATGTCGCCCCCAATAATGACATGAAAAATGTAAATGGATGCCTCAGCAAGTGTCTGTGACACTGATGTCTAACTGGGCATTTCGTTAAGCAGCCACAAAAACTATCTTGCACATTGCCAAGAGGGTGCTGACTGTGCCTCCAAAGAGTCCTGATTTTTAGATTTACAACATAACAACATGGCCCCTAATTCTGGACATTCATACATGTTTGGTCAATGCCTCTGGGAATCCACCACAGACAGATGCTAGGTTTGCCATGTCTGATATGTGGGTAGTTGTGTTGCTTCTCAAACTGTGACAAAAAGGTTTATTCATGTTGGTGTTAGCAAGGTATGTTTCTCTCCTTTCTGTACAGCACAGTAATCTATTTTGATACATTCACAATATATTTAACTGCTAATTATGTGTGTGTGACATTGTTGTGTGCTTACTTGGTCCTTACATGACCAATATTGTTTGTCTCTTGGAGACATATTTCATACATTGCTTGCCCTTGAGTCCATTGTCACTCCTTGATACATCACAATTGGTGTATGTGTGTGTGACATGTGTACTACCTCCTTGACCAACATTTGACAGGTGTGCCATGTTGCTATGCCATATGATGATATGTGTCCACTGTGATCTGGTTAAATCTGTGTCAGTTGATGTAGGTGTGGTTTGTTTCAACCAGGCATGCCTGCCTTTAATTGGCAACAAATGTTTTTGCCTGGTATATGACATCTGGGTGATGTATTTATGTAGTAAGGATTGGGTATGTATAATTGTTAAGCTATCTTACAATGGGAATCCATTTCTTGTCTACTGCTTGAGGTTGTTATTGTGATTAGTGCACCTGTATTAAGTGGAATAATCACCCAGTCATGGTATGGTCAGTGTGATTTGTCTACTTCAATCATGGTATTGTAGGTTGCAGTTACCTTGCTTTGCTGGTGTGTGACAGTTGATAAATTGAGGGGCATGCATAGTATTGTGTTGTTACATGATGTTGACACTTTAGTGGATATCCCTGTGTGCAGCCAGTGGACATGATTGTATGTGATTTCTGTCTGATTTGTAATGGAAGGGTTATCATGTGTATGTGATGACCCTACTTCACCATCTATTTACAGCATCAGGACTAATAGGTGAAGGAGACGGGGCACAGCTGAATGGTGAAGTTTCTGGCCATGGGAAATCCAGTCACAACACCACAGACACCGAGGGACCCAGTGGCCCAGAGGTCAAGGGAAATGCCACAGGGGAGTCCGAATCTGCTCCATCTTCATTTGAGTCCTCCTTCAGTGGACCCATCGGGAACCACTCCTGTACCATCTTTGTCAATCACCCTGTAGGAAAGTACCATCTTGCCTGGCATGTTACCTCCATTGTTTTTACTAGTATGTATGTTTGTTTTTGCCTGTGTCACTGGGATCCTGCTAGCCAGGACCCCAGTGCTCATAAAGTATGCCCTGTATGTGTTCCCTGTGTGGTGCCTAACTGTATCACTGAGGCTCTGCTAACCAGAACCCCAGTGTTTATGCTCTATCTGCTTTTAAATTTGTCACTGCAGGAAAGTGACTAATTTGACCAATTCTGATTGGCACACTGGAACACCCTTATAATTCCCTAGTATATGGTACCTAGGTACCCAGGGTATTGGGGTTCCAGGAGATCCCTATGGGCTGCAGCATTTCTTTGGCCACCCATAGGGAGCTCAGACAATTCTAACAAAGGACTGCCACCGCAGCCTGAGTGAAATAACGTCCACGTTATTTCACAGCCATTTTACACTGCACTTAAGTAACTTATAAGTCACCTATATGTCTAACCCTCACTTAGTGAAGGTTAGGTGCAAAGTTACTTAGAGTGAGGGCACCCTGGCACTAGACAAGGTGCCCCCACATTCTTCAGGGCAATTTCCCAGGACTTTGTGAATGCGGGGACACCATTATATGTGTGCACTACATATAGGTCAACACCTATATGTAGCGTCACCATGGTAACTCCGAACATGGCCATGTAACATGTCTAGGATCATGGAATTGGCACCCCAGTACCATTCTGGTATTTGGGGGACAATTCCATGCATCCCCGGGGCTCCAGCATAGAGCTCGCGTCCTGCCAAACTAACTTTCCAGTGTTTTCTCTGTAGCTACCACTGCTGCCAACCCTCAGACAGGTTTCTGCCCCCCTGGGGCCTGGGCAGCCCGGTCCCAGGAAGGCAGAATAAAGGATTTCCTCTGAGAGAGGGTGTTACACCCTCTCCCTATTGAAATTGGTGTGAAGGGCCTGGGAGGAGTAGCCTCTCCTGACCTCTGGAAATGCTTTGAAGGGCACAGATGGTGCCCTCCTTGCATAAGCCAGTCTACACCGGTTCAGGGATCCCCCAGCCCTGCTCTGGCATGAAACTGGACAAAGGAAAGGGGAGTGACCACTCCCTTGACCAACACCTCCCAGGGGAGGTGCCCAGAGCTCCTCCAGTGTATCCCAGACATCTGCCATCTTGGATGCAGAGGTGTGAGGGCACAATGGACAGCTTTGAAAGGCCAGTGCCAGCAGGTGACATCAGAGACCCCTCCTGATAGGTGCTTACCTTTCGCTGTAGCCAATCTTCCTCTGAGGGCTGTTTAGGGTCTCTCCTGTGGGTATTTCATCAGATAACGAATGCAAGAGCTCACCAGAGTTCTTCTGCACTTCCCTCTTTCACTTGTGCCAAGGATCGACCACTGACTGCTCCAGGACACCTGCAAAACCACAACAAAGTAGCAAAAAGACTACCAGCAACATTGTAGTGCCTCATCCTGGTGGCTTTCTCGACTGTTTCTTGGTGGTGCATGCTCTGAGGGCTGTCTGCCTTCACCCTGCACTGGAAGCCAAGAAGAAATCTCTCACGGGTCGACAGAATCTTTCCCCTGCCAACGCAGGCACCAAACTTCTGCATCACCGGTCCTCTGGGTACCATCTCCTCCTGATGAGCGTGGTCCACGACAGTCCAGTGGCCCTTCTGTTCAAATTTGGTGGAGGTAAGTCCTTGCCTCCCCACGCCAGATAGTAATCCTGTGTACTGCGTGAACTGCAGCTGCTAGTGCTTCTGTGCACTTTTGCAAGACTTCCTTTGTGCACAGCCTAGCCCAAGTCCCCAGCACTCCATCCTGCATTGTCCAACTCGCTGAGTCGGACCCCGACTTTTTGGGACCCCCTTTTGTTGTGCTGAGTCGACCGTCATGCTCAGATATTCTGAATGCCTGTTCAGGTGTTTCTGCAGGGGCTGCTTGCTTCTGCATGGACTCTCTATTTTGCTGAGTGCCCCCTCTGTCTCCTCCTCCAAGGGGCGACCACCTGGTCCTTCCTGGGTCCTGGCAGCACCCAAAACCTTCAACCGAGACTCTTGCAGCTAGCAAGGCTTGTTTGTGGTCTTTCTGCATGGAAACAACTCTGCCTCCTCCAGCACGCCGTGGGACATCTTCTGATCAAAGGAAAAGTTCCTGGCACCTTCCGCTGTTGCAGAATCTTCAGCTTCTTCCACCCAGAGGCAGCCCTTTTGCACCTTCATCTGGGGTTTAATGGGCTCCTGCCCCCCTGGACACTTGTGTGACTCTTGGACTTGGTCCCCTTCCTTTACAGGTCCTCAGGTCCAGGAATCCATCTTCAGTGCTTTGCAGTCGGTTGTTGTCCTTGCAGAATCCCCTATCTCAACTTTACTGTCTTTCTGGGGTAGTAGGGTAACTTTAGTCCTACTTTTCAGGGTCTTGGGGTGGGGTATCTTGGACACCCTCAGTGTTTTCTTACACTCCCAGTGACCCTCTACACACTACGCTAGGCCTGGGGTCCATCAGTGGTCCATTCGTGGTTCGCATTCCACTTTTGGAGTATATGGTTTGTGTTGCCCCAGGCCTATTTTCTCCTATTGCATTCTATTGTGTTCTACAGTGTTTGCACTACTTTTCTAACTGTTTACTTACCTGATTGTGGTTGTGTGTGTATATTTTGTGTATATTACTAACCTCCTAAGGGGGTATATCCTCTGAGATACTTTTGCCATATTGTCACTAAAATAAAGTACCTTTATTTTTAGTAACTCGGAGTATTGTGTTTTCTTATGATATAGTGCTAAGTGACAAAAGTGGTATGGTAGGAGCTTTGCATGTCTCCTAGTTCAGCCTAAGCTGCTCTGCTATAGCTACCTCTTTCAGCCTAAGCTGCTAGAACACCTCTAATCTACTAATAAGGGATAACTGGACCTGGCACATGGTGTAAGTACCACAAGGTACCCACTATAAGCCATACCAGCCTCCTACACACCCCCAGTTCCATCACTGCTCTCCCTGTATCTCCCCATCCAGTAGGCCGTTCCTGCTCATAGAAGAGGTTGAGCAACTCCTTTGCTGCCGGCACCTCTGGCCCAGTCCCGGTCCCCTGGCTTCCCTCAGTGAGGAGGCTATTGGCCTCCTGAGGTCTATCTCTGTGGGTCAGATGGCCATTTTGAATGCTATCCAGGAACTGGCAAGCCAGATCCAACAGAGCAATGCGTTCCTGAAGGGCATTCAACATGCAATCTCTGGCCTACAGAGATAATTTCACACTCTGGCCTCCACACTGACGGCAGCCAGTCAACCCGTGTCTACTTTCCTCCCTCCACCTTCCTCTTCTCAGTCCAAATCCCCCCTTCACCGACCCAGCCAAAACACACAGACAGGGATGCATCCATGTCAACATACAAGGGTAGCGCAGACAAATATAAGCACCACAAGACACACTACCAGCATGCACATAAAGAACATCCACCTGCAGACACAGCAATAGTCACAACTTGCCCTGACACCCCATCACACCCAGCATCAGAGGCACAACACCTGGCACACCTGCAGACACCACACCAACATTCACTGATCCAGCCACTACAACTATCTTACCTACAGACACCACTCAAGCAGACCCTCAGACATCCACCCCAGTCACCAAACCCACAGACACCACAACCATTGACATGCCTACATGCAGCACATCTACCATACCTGCAGTCACCACCCCAACAGACAGCTACCCATCTACCACAGCATCCCCCAGCACCTTCACTCCCTCAGACCAAAACACATAAACGCCCTCACTTACCCACCCAACAGACACCCACCACAAACATGCAACCAAGACATTAACTCCTAAATGTCATACAACCATTCTCCCGCCCTCCACACCCAAACCCCCTTCTGATGACCGTCTGCATTGTTTTCTAACCTTGACCTTTTCCCTACTCTTCCCACCCCTGTGATGCCCCCAAAAGAACTATTTCCATCCCCAAGGCCACCCCTTCCACCTCCAAGGCCTCCCCTTTCCCACCTGCCACCACCCATCCCCCTCCCCCACCAAGAAGAGGTCCACCATTTCCAAGAAAGTTCCCCCCTCACAAACTAAAGCCAAAACCTACCCCTCCCAAGCCCAAATCTCCACTCCCCCACACCCCAATACTCCCTGAGGTGCCTACCTGCCCCGTGATGCCCCTACCTGTGGAGGTTACATGGCAGTCAGGAGTCAAGCTGGGGCACCATTGTGTGCCCTTGGTACAAAAACTAATTTGTAAATATGGACTGGCAAATGGCCTTGGACTTTTATCTTTGTACACAAAATATTATATATAACCAACCTTTCCTAGGTTTGAGTTGTTCCCGTCTGACATTGCTAGTGTGCCAATATTTTGCTGTGTGTTCTGCTTGCTACTTCATGTATCATTTGAGCAGTATGTGAGTTTGTGTGCAATGCTGTTGTACCCCAGGGGTAGAGTGTGTGTTGTGTGATAGGTATGTGTATGTATCTTCAATGTTGATGTAATGGTACTGTTTTGTGTTTGTCATGCTAAATGTTTATTGTTGTGCTGTGTTGCTTTGTGTGTTTTGACTATTTGAGTCTGTGTGTGTTGTGCATGGCAGGATAGGTTTGATGTACTGTTTGCGTGTGATGTGTGTGTCGTTTGCTAGGTTGTATGCCAGTGTTGTGTGTTTGTTCCATCACACATGGTTGTACATTATGTTGTATGTGTGTCAAGTCCCTGGCCAGGTTTGGTTGTGAGTGTGTGACATGTTTGTATTTGTACAGTTGTTGTTATAAGTTTGTATGTTGAGAAGGAATCTGTGAAGCAGGGCCTGTGCTATGTCGCAGTGCATAAATATGTGGTATTGACATGTGGTGTTTGTTTGTGTGCTGCAGTGTGCGTGATGTGTATGTATGAGTGCCCTTGATGCAGTAGGTGAGTGTGTGTGTCACTATGCTGATACGTGGTAGTGCAGCCCTCGCACCCCCCTTCTTCTGGTATAGAATATAACTGTGTAAATGTGAACATTTCACATATGTTACAGATAAGTGTGTGTACTTACAGTTGTTGTTGTCCTCGTTGGTATTATCTGCGTTGCCTTTTGGCAAGCAGGAATAACGAGTTGACTTCTAGTTGTGGTTCCATGGTGGCTCCGGACGTGTATGGCTTCCTGGAGGGGAGTTTCTACCTTCATACTATTCGTTTCTGCCTGGTGCTCCATGGTGATTGGACCGTGACAATCACATTGGAAGTGTACAACATCCTAATAGGTCTGGCTGAAACATGGTCTTTGCTGAACTGTTTGTGCCTCCATTTAACCGCAGCAGACTGTCCTGCTTGGCGGCGGCAGCAGTGCTTTGGAGGTCTTCTGTGTGCACCACTACCAAACTCTGAATTTGTCAGTCTTCTCCGCCAGCCCGTGTTTAAGATTTCCTCTAAATCTGAAGATTGTCAGAATAATGATCCCCCGATCCCTATTAAAACCTCACAGCACCTGGCCACAGCTAACCTCCTTTAAGAGGATCTCTTTGGAGAGTGTGAAAGAATCATTCAACAATCTGGATTTGGCTCCCCTCTCAATGTTTGTCCTCTGCAGATAATCAAATGGAAAATAATTTGCTCAACTCACCAATCAATGACTTGTTTAATCTTTCTTTAGAAATCCAAAATGGTCATCCAAGATGACGGCTGGTTGTTCCGGCTGATTCAGATCAGCCTTCCAGTCCCGTCTCGTTTGGTGGTAGTTGCCACGGCAGCTCCCACTCTTCCGTCGCACATGCCTTGTGACAGGATTTTGGACAACCTTGGAGGAGTAGCCTCGTTTGTGGGGCGGTGTGGCAAATTGTGCTGCGGGGAGAGCCACGCGCAGCGTAGCTTGGCTCGCGGTCACTCAAGCTTTTCAGGGGTGGCCGCTGCCCTGTCTCCTGTTTACAGACAGCTCCGGAGGCTCCGGAGGCACAGCTCTTGGAGGCTGGTTTTTAATGGCGCTGAAAGCACCATTAGGACGCCCCGGACGCTACGGCGGAAACCCAGCCTGGAAGTCATTGGGGCCAAGAGAGAGAAGAAACAACCTGCACCACCTCTAAAGGACCAAACAGGTGCTTGAGGAAGAGGAGCGCAGCACAGCGTGCCCGTAATGGAGAAACGCTGAGGAACGCCGCTCAGGTCCCTGCAATATTTACCCAAATAGCAAAGCCAAAACGGACACCGCCTCAAAAAAGAACTATGTAATGCACAATCTGGCAGCCTGGACAATAATGGAGATAAGGTACTTTTTACAGGAAGCGGGGCCAGAGGGGCAGCTAGTCCGGATAAAACAGGTACGCCTTTAAAAAATAGTGGAAAGGAAGGGGGCCCTCTCTGTGTTTATGATGAAATGATTAATGACCGACTGCTGAGGGGGTTTTTGAAATGGGAGAGATCAGCAGTGATGCAGGGACCTGCAGATTAACTCAAAATGTCGTATCACAAGAGATTGAGGACACGCCTAAAACTATTTCAATATCTGATGTTAAAGCATTGAGCCCCAGCCATAGGGGGAAGGAGGATAAGCTATTGGGGGCCAAAGGCGATCATGGTTTGGCAGACACTGTAGAAATGTTTTTTTCCTTATCCGATCAGTCTAAGGACTCAGACTCGGATGAAGAGATCCCACTAACGGATACTGACTTAGAATACAGCTCCTCAGCCAGTATTTGGGCATCAAATATTCTGACTTGTAGAAGGAAATCCATTGAGCGGCTTAGTACCAGGGGCAACCTTGGGACAAGTCCTAGGGGGGTCAGCCAAATGATCAAGACGGTGTAGGCGTACTTCAGTGGGACTATACTGCCACCCAGCAGGCATTTTTGAAGATTGATAGCTCCAGCGATATCCCAACAGGCTCCATTATGGGGATTTCAGAACAGGCCGAGGCCCCCTTGCTGGAACTTATTTACCGCACCATGGTACACAATCATGAACAGGCTCAGAAGGAGAGCAGGAAGGCAAAAATTGCAAATAGGCAACTCCAGTCGTCTATTAAAAAAGTGGTAAAATCTTGTCAGGACATAAGTATCCGTATTGCCTCAATGGAGACTCGCACTGAGGCGCTGGAGATTAAGCTGCAAAACAGCTACACAGGGACAACAGATCTCGGATATTCAGTGGAAACTTGAGGAAGCAGAAAACCGCCAGATTCTGGCCATAGCAGAGGGCCTAGAGGGGCAGGATACCAGGTCCTACATAGTGGCACTTTTCAAGAAAGCCTTTCCAGACCTTGGTAAATGGAACTGGGAGACAGAGATTCAGAGAGCACATCGATTTCCACTAATTAAGAAAAAACAAACTTCCGATGCCAGTAGAGGACAGAACTACCCAAGGGCCATTATTACCTATTTTGGCAACTTTTTACTGCGGCAAATAGTATTTGAAAAAACCCAACTCAATTTAAAGATAAATGTAGAAGGGGTTTCTTTCTTTTCAAGACCAGACTTTGCACATGCCACAGTAGAGAGACGGTGGTGATTGAGGCAGGAGTTAAGGGCGGAAGAATATCTGCTGAGCCCCGCACATTTAAAAATTAATTACAAATCAACTACGCAGACTTTTTTTATCAGAAATAAAAGCAGGGGAATATGTGCAGCAATTAAAAGGCAGCAAAAATCAAGATTAAGTTGTGGGTGTAGGGGATAAGCGTGATCACGGGAACGGTGGGCTGTGTGTTCATCGAATGAAGTCTCTCTTTTCCAAAAAACCTACAGCTTTGTTGTGGTGTGTGCCCCTCTGTTTTTTTTTCTTCTTTTTTTATTTCTTTTTCTCTTCTCTTTCTTCTATTGAGGGTACTGTAGGGGGCGGGTGGGAGTTGCCACGGTGGTGAAAATATGTGATTTTTTAAATTTATATTTTACGAACGGGCGGGGCTGGTGGGATGGACGACTTCCATCTTACAGGCCCAGGGGCCTGGCGATCCTATTTGTAGGGTTTTGGGTAGGAAGGTGGGATAGGGAAGGGAGGGTAGATTTTGAGGGGGGGTTGGGATTAATTAGGAGGGAGTGGTGGCAGAGGGTGTAAAAGGACACACAGCAGGAAGGTTGGTGAAAATGGTAACAGCGTGACAGGTGTATTGAATGCAGATTTGGAAAAGATTAGCTGGCCGGCCCAGGGAAGGTATGTGAGACGAAAAGTAAAAGAATGGGTCAGGAAAGTGAAATGCGTACAGCTACAGTAAATGTTTGCGGGCTTAACGCCAGCTGGTAGGGGAAGACTTTAAGGCCTTTTAGGCCGATATTATTTGCATGCAGGAGACCCATAATGTAGGCGCACATAAGCACTTGATGGAATTTCCTGGATGGAAGCTAGTGGCATGTACAAATCAGAATACCACTACCAGAGGGGTGGCCATACTCACACAAATTAGGCCTTTAGTGATTACAAGACAGTTTACGGATAAGTCAGGCAGGCTGGCTTTGCTGGAATGCTGTGTTAGAGGGTCAAAGTTCACAATATGTTCACTCTACGGATCAAATGTGGATGATCCGGAAATTTTGGATTTACTTAATTTGGAACTTATATCCTGGGCAACCCCAGTTGTAATATGTGGGGACCTGAATATACACTTGGATAATGAAACCCCCATTCAAGAACAGGTGATGTATCAGGGCAGAAAAAACAAAGTTTTCTTGGCGCTTCAGACATTAGTAGCAAACTATGGCCTGATCGATGCTTGACAGATGTGCAGGCCCCAGGATCCAGGCTATACTTTTTTCTCTTTTCCACCCAATAAGTCAGTCAGGCTGGATGACTTTTTTGTATCAGCATCTTTGCAAAGGGGATTAAGGGTTGAGAGATATCCCAGAATTATATCGGATCATAACCCGTAGGTCTTGGTGGTGGAGTTGCCAGGATGCAGCGCTGCCCAGGGGATTACGAGTCCCCGACCGCCAGCCTTTTCCTGGTGGTTTTAACTGCCAGGAAAAGGCTGGCAGTACGGGGAGTCACGGGGCCCCTGGGGGCCCCTGCACTGCCCATGCCACTGGCATGGGCAGTGCAGGGGCCCCTGACAGGGCCCCATGCAGCTTTTCACTGTCTGCTATACAGACAGTGAAAAGCGCGACGGGTGCAACCGCACCCGTAGCACGGCCGCAAAACTCGGTTTCCGCCCGCCGGCCCAGCGGGGATGTCAAAATGGGCACCGCAGGAGTGTGGCCGCATTGGCGGCCGCACAGCGGTTACAACTTGGCTTAATGAGGCCCTATATGTTAGGGATAGATCCATACAAGATACCTTTCCCTCAATTTACACATTAATTTTGGGTAAGGAGGCAGACACAGTCTTCCTACGGATCTTGGAACCTAGCTATTACAAGAAGGTTACATTCAAAACGATCAACTCCACCCTCAAGGTTTGGGGGCAGGTTAAGCGTAAGATAGGGATGAGGCGGGTCTGCTATTACACACCGCTTTGGAGCACACCAATGTTTCCAGAAATTTTTAAAGATCATTACTGCATAGAATGGGCCAGCCGTGGTATTCAGAAAGTGGGGGACTTTTTTCTTGCGAGAGGTCATTTTAAGACATTTGAAGATTTAAGTGTAGAGTTTGCCTTGGACAGAAGGGATTTTTTCAAATTTTTACAGATTAGGAATTTTTTACTAACTACCTTTAAACATAGTCCATGCAGGGCTAAAATTAAGCTGATAGAGGTTGTGGGAAAACCCATAGGTGGTACTATTAAGAATTTGTTCCCGCTCCTCCTAGATTCAGTATAGGATGATGCTGCACTGCTCGTTAAGAAGTGGGAATTGCGGGTAGGCGCTAAAGAGTCTGCAGTGTTCGACTCTATAGAAATGGCTCAGAATGTTTTACTGTCGGCCAGCCCGCAAGCCCAGCAATATATGGTTTTGTATAATTTATATTATACACCGGACAAGATTGCAAGTTGGGGAAAAAGTCTGGGTAATACCTGCCCACGATGTGGAAGCCTGGAGGCAGATCTATGCCATATGTTAAAAAGGCAATAGAATGCCTTCTGTTGAAAAAGGCAAATTTGGACCCATTAAATTAATAAAACTATAGGCCCATTTCCCTTCTCCCCTTGAAGGAGAAGATGTTAGAATCCTGGGTTAATTGTCAAATCGCTAAATTAATTGGTGCAAACAATTGTTTGCACCCTTCCCAATCTGGCTTTGCTGCATGCTTTAGCACAGAATCACTGCTCCTACAAGTAACAGAAATCATTAAAACCCGGCTTGATTTGGGCAAGAAAAACTATTTTAATTTTGCTTGAATTATTCCCTCTAAATTTGAAGAGTGTCAGAATAATGATCCCCCGGTCCCTATTTAAACCTCAGGGCACCTGACCACAGCTAACCTCCTTTAATGGGATGTCTTTGGAGAGTCTGAAATGATCATTCAATAATCTAGATTTGGCTCCCCTCTTGATGTTTGCCCTCTGCAGATAATCAAATGGAAAATTAATTTGCTCAACTCACACATCATTGACTTGTTAATCTTTCTTTAGAATCTAAAATGGTACCCACAAGCTCAATAAAAAGGCAATAGAACTCCTTCTGTTGAAAAAGACAAATTTGGACCCATTAAATTCAAGAAACTATAGACCTCTTTCCCTGCTCCCTGTGAACGGGAAGACGTGAGAATCGTGAGTTAATTGTCAGATCGCTAAATTAATTGGTGAAAACTATTGTTTGCACCCTTCCAAGTCTGGCTTTGGTGCATGCTTTAGCACAGAATCAGTGCTCCTACAAGTAACAGACTTCATTAAAACCCAGCTTGATTTGGGCAAAAAAAAACTATTTTAATTTTGCTTGAATTATTGGCCGCATTTGATACGGTCTCAAGAGGGCCTGTTGTTGTGGTTGGAAGAAATGGGGATAGTAGGCACTGTCTGGAATTGGATAACCTCTTTCCTTGAAAGCAGACAGCAAGCAGTTTATCTACCCCCCTATATTTCAGAATTTAAGGAGGTAAACTGTGGTGTACTACAGGGCTTGGCCCTTAGCCCCACATTATTTAATATCTGTATGGCTTGCTTGCTTTGGTGGCACAAGCATGGGGCTTCAATGTTGTGTCATATGCAGACAACACTCAATTGATGTTTGCTTTTAATGACATGGATGACTGTCATAGCCGACTTTCAAGACTGCCTTCTTGCAGTGGCAGAATGAATGCATAGGAGCTGCCTCTGTTTGAAATCAGATAAATCTGAGATTTTAGCATTCTGCACATCCTCACCTTGGGACACAGCAAGAACTTGGCCATCCAAATTCTCCCAGCCCCTACTACGGTGGTCAAAATAGACAGCTCTCTTTCCTTTAAACCTCAAGTCAAAGCTACAGTTGGAAGACGTTTTACATTATTGAAGTCATTGAGGTTTTTTTTTCAAATTCCACCTACTAACACATGTGAAAGGATCGCAGGGAACACAGCTTCTTCAAGTGAAACAGCGGTTTATTGATAGGATTCTTGTATAAGTAAAACACCTCAGCCTACAGACATTTCTCTCCCCATTCTCCTTCTGCCTCTTCTCTACTCCAACTGTCATTGTCTCCTCGGAAACTCTAGCGTTCCAATAAATACATTCTAACTTAGAATACCACACATCTTCCCCTTATCAACAAAACTAAAGAACTAATTTGTAATCCTAACACAATACAAAAAAGAAGAAAAATAATGCAATTATACAATTATATGCATTGTTATATGCAGTTTTTATTTTTTTGAACATTCGAGAAATTGAAGCTCTTTCTTAACAAGAAGGAACAACACAGTTATACACATTGTTACCTTAAGGTTGAGGTGCTCACCCCCCACCATGATTTATACAAAGTCCTCTAAAGATTTAGGACGTCTAAAGATCCTAGAGCTTCTTCTCAGTTTAACATGGCTATCCCCTTGTTCACAATTTTTCTCACTCCTTTTCACAGAATTATCTTCTCCATCCCCAGTGATTTTTACCACTCTCCCAATGTTCCATATCATATGATCTTCAGTCTTCACAGCATTCTTCATGACTTTTATCACTTTGAGGGGAGAAGAGAATTTAGAATGACTATTAGATAAACCAAAACGAGGATTTCTCACTTTGATGACATCACCCACAGAAATTACAATTTTCTTTACCGCCTTCCGTCTATCAAAGTTGCCCTTTCTTTCAAAAGCTTTTCTAATTTCCCTGTCCATCTTATGTTCTACTCTATGCCCAATGTCAGGTTCTAAGGCCACCTTGCCGTTTACCCAAGACGGACACATTTGTGTGTTAGGTTTTCTGCGCCTAAACAACTCAAAAGGCGTGAGACCTGTGCTTGTATGTGGAATCAACCTGGAGTTCTTGATTTTATTCAAAATTTCCTCTGTCCAACATTTGTTATTAACTAGAGCTAATTGAATAGTATCCTTTAGTACTCAATTTAACCTATCTACCATACCATTAGTCTCAGGATGATAGAGAGGCCTTCTTATGTATAATCCCTTTGTCACTAAGGAATATTTCCATGTCTTGAGAGACGAGCTGTACACCATTGTCAGTGAGGATGGAAGATGGAAACCCCTCCCTATCAAAGATCTGATTAAGGAAGTCTATGACAACCTGAGTTTCTACCGAAAATGTGATCCAATTTCAGGCCACCTTAAATACATGTCTATCAAAACCAAAACATACTTGTCGGTGCTGGAATATCTAATAGGTCCCAAGAAGTCTAGTTTAGTCCCTCTCAATAATAGACCCCCTTGAGAGGACAACTCATCTCTGACCCTCCAGAAACCACATAAGTGTTGATCTTGTTTCTCAGTGCCACCCCAACCATATTTGATCTTTTTAAGAACATTTTGCACCACTATACCATTACTTAGATCAGTCATCCACTCACTCTCTTTAATCACCCCTTCCCTAATCATAAAAACATCAAGGCTCCCAGCAAGCTGATCCTCAGGTTCTGAAACCTCATTCACAAGCCTAGCAAAACAATCTGCAACAAGATTCTGAGCGCCTGGTACATATTGTACTTCAAAACAAAATTCCTGTAAAGTCACTACCCATTTCCTAATCCTTCCTGAAATAGTATCTATCCCCTTTTTCTCAAAAACTTCTTTCAGGGGTTTGTGGTCAGTTCTCACAAAGAATTTGCTACCCCAAACAAATTTCCTTAGTTTGTTCACAGCCCAAAATACAGCTAGTGCCTCCCTCTCGATTACAGAATAATTTAATTCTGCCCCCCTTAAACACCTCGAGATGAAAAGTATGGTTTTCTCTACACCATTGTGAACTTGAAGTAGAACAGCACCAAGACCTTTGGCACTAGCATCAGCCATAATGATAGTATGTTGACCTGGATCAAGCTTTGCAAACATGGGGCACACTTCAGGTAGTGTTTCACATTCCTAAATTCATTCTCACATCGAAACATAACACCCTTCCTAACCAACCCTCTAATGGCTTTGGTCTTTTCTGCAAAGTTGTCCACAAATTTACTGTAAAACTCAGCCATCCCTAAAAACTTCATCACCTTCTCCTTTGAAGTTGGGCTAGCAAGGTTTTCAATTGTGTTAACTACGTTTTTTCTTGGTTCAATACCAAGAGAGGAGATCTTGTGACCTAAATAATCAATTTCACCAAGGTTAAACTTGCATTTGTCTTCTTTCAACGTTAGACCACTGTCCCTTAATCTCTGGAGAACCTTTTGAACCCTTGTATTATGTTCAGACACATGTTTTCCATGTACTAAAATGTAATCTTGGTATATCTTGATGCCTTCAATTCCTTCAGGAACCCTCTCCATGGCACGTTGAAAAATCGCAGCCGCAGAGACCAAACCAAAAGGCATCCGGAGGAACTTGTAAGTGCCAGAGGGTGTTACGAAGGCTGTCAAGTCTTGAGAATGTTGGTGAAGCTTAATCTGGTGGTACGCGGAGGTCAATTCAAAGGATAAAAACATTTAGCATCACAGAGAAGAGAAGAGATAACATTTCGTTAATATTGTTCTCCTTCTGCCTCTTCTCCACTCCAACTGTCGTTGTCTCCTCGGAGACTCTAGAGTTCCAATAAATACATTCTAACTTAGAATACTACAACATGCAAATGCATTACTCATGCCTTAATTACATCTTAGCCGGACTGCTCAAATGCTACTTGGGGCCTTGCAAGTGGTTGTAAACAAATTGCAGCGGGTTTAGAAGACTGTGGTTGGCCATCTGATGAACATTTAACAAGGCAGCTAAATCTGAAAGGAGATGAAAACACTCCAATGGCTTCCTATTAGCCAAATAATGAAATGTAAAACACTTTCATCTACCTTTCGAAAAATGAATTTGATCGGCCCAAGTCTTATTCAAAAGAAGATTAAAAGCTATCCACCTCACAGAAACCTATGGTCCACCAACACATTTTTTGTATGTATCCCTACAATAAACAAATCCAAAGCTATAAGAAGGGCCCTCTCCTTTCTAGTGCCAGAATTGTGAACTTCACTTCCTGATGACCTTCAGAACATATTGTCAGAGGCTATATTTAAAGCCCTTTTAAAAACTTGGCTCTTCAAATAATTTTTTATTTTTATTTTTCCTGTGTCTTTTAAGCAGACAATTGCTAGTCGTTCTGCTTTATGTATGTGTAATTAGATATGGGACAGTCCTGTCGAGCAGCTGTTTGCACTTCATTAACTGAGTTCATTCACTCATTAACCATGTATTATATTTTTTGTGAACTGCTTTGCTGGATTTTTCTTGAAGGCAATGTGTAAAGTATTTGTGCCACACACACACAAAGTAACACAATGAAAACACCACAAAAAGACTCCACACAGGTTTAGGAAAATAGATCATACTTTTAAAAATAAGAATTGTGAAAGAATAAAAAGAGTTCTAGTGCTCAGAAGCAAATATCTCCTTAAGGGTTACTTGAGGTTGCACTGGACAGGGTCATAGTTAACATTTCAAGCCGACTGTGATGGAGAATGGGCTGGGGACAGGAGTCATGCCAGCCTGGGGAACAGAGTATCTTGATTCTGGCCGCAATCATGTAATGTAGGGTTGATGAATCTGTAGCTGCTTCAATGTTACTCCTGCAGTTGAGGGATGCAATGACTTTACACATATGTTGATGGTGATGTACTGGTCCAGAAGTGTCTGATTTGGTGGGGTCAGAGACCTAGTACTTATATCCAAATGTGCCTTTGAAGTTGGGGTGACTTCAAAAAAGGGTCTTTGAAGTGCATACGTATCCTTTCTTCTTCAGTCCTGGCTCCAGACTATCAGTAGGGATAATTCAGCCCTTTAAGTCGGGACAGGTACTGTCTATTCAGGTGTGTCATTCCTTCCCACCCTTCCTCCAGAGGAAGAGCCATCAGAATGCAGTTGAATGCAGATGAGCATTCAGACGCACCTAATATTCCCCTGTTTGTGGTTGTCACCCACCCCAGATGTCTACTGGAGACAGGCTCCAGGCTCACAGAGCTGTAAGAGCAGAGAAATGTCCACTTTCTAAAAGTGGCATTTCTAAATTAGTATAGTTAAATCCGACTTTACCAGTAAAGAGGATTTATAATTACCATTCCAAAGCTATGAAACATGATATAGCTATTCCTTTCTAATCAGGAATCAGAGCTTAAAAGTGTATTATGGAATTCCTAATGTTAAGCTTTGAGAGGGGTAGGCCTCACATTAGTGAAAAACAACTTTGGCAGTGTTTCACTACCAGGACATGTAAATCTTAAAGGTACATGTCCTACCTTTTAGTTATATAGAAACCTGCAAAATGGGCTATCTAGGGCTTACCTTAGGGATAACGTATGTCTAATAAAAGGGGAGTTTAAGTCTTGGCAAAGGGCTTTCAACTGCCAAGTTGAAGTGGCAGTAAAACTGCACACACAGACAATGCAGTGGCAGGCCTGGGACATGTTTAAAGGGCTACTTATTTGGGTAGGACAAGCACTACCCACTAGTAGCACTTATTTACAAGCCTTGTGTTTATGGTATACCACTTTACATAGGACCTACAAGCAAATTAAATATGCCAATTGTGTACACCAATGTTGCCACGTTTTAAGGAGCAAGCGCAAGCACTTTAGCATGATTAGCAGTGGTAAAGTGAAGAGAGTCCTAAAGTCAAAAAAAACAAGCTCAGAAAAAGAGAAGGAGGAAAACACAATCTGTAGGGGTGACCCTGCACAAAGGGCCAGGTCCATCAAAATGATATTTCATTTTAAGACAAACATGCATAAATGGCAAAAGCCTTGAGATATTTGACCACTCCTACTCACTACTATTTTGCATTGTCTCCTGGCAGGGGCATTTATACTCAGGAAACTAATGAAGAAATATTGATCTAACAATAACAATAAATTCTCTGGATGCAGAGCTTTAAAAAGACCTTACAGACTTCTACTGCTTTTGTTGACTTGCACTAAATAGTCTGTAAAATAGTTATGAATGTACTGACATCTGATTATTTGCCATGGAGAACTTATAAAACTTGTTTTTGTCATGAAAACTGTGAAACATCACCTTCCTTTATGGCAAGTATTCAGGTCTACAGTTAACACTGCAACTCCAAAATCCCCACTGTACTCAAGTGCATCCATAATAACATTGCAGTACCAAGTTATTTTAGGCTACACTGTTATATTATCCTCACATACATCAATATGCAGAAAAGATGAACCCCCAAGAAAGACACTTAGAATGTACAGGGCATTCTCAGGTTCAATGTTTTAATATGTTTGAGGGATGCAGTATCTAGTCCAGAACTGATATGAGACAGTATATCCAAAAGGGTTCAGGACCCTGGCTACAGCCACTGGCTTGGCCGGGGATCTATTTCATTTAATACATGGTCACACCATCAACTTTCTCCCAAACCACTTCAAACCGTGGCGCATAGCTCTTTTATATGAAAGAGCAAAGATATTTCCAAACATAAAGAATAAAAAAAAAAACTCATGTGCAAAATTGAATACATCAAAAACGTGTTAGATATTTGTTGAAACAGATATTAGAAGCAGTTCAACATGTCCATTTAAAGAAAACGAAAAAAGATGCAGTGGCTTAGAATGTGTAGAAACATGCGGAAAGATGCTAGCTTTTCTCAGTCTAAAGAGTGCAAAAAATAAACATATTCTCTCTGCATCTCATTGTAAGCTGTTAAAACAGAGCAGATGAAAGAAAAACATCTTTCCATTTTTGTGGCTTTAGGCAGCTGCTTCAATTATTCTCCATGACTTGACCTGCCTTTCACCTCAGCTGCTGGCTGACAACATTGTGACCTCAGAACTCGACTGTAAGGACTTATATTAGTCAAGTTCTGGCATCTTTTCTTTTCAGAGCAGTTGTGCGTCAGCTACTGTCATTCCATAGCACCATCAGTGTGCCATATCTAAAAAATGAAGCACAATGGCGTTAAGGACCATTGCAGCCTGCAGTAAGAAAAAATTACACTATTGCTGCAAAAGTGGTGCTAGAACATTTTGCTGCACATATTTTGATGCAAAATGGGTTAGCGCCATATTTAATCGTTAGCGTAACAAAAATTTACAGGCAAGAAATAAACATTTGGGGAGACAAGATGGAGAATGCAGGCCAGGGGAGACCCCAGGGAGACCCCACTCACCCAAGTACTAGCCAGAAGCATCCAGCAAAGTCCCAGGAGAAGGAAAAGAGGAAGCAGAAGTGTTCCTTTAGTGAGGAGTAGCATGACATCCTGGTCAGAGAGGTGACGGAGCACCAACTCCAGCTCTTCATCACCTCCAAATTGTCAGTAGGTAAGAGCGAGACCATATGGCAGGCAATAGTAGACAAAATCAACAGCATGGCAGAGGACTGTCACCAATTGCAGGAAGCGCTGGCACGATTGCAAGCGCAGGACTAAGGAGAAACTGTCCAAGAACCAAAAGGCAGCACTACAGTCTGGAGGTGGAAGTCCAGCACCACAGGAGTACCTGGATGAGCTTGAGGAGATGGCCACAGCAGTCATCCCAGAGCATCTGGTCACTGGAATCGCAGGACTAGACAGCGCAGACTACCAAGAACTACCACAAATGCAAGTTAAGTTGCAGGGGTTACTATCTGGAATCTTACAAATGGCAGAAGGGGTAGGCATATAGGACACTCTCAATGCATTACTAAATGGTTGCATCAAGACACATAGGCCCTGAATCAAAATGCCCCATCGCCACCCAAGCCACACTTCTAGTGAAGATCTCGTTGCGCAATGCACTTCGACATATACACAACATGGACATAAGCCACTCACTATGGCTTTACACCACCATGTAAATATGCAACACTTTGCCTGGAAGGGATGTGCAATTAGTGTGGCAGTGACGGTACCACAACAACATCCATTGCATATTGTCATTGTCCCTGATTCAACACAACATGTACATCAGAGACGGGAACTGAAGTCAATACCACCCCAGGGGTGGTGTCAGGATAGTGTAACAAGGCAAAATGCTTTTCTTCCTCCTTGTGCCATTGCCTTTCTCATGTGTGCTCCATCCTACAGCACACATTAAAATGCCACCTTGCCAAAATATCTTGAACATGTGCAGAAAGGGACACCTCCCTGCACATAAACAATCTATCCCCTCCGCGCAGGCACCCCTTCATCATGCTGCAACAATGCCTGCATTGGTGCAGGGGGAAAAAAATCTGTGCAGACACTGGGGTAATCGCAGAGGGGTGCCATATTCCAGTAAACATTGAGCTTCCTTTTATTTCAAAACTGGCGCTGAGCCATGCAACACATATTGCTGCTGCACTTATCTGTGCCACTTGAGAAAAAATCAGGCCTTAAGTGTGCAGCCTGTGGAATGTAAACCGCACAGGGTGAACCAACAACAACTCTCACACAATTCCAGTGCTTGATCTGGGAATGGCTACAAAAGTCAACTCATACAACACATGGGGCATGTCTGTGAACATTATTTGTGCAGCTGTACAAGTAGCTGTAATCTCACCATCTGATTATATTGAGTGTGCTGTGTCAATGGTTGGTGTACTGCTTAATGGTTTAATCAACATGCGTAAGAACGGGCACAAGTGGCATCAATGTTGCACGACCACCACAATGTCACTAGCCCGACATGCAACTGTATCATCATATAAATAGTTATCTATGTGAATCCATGCTGCACATTCCCCTTGTGTCACATCAACAGAGTTTCAAAGTGCATGCATCGATCCACATTCTACATACTTACACATGTTGTGTGTAAGGAAAGGTCCCAAATTTCTGGAGGGACAAACTAATGGGGCAGACAATCCATAATAGCTGCACTGTCCCTTCCATTTAGCACATCTGTGGGGCCTTCTGTAGGCACACAACACATTTGATCATTGCATTGCACACATCAGACTATTTCACACAAAAGCCTGCAATGACACAAGTGACGCACAAGGTGACTCTTACTGGCAACATTGGAGTTTTCGAGCCTGAACACCTTCCCACTGGTGTAGGGTGGAGGCCCACCTGCAATACATGAAAGGACAACATAGTTTAGTGATATTTGCACATTTCTGTGAATGGATGACAGTTTCAAAATAAACGTGTTAAGCCGAGGGAGCAAGTCAACCTAATGGTAGATCTGAAGAACTGTCAAACATCTATAATCTGTCTGTGAGATATGGGGCCATATAATGGAGACCCTCGCACCAACAAAGCATTATTTTCCCTGACACTCCTGTGGTGTATTTAACTGCACCATATGCACACGGAATTGTCATGCAGCTGTTTTGTTGCTTAACACCTCCATGACCACATGGGGCTGCATGACACAGTAGTCTGCATCTGAGGGGTATGTGATGTTGTTGCAGTGGCCTTCCCGTTATAATACCCTTTGCTATTCACCCTACCCAGTTGTTGAGGACATCTAATTCATTATCAATGCTAAAAGACTGACAGCTGCCAAAGGTTGTGTGACTTTTGCAATGTTTTGAAGAATGCATTGATACATTCTTGTTCCTTGTTTGTAATATCTGTGTGCGATTAGAAGGCACACACACTTGAGCTACTATGCCATGGCAATTTACTTATGTTCATTTAGTTATCCCTACCTGCACATTAACTGAATAACATTATGGATGTCTTGCCAATACTGTGTGGCCAGCCATTGTTGCCATGGTCTACCATTTTTTGTTTGGGCTAATAGACACATTATGGGGTGTATATGATACACAATGTACAGAAAGAGGAATGTGCTAGTAGTCTGGAACCGGTACATAGACAAGCTCCAATGACACAGAGGGGCAGATTTATGGAAGTGGTGCTGCAACTAGTGCGTCACTACTGTCCTTGTACCCCTTAGCGCCTCCCTTCTTCCCACCATGTGAAACATGCAGCGCAACATGTTGCAGGTAGGGTGCAATTGCTTTAATTTTTATTGGGGGCAAATGATATACTCAGCAGGAGTAGCTCCAAAAATGTGCACGACTTCTGCTGAGTACATAGGGGCCCACCACATACAATGGTATGCCTCCGTCTAAACACCTGCTCTGAGCAGGCGTTCAAAGTGTGAGAAATATGGCACTAGGAAATACATCATATTTCCCAGAGCCATGTACTTTAGCCCCTCATACAGGAGTAGACCGCCGTCCCATAGTGATGCCTGGTGCAGCCATCATGTTATGCAAGGCTTAACTGAGTGGTGCTATGCATGCATTGCACCACTTTGTTATTATGGCACAGGGAAGAGGGCACTTATTCCCTTCCTCAGCTTCATTAATGAAAATCACAATGACAGCCCTAATGTCTTTAATCAGGGCCAAAACAACCTGTCCAGATCACTTGACAAAACATGCTGCACTCAACCTCATGTCAGCCTGTCATGCACATCGCTAAGCAAATGTGATACTTACCAACTGGTCCACCATTCTGAGTCTCCAGGTGATCCAGTAGTTCTTGCTCCCTTGAGATCAGGTCAGCCTAACGGTGTTCCAGTTGGTGGCATTGCGTCCTCCTCCAAATATTCGGGTTGAATCGTGGAGCACCTTGCTCTACCGTAGCTTCTGGGCCTCTGTGGGGTCACCCTGGAGCATGCGGCCACCCAAAACCAGCATCATTGAAGGGTAATGCTGCATGAGCCATATGAACCCTCCCAGTTCATCTGCGGTCATCTTTGTCATCCTCCCTTTCCCGGACATAATGCAGTTTTAAGTGGCCAAAAATAAACTTACTATAAAACTTCCCTGCCTACCCCATATACCCCAACAAATTATACTACCCTTAGACAAACACCCCACAATACAGTGATTAATTCAGTAAAAAACACTACAAAAGACTGAGGAAATGACAAATGTAACTGTTAGACTTTTCATCCTTGGCGTGGTCTCCCTCCACATTTTGCCTCTGTTTCCCAAGTTGTTGATGTGAGCTGGACTCTGTTTTTGCTGTTTTTGTTACTCTGGGCACTTTACCACTGCTAACCAATGCTAAAGTGCAAGTGGCATATTTGATATACTGGTAAGTCCCTACTACAGTGCACTAGAGGTGCCCAGGGCCTGTAAAGCAAATGCTACTAGTGGGCCTCCAGCACTGGTCGTGCCACCCACATTAGTAGCCCTGTAAACATGGCTCAGATCTGCCACTGTAGACTCTGTGTGTGCAGTTTTAAACTGCCAATTCGACTTGGCAAGTGTACCCACTTCCCTTGTCTTACATGTAAGACACCGCTAAGGTAGGCCCTAGGTGGCCCCATGGGCAAGGTGCAGTGTATGTTTAAAGTAGGACATATACTAATGTGTTTTATATGTGCTAACAGTGAATTACTGCTATATTCGGTTTTGACTGTTGCAAGGTTAACATGGGGGCTGCCTTTAAATATGATTAAAGTGTAGATTCCCATTGGGAGCGGATAGACATGTGGAATCTAGGGTCTCTGAGCTCACAATTTAAAAATACATCTTTAAGTAAAGTTCATTTTGAAATTGTGTATTTGAAAATGCCACTTTTAGAAAGTGAGCATTTTCTTGCTTAAACCTTTCTGTGACTCTGCCTGGTTGTGGATTCCCTGTCTGGGTCAATTTGACAGTTGGGCGGATTGCACCTCTCTCTAGACAGTGACATAAAGGGAGCTGGGGTGTGGCCTGCACATCCCGATGAGCCATCTATGCTAGGAAGGAAGGGATGAGTGGTCACTCACACCAGAAAGGGCTGTGCCTGCCCTCACACAATGCAGTCTCCAACCCCCTGGTGTGTGTCTGAGGCCTGGTCTGGGCAAGGCAGGATTTCACAAACAAGAGAGGCTTTTCTTTGAAGTAAGCCTACTTCAAAGGGTAAAATGGGTATAAGAAGGACACCCAAAACCACAGACTTTAGATCACTTCTGGAAACCAAGAGGAACCTCTGCCTGGAGAAGAGTTGAAGAGCTGAGGAAGAAGAGCTGCCCTGCCTGTGACTTTGCTTTGTGGAGCTATCCTGCAGTTGCTGCTTCTGCCTGTGAAGGAGGACAAAGACTGGACTTGGTGTACCTTCCTGCTTTTGAAGAACCCTCCAAGGGCTTGAAACTGAGCTTGCCTCTGTTGTTGAAGTCTCAGGGACAGCAAAGACTTCTCTCTGCCAGCACCTGGGGCCTCTGATGAGACTCCTGCCCTGCCAAGTGGTGCCCTATCCAGTCCCTGGGGCCTTGACAGGTGAAGCTGGTGGACCAAGGTTGGAAATGCACACACAGATAGTCGTGAGGGGAAATTTACAACGCAACCCCCAAGAGCAGCTAAAGAAACGAACCGCCGCAGGCTCCGCAGCTGAAATCGACGTAGCGCTTGCAGCGCGGCTAGGAAATCGACATCGATGACGGAGGCTGCAGTGATGCAACATTGCTGGGAGTGGGGCCGAGGTGTTTTGACCAGATTGACGCATATCTCTCCTGCGGGGAAAGACTCGACGCACGCCGATCAGACCGGAGAAGGAGAACTGATGCCCGACCTCACTTGTGGGTGAGAAATAGACGCACCACTTACTTTTTTTGACGCATACTTGCCCGTGTGGGTTATTTTGACGCGACCCAGGTACATTTTCATGCTAACAGCATTAGCGTTGTGTTTATTAGAATATGAAGACTCTTTTTGCTTTTTAATTAATAACATGTGTATGTTGGATTTTTGCCGTTTTGGTCATGTTTTGTTTAGATAAATATTTTCTATTTTTCTAAACCTGTGTTTTGTCATTTTGTAGTGTTTTCATTAAGTTACTGTGTGTGTTGGTACGAATACTTTACTCCTAGCACTCTGAAGTTAAGCCTGCCTGCCTGTGCCAAGCGACCAAGGGGGTGAGCAGGAGTTAGCTGAAGGTGATCCTCTTTTACCCTGACTAGAGTGAGGGTCCTTTCTTGGACGGGGGTAAACTGACTGCCAACCAAAGACCCCATTTCTAACAATAACACAACAGCAACAGGACACAGCATAAAACTCTCCTACAACTCCAATCCTCCAATAACACCAACTCCACACACCCTCACACAGTCATAAACAATCAAGACTGTAAAGTGAAAGTGAACTCACTGTATCTTGTACGCAGGCAGGATGCCCTGTTTCATCACTTCCTGGGACTGTGATTCACATTTTCAGAAATGCATTGTTTTTTTGGACGCATGACGGTCATGCATACATTTTTTCCCATTGAGGCTGAAAAGGCCTCAAGACTTGCAATTGAGGCGCAGGGGCCAGGTGTCATTTTTCTGACTAGGAAAGTATGACATTTTGGTGTTTGCATTGAACATTTTGACGCATGATGGTCATGCGTGTATTCCTTTCCATGAAGCCTGAGAAGGCCTGTGGACTTGCGATTGAAGCACAAGGGCTAGGCATGTTTTTTTTGGCTTAGTGGAGTATGGAATATTGCTGTTTGCATCAAAATATTCTGACGCATGACAGGAACGCAAGGATTTTTTGGTAAAGGCTAACAGTGCACCCAGATTCACATACCATGTCACAAGGGCTATGCATGTATGTAGTCAGTATGGTATGGCTACATGTGTGTGCATGTCTGTTCATATCTTTACGGTAACATCAGCATGTGTTACCAATATGTTTGTATATGTGTGTGATGCATGCGACAACTGATACCGTGTGCATATGTGCGTGTGTTGCTGGACTGTATCCATATACATGTTACCACATGTATACTAGAAGAATACATATGTGATCTAACACATATTTGTGGGTCTACCACATTGTAATGTCTGATATACAAATGTACTTTTACCAACAACACAGTAGATATGATGATAGATATGAGGGGCTATGTCCAATACATGGTAATGCATGTGATACCCATGATAAATCATACTCAGAGGATACAGTGGACTATAGTTGGGTTGATTTCACGTTAACCCTGGCAATGTGAGTGAATATGTGTGCAAACTGAGGTGTATAGTTAGGTTCAGCCTTCATGATGCTCTGCTACATGTGTTACATATAGTTTGTCATGCATCTTAGATGCAGGACATGGTGTATATACATGGGTCAATGAAGGTTGGTATGTGCTGTGTGTGTGGAAAGACAGGTGTAGTGTCATATCTGTAAAATATGATCACAGCGGTGTGTTAATAAGATATAAACCTTCACAAATCTATCTTCCTGCATGGACACATGTTGGACTTTGTCAAATGTCTGTGTATTCATATCAGTGCCACCTATGTTTCAGTATGTTGGAACGCATCTGAAGGTAATTTTATTCTGTCAATGATACATATGCATTTTCATTTGTGGAAAGTTTCCTTTTTGTCAGACTCCAATACACATTAGAAGGCCTGTGCCATTTAAGTGGTACATGTGTGCTGAAATATCTGGCATATGTGTACATGCCACCAACGAGGTACCTACAATCGACCACATCATGGTGGTCATTACAACCCTGGTGGTCGGTGTTAAAGCGGCGGTAAGACAGCCAACAGGCCGGTGGTAAAAAATGTGGAATCACGACCGTGGTGGAAACCGTCAACAAAGACAGTCACTTTAACACTCAGACCGCCACGGCGGTACAAACAAACAGTGCGGCGGTCACCGCCAACAGACAGGCGGAAGACAATGTACCGCCCACAGTATCATGACAGTCCAATCCGCCACCTTTTCCGGGGTGGATTCACCGCGGATAAAAACATGGCGGAAACAGGAATTTCAAAGGGAAAACGCTCACCTCTACACACTCCACGAGGAACGAGGACATCATGGACCCGGAACTCCAAATCCTACATGCAATAGTCTTCCTGCTCCTGTGCCAGGAGCACGAACGCCAGCGGCGAAGAGCATGGTGAGTACTGCACCTACGACATAGGGGAGGGGATAGGGAAAAAACAGGCACACACACACGCAACACCCCCACCCCCACCCTCACCCACTACAACACACACACTAATACATATCTATACATCATAGTTACACCCCCCAAAAAACCCCCGCAAGAATGCAAAGACCAAAGGAAATGATTGTAACCATTGTAATCTATTAAAATACAGTATTATAAAATATATATACACTATAAATAAATATATACACCAATAATACAAGTTCAGGTATTGCACCATTTATAGTCCTTGGACCACTGGGCCCAAAATGCATGGGCGAGGCCCACACTCGATACCAGATCAAAACAGAGAGAACACTGCAAGGGCATCAGATAGAAATACAACAGGCACCTCAGGGGGAAGGGAAGGGGGGGCACCTCATCCAGATGAGTGCACGATGCCAGATCCACGAGGGGGCTCAATGCCCACTGTTCAATCCTGGGAGTGCAAAGCCACAGTCTCTCAAGTCTCTACAGTGGGTGGTTTGCCCACTGCCATATCCTGGGGAGTGCAAAGCCACAGTCTCTCAAGTCTCTACAGTGGGTGGTTTGCCCACTGTTCCATCCTGGGGAGTGCAAAGCCACAGTCTCTCAAGTCTCTACAGTGGGTGGTTTGCCCACTGTTCCATCCTGGGGAGTGCAAAGCCACAGTCTCTCAAGTCTCTACAGTGGGTGGTTTGCCCACTGTTCCATCTTGGGGAGTGCAAAGCCACAGTCTCTCAAGTTGATAACAGTCTCCACTGGTTCTGGAGGGGGACTGGTGCCCAGAGTGCTTCATCCTGTTAAGGACCGAGGTAGTGGATGCATGTCTCCACTGGTTCTGGAGGGGGACTGGTGCCCAGAGTGCTTCATCCTGTGAAAGACAGAGGTAGTGGATGCATGTCTCCACTGGTTCTGGAGGGGGACTTGTGCCCAGACTGCTTCATCCTGTGAAGGGCAGACGGAGTGGATGTATGTCTCCACTGGTTCTGGATGGGGACTGGTGCCCAGAGTGCTTCATCCTGTGAAGGGCAGACGGAGTGGATGCATATCTCCACTGGTTCTGGAGGGGGACTGGTGCCCAGAGTGCTTCATCCTGTGAAGGACAGAGGTAGTGGATGCATGTCTCCACTGGTTCTGGAGGGGGACTGGTGCCCAGAGTGCTTCATCCTGTGAAGGACAGAGGTAGTGGATGCATGTCTCCACTGGTTCTGGAGGGGGACTTGTGCCCAGAGTGCATCACTCACCCTGTGACGGTCCCTGTTGCGTCAGTGCCTCTGCCGCTCATGGGCTAGCAGTGCTTGAGTTGGTGGTGCCCTGTTCAGCGGTGCTTGATTTGGCGGTGCCCTTTTCAGCGGTACTTGAGTTGGCGGTGCCGTGTTCAGCGGTGCTTGAGTTGGCGGTGCCCTGTTCAGCGGTGCTTGCCCTGTTCAGCGGTGCATGAGTTGCTGGTGCCCTGTTCAGCGGGGCTTGTGCTGGCGGTCCTTCATGGCCCAACTGGGCTTGTGCTGGCGGTCCTTCATGGCCCAGCGGGGCTTGTGCTGGCGGTCCTTCATGGCCCAACGGGGCTTTTGCTGGCGGTCCTTCATGGCCTAACGGGGCTTGTGCTGGTGGTCCTTCATGGCCCAATGGGGCTTGTGCTGGCGGTCCTTCATGGCCCAACTGGGCTGGGGCTGGTGATATCCTCCTGGGCAGCTGAGCTGGGGCTGGCGGTGGCCTCCTGGGCAGCTGGGCTGGGGCTGGCGGTGGCCTCCTGGTCAGCTGGGCTGAGGCTGGCGGTGGCCTCCTGGGCAGCGGGGATGATGGCGGTCTTCTCCGCCGTGCTGCTCTTCCCAGACTTGCTGTGTTTCTTGTGGCCCTTCCCCAACTTGGAAGGTGTCACAGCTGAGTCAACACTCCCACCGGGACCCCTGGGAGCGGCTTTGGTGGCTGGAGTCTTCCCCCTCTCCAACCGGGCACTGGACAACTTCTGATGCTTCACAGGGGGAGGACTGGCTGTGCTGTGGCTCCATGCCACACTGGCTGTCCTGGTGGCCGGTGCACTCCACATACCTGTGACTACAGGCACCACTGGTCCCGGAGATGTTGTGGCTGAGGTGCTAGTTCGGGACCTATGAGATGGACGGGGTGGGGGAGGTGTGGGAAAAAGGTCAAGGCTGGACATGAAAAGTTTTTTGGACACACGGGACGGGTAGCTGGAGGGGGTTTGGGAGTGGAGGAAGAGGTGGTGGTAGTAGGAGGTGTACGTTTGGTGACTTTGGGTGCAGGTGCATGCGCTGGAGGCTGTTGTGAGGTGAATGGCTATTGGGTGGGTGTGTGGCTGCGTTTGTGTATCTTGGGAGGGGGCGTCACAGACACACTGGGAGAGGACACAGGGGACGTGTGAATGGTAGTGGGGGTGGTGACTGCACGTGAGCGGGGTGTGCTGGTGGGTTTGCTGGTGAGGGACGTAGTGGCTGAAGAGGTAGTGCATGCAGGTGTGTGTGTAGAAGAGACTGGGAGGGAGGAGGGAGACGAGGAGGAGAGGGACACAGTGGAGGCAGTGGATGTTGCTGTGTCTGCATGTGTGTGATGCTTGCGTGAGTGCCTGTGGGATGTGTGGTGCTTATGTTTGCCTGAGCTTCCGTTGTGTGGTGAGTTGTGTGCAGGCTGGTCTGATGGTGTGCTTGGGATAGGCAGAGGTACAGGGGATGGAGTCTGGGTGGAGGAATTTGGAGGGGGGAGGCTAGACACGGGGACAATGGCTGCCATCAGTGCTGAGGCCAGAGTTTGAAAGGCTTGCTGAATGGCCACCTGACCAGAATGAATGCCCTCCAGGAATGCATTAGTTTGTTGCAACTGCCTTTCTACACCCTGGAAGGCATTCAAAATGGTAGACTGCCCAACAGTGAGGGACCTGAGGAGGTCAATGGCCTCCTCACTGAGGGCAGCAGGGGTGACTGGGGAAGGCCTGAGGTGCCTGGGGCGAAGGTGATGCCCACCCTCCTGTGTGAGCGGGCACGGGGTGAAGGCTGAGGGGCTGCTGGAAGGGCGGTGCTGGTAGGGGGGGTGGCGGCTGTACCTGTAGATGCGGGGGGCACAGATGTTGCCGCCATCACAAGAGAGCTCCCATCAGAGGACGAGTCCGTGTCGCTGGTCTCAGCTCCTGTCCCTGCCGTGGAGCTCCCCTCCATCCTCACTGGTGAATTCAGAGTCCGTAGTGTGGCCCTCCATTGCCATGTGGGATGCAGCTCCCTCGTGCTCCGGTGCCACTTCTCCTTCGCCTGATGATACTAATGCACACATTCCTGGGAATTGGCCTACAAGGCTATGGACGACATCTGCACACATAGATGAGACAGGGGCATGAATAGCTGTACTTGCCACTCTACAGAGGTGGGGTGGGTGGCCACAGGGCCAGGCCTTACGGAGGGGCCTAGCCTACGGAACTCGCCCTGGCCTAGGGAAACCCACAGCCCTCCTCTCCCACCCAGAGAACTACACTGCGCGCAATGTCAGCTGAATGAGAGTGTACTCACCCCCTTGTGTCTGCTGTGATGCCCTCAAGCGCCCATCCAACTCCGGGTAGGCCATCGCCAGGATCCTGAACATCAGGGGGGTCATGGTTCGACGGGCACCCCTCCCACGTTGGGAGGCCATCCCTAGCTGAGCCTCTGCCGTCTTCTTGCTCCAGCGGCGAATGTCCTCCCATCTTTTCCGGCAGTGGGTGCTCCGTCTGTGGTAGACCCCCAGGGTCCAGACGTCCTTGGTGATGGCACGCCAAATATCCTTCTTCTGGTGGGCGCTGACCTACATGAAATGTACAGGGGAAGAAGAGAAGTCATTACCAACTGCACCGTCAAGGTGAGTGGCCCCCATCCCTACCCTTGCCATGTGGCACGTGCACTCACCGTCTTACATGCACGCAGCACTCAGCCCCCTTCCTTCTAACATCCAGCCCTCTCCACACAGGCATAGCCCATACAACATGCTCCCTGTGTACTTACCTGTTGGTCTGGAGGACCGTAGAGTAGCGTGTACTAGGGGAGGACCCCATCAACGAGTTTCTCCAACTCCTCCGATGTGAAGGCAGGGGCCCTTTCCCCAGACGCACGAGCCATTATCTCTTCCAGACTGAGGTCACAGCATCACTTGCAGTTTAGGTTCTCTCCTGTCGAAGATCAGGTATCAAGTGATTGAAGTGATAGAAAATGGCGGTTACGTCCGCGGCAGTGCGTACAATCACCACCAGCGAACATCGTCATTGGCTCCTGGGACCCGTAGGGTCCAATGTTAACCAATGCAGCATTGCGCCACGGTCTCCGACCGCCTACCGCGACGGTGTACAACGCCAGTGCAGTTACCTCACATCCCATTGTCCCACTTTAGAGGTCAGGCAGCCGCCATTTCAGGGGCCCACATGGTCTCATTTTCAACTGCGTCACACATACCTAGGCCTCCTCTCAAAACACATACAGGCCACTTTTCGGATTATGATCCATGTTCTGTGTAAGCTGTGGGTACGTACCTCTGAGTTGGTTGACTCTGTGCTTGCTGTTGTCCTTCATAGGCACCGTCCGCTGGGACATGTGAGGAGATGGCGAAATCCTCCGGTGTACCGACCGCTGGTGGACCTGTCGACAATGGAGGAAAGAAATTTGATAATCACCTACAGGTTTGACCGTGCCACAATCCAGGAACTGTGTACCCAGTTGGAGCCAGACCTGATGTCAGCAATCCGCAATCCCACAGGAATCCCCCCTCAAGTGCAGGTGCTGTCAGTGCTCCATTTCCTTGCAAGTGGGTCATTCAAACAACAGTGGCCATGGCATCAGAGATGTCCCAGCCTATGTTTTCCAACGTATTGTCCAGAGTGTTGTCTGCCCTGCTGAAACACATGCGGAGCTACATAATTTTCCCTCAGGTGGAGGATTTGCCTACAGTGAAAGGTGACTTCTATGCCCTTGGACATATCCCCAACATCATAGGTGCCATTGATGGGACCCATGTGGCTTTGGTCCCCATCCACAGGAGTGAACAGGTGTACAGGAACCGGAAGAGTTATCATTCTATGAATGTGCAGATGGTATGTTTAACAGACCAGTACATCTCCCATGTGAATGCCATGTTCCCTGGCTCAGTGCATGACACCTACATCCTGCGGAATAGCAGCATCCCTTATGTGATGGGTCAACTCCAGAGGCACCGTGAGTGGCTATTAGGTCAGCACCTGGAAGCAAGTCAGTGGGAATGGTTGTCTGGGGTTATCCCTACAGGTTAGTGTGTGTCTAACAGTTGTCCCTCGCCATTTGCAGGTGACTCTGGTTACCCCAACCTGTCATGGCTACTGACCCCAGTGAGGAATCCCAGGACCAGGGCAGAGGAACGGTAAAATGAGGCCCATGGGTGAACTAGGAGGGTGAACGAGCGGACCTTCGGCCTCCTGAAGGCCAGTTTCAGGTGCCTGCATATGACAGGTGGATCCCTATTCTACTAAAAAAAGAAGGTGTGCCAGATCATTGTGGCCTGCTGTATGCTTCACAACTTGGCTTTGAGACGACAGTTGCCTTTTCTGCAGGAGGATGGTCCAGATGGCGGTGTTGTGGCAGCTGTGGAGCCTGTGGACAGTGATGAGGATGAAGCAGAGGAAGAAGACATGCAGAACAGGGACTCAGTTTTCCAGCAATTCTTCCAGTGAAACACAGGTGAGAATACATTCCTGCCTACTACATGTACTTTTACACTGCTACCTCTCTACTGTCTGTCGTTTTCACCCAGTGTATGGTCACTGAGTTGTCACTTTCCCTTACGGTTTCACAGATGTGGGTCCCAGGGTGTGTCATCTGCTTAGATTCCTCATGGACTAGAGCTGTGTGACATAGGTATGTTGACATTACTATTTGAAGAACATTTTGTCACTGTAATTGCAAATACACTATTTCGAAATCACAGACAGACTCCAGATTGTTTTGTGCTTTAAGTGTGTTTATTTATGTTCTCATTATTGGAGGGAGAAGTTAAATGGTGAGGGGTGATGGTGGAGGAGTGTCCATGGCAGAGTCCAGTCTATTAGTCTCACAGGTGCATTGCCCATATGGGCATAGGAAGTGGAACTGGGGCAGTTTAATTATGGACAGGGTGACAAAGTGGGACAGTGGGATGACAATCAGGGTGGTCTCATTTCTTGGCAGGGGTGTTGGCATCGTGCTCTGTCTTGTTCCTGGATCTCAGGGACCGTTTGCGGGGTGGTCCTCCCCCTGCAGGGGGTGGTGTGCTGGTGTGGTGGTCCTGTGGCTGGGCGTCCTGTCCACTAGAGCCGGCGGAGGTGGTGGGCAGTTCATCGTCCATGCTAGTGTCAGGGGCCCCTTGCAGTGCCACAGTGTCCCTCCTGGTGATGAGTACTTCCTTCAGCACCCCTACGATGGTGCCCAGGGTGGAGCTGATGGTTCTGAGTTCCTACCTGAAGCCCATATACTGTTCCTCCTGCAGGCGCTGGGTCTCCTGAAACTTGGCCAGTACCATTGCCATCGTCTCCTGGGAGTGGTGGTATGCTCCTATGATGGAGGAGAGGGCCTCATGGAGAGTGGGTGCCCTTGGCCTGTCCGCCCCCTGTCACACGGCAGCCCTCCCAGTTGCCCTGTGTTCCTTGGCCTCCGTCCCCTGGACCGTGTGCCCACTGCCACTGCCCCCAGGTCCCTGTTGTTGTTGGGGTGGTGGGTTATCCTGGGTTCCCTGTAGTGGTGGACATACAGCTGATTGACGTTTCCTGGTGACGGAGGTATGGGCCCGCTGGGTGGGTGCTGTGCTGGTGTTTCCAGAGGGGGGGAAGGTCTGTGGTGGCTTGTGCCTGTGTGAGGGGAACCGACTGTCTCGAGGCCCCCGATGGTCCGGGCTGGTCATCTAGATCCAGTTGGACAGAGGTGCTGTCATCACTGTGGGCCTCTCCTGTGGGTGGAGTGGACATGTCTGGACCCTCCTGTCTGGTGATGTTGGGTAGTGGTCCTGCAGGGGTGGAAAAGCATGATTATTGCATCTGTGTGTGGCATGGTGTGCAATGGGTGGGTGACCGTGTACCTCAGTGCTGGCATTCCTGTGTGAGAGCTTGTGTGATGATGGTTTGGAGGGGTGTATGGGTATGTGCAGTGGGCCTGCTTTAGTGATGGGTGTCCATGCTTTCTTGTTGCATGCAGGGCTTGGTGTTGGGATGTGTGGTTTGTGATATTGGGACATTTGTGAGGAGTTGGAGTGATAGGGGTGAGGGCGAGGGTGGGGGTATGTGATAGCATGCAGGTAGGGTAGGGGTTGTAATAGTTAAGATTTGACTTACCAGAGTCCATTCCTCCATCAACTCCTGCGAGGCCCTCAGGATGCAGAATCGCCAAGACCTGCTCCTCCCATGTTGTTAGTTGTGGGTGAGGAGGTAGGGGTCCGCCGCCAGTCCGCTGAACCGCCTGCTGGTGTCTTCAGAACACGGAACGCACCTTCCCCTGTAGGTCGTTCCACCTTTTCCTGATGTCCTCCCGATTTCTTGGGTGTTGTCCCACTGCGTTGAGCCTGTCGACTATTCTTCGCCATAGCTCCATCTTCCTTGCAATTGATGTGTGCTGCACCTGTGCTCCAAATAGCTGTGGCTCTACCCGGACGGTTTCCTCCACCATGACCCTGAGCTCCTCCTCCAAGAGCCTGGGCTGTCTTTGCCGTGCCATGGGGTGGTGTAGGTGATGTGTGGGGTGGTGTGTGGGGTGATATGTAGTGGTGTGTTGTGTGAGGTGTGTGGAAGTTGTGGGGGTGATGGTGTTATATGCCTGTGGATGCTGTACTACTTGCTGGTGGTGTCTCTCTCTGTGCTTCGTTCTCGATTTTTGGTAGTAGGGGTTTGTGGCTGATGTGGGTGTGTGTTTTATATTGTATTGGGTGTGTGGGAGTGGTGTTTGTATGTGTATCAGGTGTGTGTATTTCGAATTGTCCAATGTGGCTGTGTTTTGTAACAGTGTGTGTATTTTGAGTGCGCCGGTGTGTACCGCCAATGGAATACCGCGGTTGAAAGACCGCCGTGTGGATTCGTGTGTCGTGATAGTGTGGGCGTATTTCTCTTGGCGTGAAGATGGAGGATTTGTTATCGCCAATTTATCACTGACCTTTGATGTGGCGGACTTGTGTGGGTGTCTGAATTTTGGCGGGTTCCGAGATGTGGGTCACAATGGCTGTGGCGGAATTCCGCTGCGGTGTGTTGGCAGTCTTCTGCATGGCAGTAAGCGTCTTTTACCGCCAATGTTGTAATGGCCCCCTATGTTTGTTATGACTACCACATACAATAGCATATCACTGTTTAGCAGTGTTGCAGTCAGGCAAACATGGCAGCCTAGTTATCATCAGTGCTGTGGGATTTTTTATACCCACACAGACCCATGGTTGCATGTTTAGGTGAAGGTTTATGGTGCTCCACTCTACTCAGTCTACTGTGCACATGCATCAGGCCCCTGCCTACGTCAATAGTCAATATAGCCTCAGCAGTGGGGCTAGAGGGTTTTGGGTGGGGATCTAGTCTCTTCATGAAAGCTCTTCAGCAGAGCAATGCACAGTCCCCTGCAGGCAGACACATGCACAATTGTGATCAAAAGGACTGGGATTTTCTTTTTCCTTTGGGGTACTTGATGTTATTCTTGCCCTTTCATATACTGAGGACTGGCTACTTGTACATGTAGGACATGTCTCACCATTCGGCATGGTCTGACAGACATGGTTCTATGTCCTTAGCAATTTCCGTGAGCATCTTGGATAGGGCTTGTATCTCTGCTGTAACTTGTATTTTTGGAACGAACCAGGGGACGGATGATGTCATCTGTCACTTCCACCTGTCAGAATAGTATGTGATGGGCAACTAACAGGTTATTGTAGTGGCAAACATGAGTGGGTTATGTAATGACCTAAGCATCCTCTCTGTACATATGTTGGGTGATCACATGGTGATATTGATGTGTTGCACAGTCAGTATTGGTCTATGGTTGTACCTTCTCCATCTTTTACTTCATATCTTGTTAGAAATCAATTGTGTCCTACATTGCTGCCAATCTTTAGGCTGCTTACACTTTGTACACATCTTCTACAGCAACATTATCTGGTCATACATGGACAGGATGCAATGTGTGAATTGTGTAAATTGAAAATGTACACATCTTCTACTACTGGCTACATGATAGTCACTGTCCCATTGCCTGCTTTGTAAGATTACATAACTTCCACAGACACATGACCTTACACTTGCCACAGCACTTGGGTTGTTTCCATGTGACCTCCCTGTGTTGTATCTCCAAGTATCAGTGGGTAGCTCTCAGCTGTCCATTCACATCCTTCGTTGTACATGCATATGCACTATATCCTGCATTTTACAACCTATGTCACTTTCATCATGTGTGTATGATGTTAGTCTGTGAAATCATCTAAGTGCTGTTTTTTTTATTAGCCACATGAAACATATCTGTCTCCTTCTCCTATACTTTTTTGGATGGGTCTGTGACATGTTTGGACATTGCTGGACATACTTGCACATCCCACACCTGAGTGGCATGTTGGAGACCTAGACATACTAGGGAATTGTGTTACTGTTGGTAACTTTCTCTTGGTCTGGCATGTGAGTGTCAATAAGAGGTGTGTGTAAATATGTGGTGTATAATGGTGTGATGCAGACTATACTAGGTTACCTTGCTGACACATGTCAACCATTGTAGGTAATTGCAAACCCTTTCTTACCTAGGCCATACACCGATACATAGGTCTTCACATGACAATAGGCCATATGTATGGAGTGTGGTTCAGCACCCATTGCTGCTTCATTTGTCTAGCAACCGTAGCGTACTCCACAGCCAATGTGTGTGCCATATTTGAGGTTCAGCACACCATGTGGCAAGATTGGGCCCAATGGCAGTGCCAGGATGTAAGAAGATGGATATACAGTGCAGGCTCTGGCTCTAATGTTGGTTAATGACCCTGAACAGTAAATGATGGTCCATTGTTACCAATGATGTCCCTCATTGTCACACGTGCACAGTGCTGGTGAAGCAGCGATCCACCTGAGATGTGACACAGTTCAGTTCCACATTACTAAAGCACCATTTGATGACAGCCCCTACCTTATGTATGCCCCACTTGTATACATCCTGCCAGGTGTGGGGATGATGTGAGGGTAGGGCTAGGATTTTGCACATTGCCCAGTTAACGTCACTTTATATTTTGTGGTGCATGGATCTAGACCTTCGAGAGCCACATGGCCATGAGTTCAGTGATACTGATGTGTGGCATGGAGGCACTAGACCCTCTTACATCACAAACCATGTTGCAACCATACTGTTGTGTTTCTTTCATGCTCTCTAAAGGTATGAGACACTGGTATATGTAGTGGAGAATGAGATGACCATGGACATTCTGGTGCAAAGTTCTTTATTGGTGATATTTACAAAGTGATAATATTTGTACAGTGACTATATGTAGAAGTTCTGTACAATTTGTAGACTCCTGCAACCTCCTGCAGCTGTGTTCCATAGTTCCCCCTCCAAATGTGCTACACCATTGTCATCCTCCTCCTCATTGGGGACATCTACCTGTTAACCCTGAGAACATTTGTCCATTTACATGTATTATGCAAGATTGCACATACCAGTATCATCTTGTATATCAGTGGTGGTGCATACAACAGGCTTCCTCCTGTCAGGGTCAGGCACAGAACCTTGACTTCAGGAGCCCAAATGTCCTCTCCACCCCATTTCATGTCCTTCTGTGCCCTTTATTACATGCACACTCTTCCACCATTGTGGGGTTGCCAAATAGAATCATCACCCATGGCTGTAAGCCGTTACCATAGTCGGCTGCAAAAGAATGAGAGAACATGTGTTGGTAATGCTTAACAGTGGTTTTGTATGTACCTTTGGCAGATGTTAGTTTTAGGTGGAGTGGTGACTCAGACTTGCTCCTGGTATTGTGCATGTTCCTGTTTTGTGAAATGCTTTCATTGGTCTTTGTTGATGGACATTATAATTTTGGGTTGTGACTCAGGGACGTGGGGCTTGTCAAATTAATTTCAAACTGATGGTTCAATCATTGCAAATATGTGTTGTGTTGCCTATATTTGATGAAGTATCCTATTGCTGGCGGAACCTACCGCCTCCTTGCACCACAGAGGTGTAATAGGTAGAGGCACAATGGTAGCCCTACAAAGCCAAACTCTGGACTCCTTGTTACCATGTGGAATTGCGCATGTAGCGCAACACTTAGTAACCCTTTGTGGCAGATGATGGCTGTGCCAGCCATCAAGTGTCCCCCTGTGTGAATCACACAATTGGAGGATGAGCAAAATTGTTGCAGAATCTCCTAGGTTCCTATACATGATTTTTCACAGACACTTTCAACACATGCACAGTGTAGGCATGGGGAAGGGGCCCACCATTTTTGACATGGGTCTCTATGTATGGTGCATGAAAGGTCAGGTATGTTCTATTTACTCCTACAGAGTCCTACTATGGCATCCATTATCTTTACAGTATTGCACAAACTCTGCGCCATGGTGGGCTGTTTCTTGTATACATGAAGAACCCACAGTGGTCCACAATGGACTGCACATTTATAGAATGGGTGTGCTTGTGGTTCCTATATAGGTGTTCCGTTGCTGCAGGTGACACCAGTTAGACATGGGTGCAGTCTATTGCACTCAGCACATGCGGGAACCCAGAAATTAGATGGAAACCTTGCTTAGTCTCCTGCTGCAGTTGCTGGGTGTTAGAGCAGCAGATGTGGTGGGGTGTAAGGTGGATGATTGCATCTAGGACCTTTGGTAGGCGGGCCGATAGGGATGCCTGGGAGATACCACCCACTTGTGCTCCTATTGGCTGAAAAGTTCCTGACACCAGCATATGGAGGACAGCAAGGAGTTTGGTCAATGGTGGTATGTTTGTTGGAGTTTCTACCCTTGTAGTGATGTCTGGCACTATGTGGTGCAGCAGGCATATAATTGACTCCCAGTTCAGATGGCAATTTCTAATGACATCTTGTTCCCTGAGCCCAAGGATGGTTGTACGCTGTCGAAAGATCCTCTCCCCCATTCTGCGCTGCTTTTGTGGCTGCTGTGGTGGTGTTTGGGGTGCTGCGGTGGTGCTGGAGGGACCTGTTGTCATTGCTGACATCTGCGACGAGTGCCAAGCTGGAGCAATCACAGTTCCATGATGTCCAGGAGGTTGCCAATGCTCCTTCTGTGTGTTTTCCTTAAGTAGTGGTGTGTCAGCCTCATTTTAATGCCTGGTCTGACCAGGCGTTAAAATTTTACCCACATCGGGTTTTGCTTAATTTTTTGGGACTGGTTCCTTTCATTTTAGCATCAGGGGTAAATATGGCATTGGAGGGCTAGTATGATTGTTTGGAAGAGAACGCCTAACTTGCATATCATTGTCGGAAAACTTTGCAAGGTGGTTACCTCTCCAAAAAATAATGCCAATTATGATATGGTCTAGCATCAAAATATAAATATGGCAATAGGTTTGTGCCACATTTGCAAAAGAAATGATGCAAAGATGGTGCAAACTTTTCATAAATATGGGCCTTAGAGACTGCCATTTATAGACAAACAACAGTATACTCTTTGTATTTTAAAATGATAATGCCTGAACCCCTCACTAGCTCCAAGTAAAAGCAACCCCTAGTATTAATGTTAACGAACATATGAGTCGAAGCTGCAAGTACTAGATTCACTAATCATACTTTGATTGTCACCTATGGCTTTGTGGTTGCTGTCTTGTGAACTGCTTGGACGGCTAGAGTGTCTGTGGCTCAGGATGGATAAAGCAAGGTTTATAATAGCATGTGAAAAATTTCTGCCACAAGTTCAACTCCATTAGTCTCCTCTTTCTCCCTGTTCACCATCATTGATGCTTCTGTGCTGCATGGGAGATAAGGTATTTAAGTCACAGCAACTGGAGTGTAGGCTCCAAATGAATACGGTTATGAACCTCAAAGATATCAATTTCCTTTCAATAAAATTTTGGTTCTGTGCAACTTCCAAAAGAACTAGCTCATTGCTTAAAAACTGGACTATGTAAAGTAAATATTTATGGCCATATTTATGGCAAAATCACCCAGTGCAGCACAGCAAGTCGATCTTGCTGCGCTGCGTGCCAGGGAAAGGGGAGGAATGTGTTGTATTTAAAAGAATACAGAGCATTCCTGCCTATGTCCCTGCCTTGGCACCATTTTGGCTGCTAAGCGCCAACACAGGGACCCTTGCATCATAATGCTGGGATGCCTGTGTTGTGAGGAGGATAATTCCTGTGCAGAAAGGGGCATATTCCTGCACAAAAACAATCCCCTAAGGCATTTTTCTCTATCTATGTGTGCTGCAAATGCAGCATGTATAGAAACAGGAGGTAACAAGGAAAAATAAAGGTTTTTCCCCTGGTTTTCCCCTCATCTGGAAAGGCATACAATTTTGGCACATTCCCAGGTCTACCTCTTCCCGGTAAATCTGGGAATCCATTAAAATCCATGATGGTTGCATGGGAACATGGAAAGCATGGAAAGCCCTCCTGAAGAAGAGTAGAGCAATGCAGCGATTTTAGCTGTGCTACATTACTCCAGATTTATCAAGCCACGGTGCATGGTGACCTTGCGTGGCTTATTGGGCTTGCATCATGCATACACCGCATTGTGTGGTGCAATCAATCAATCAAAAAATATATAGAGCGCGCTACTCACCCGTAAGGGTCTCAAGGTGCCGGGGGGGAAAGGAGGAGGGGAAATGCCGATTACTGTTCGTAAAGCCATGTCTTGAGGTGTTTTTTGAAAGGCAGGAGGTCCTGAGTCTTGAGGAGGTTGGTGGGAAGGGAATTCCAGGTTTTGGGTGTGAGGTAGGAGAAGGATCTGCCTCCGGGGGTGGTGTGTTGGATGTGGGGGACTGTGGCAAGTGCGAGGTCGGCGGAGCGGAGGTGCCGAGTGGGAGTGTGGAAGTTCACTCTTTTGTTGAGGTAGGTTGGTCCAGTGTTGTGAAGGGATTTGTGTGTGTGGATGAGGACTTTGAAGATGATCCTTTTGTCGATCGGAAGCCAGTGAAGGGATCTGAGGTGAGAGGAGAAGTGTTCATGGTGTGGAAGGTCCAGGATGAGGCGGGCGGCTGTGTTCTGGATCCTCTGGAGTTTTCGCTTGAGCTTGACTGTGGTGCCGGCGTAGAGGGCATTTCCGTAGACTAGCCTGCTGCTGATGAATGCATGGGTGACGGTCTTTCTGGTCTCTATGGGAATCCATTTGAAGGTTTTTCGCAGCATGCGGAGGGTGTTGAAACAGGAGGAGGTGATGGCGTTGATTTGCTGGGTCATGGAGAGAGAAGAATCCAAGATGATGCCGAGGTTGCGTGCGTGGGTGGTGGGTGTTGGGGGTGATCCTAGGGCGGTGGGCCACCAGGAGTCGTCCCATATAGTTTTGTTGGGGCCGAAGATGATGATTTTGGTTTTGTTGGAGTTTAGCTTGAGGTGGTTTGCAGTCATCCATTTGGTGGTGTCAAGGAGTCCGGCGTGAAGGTTGATTTTGGCGGCGGTAGGGTTTCGGGTGAGGGAGTTGACGAGCTGGGTGTCATCTGTGTAGGGTATGATGGTGATTCCGTGTGGCCGGAGGATGTTGGTGAGCGGGGCCATGTAAATGTTGAAAAAGGTGGGGCTGAGGGAAGACCCTTGGGGGACTCCGCAGATGATCTTGGTGGCTGGGGAGTGGAAGGGAGGGAGGTGGACTTTCAGGGTTCTTTTGGTGAGGAAGGAGATAAGCCAATCCAGGGCCTTGTATCGAATACCTGCATTGTAGAGGCGTGTGCTGAATATTTGGTGGCAGACAGTATCGAAGGCAGTGAAGAGGTCCAGGAGGATGAGTGCGACGGTCTCGCCCTTGTCAACTCTGGTTCTGAAATCATCAGTACATGCGATGAGGGAGGTCTCAGTGCTTTGGTTCTTGTGGAATCCAGACTGGGAGGCATTGAGTGCATAGTTTTCCTCTAGGAAGTGAGACAGTCGGGTGTTCACTAGTTTCTCAGGTACCTTGGCGGGGAAGGGGAGAAGAGAAATTGGGCGATAATTGGTGAGGTCATCCGGGTCTGCTTTGGGCTTTTTCAGGAGTGCAGTGACTTCTGCGTGCTTCCAGGAGTCTGGGAAGGTGGTGGCGTCGAAAAAGCTGTTGATAATGGTGCGAAGCTTGGGAGCTGGTTGGGCTGGCTTTGTTGAAAATGCGGTGGGGGCAGGGGTCCAAGGGGGAGCCCCCGTGGATGCAATAGCAATACAACCTCACTCATAAATATGGTCCTTAGAGTTTTGCGGGCACAGGGAGGGCAGGCCTTCAGTTTGACATCTTCTCGCACAGGAAACATCCCACCTATTTTTTTTCTTCAATGTGCTATTACACATGCAGGCCGAGGCAGCATTTGAAGAATTATTGTGTTTCGAAATTATAGGCAAAATCTTGCTGGTACTAGCTGCAGAAATTGATGGTACATCGATCTCAAACAACAGCAGCTGAACGAAACATTTTGCTGAAAAAGGATGTAATTTGTATATAGGTCTTGAACCTGCTCCGATGTGTTCCCTAATAAATGACTGATGTCTGTAATGAATATATACGAGAGCCGCGCTAACAAAAGTAATATGTGTAAGTAGACCAGAAGTGATCAGATTTTTAGTATACCTTTGTGTGTGTTATTTTGGCTCAATAAGACAGTTATACACACAGATGGGTTGATACATTTCTCTGATCAAATGTCACGATCAATACATCAAAATGACTCTACCTTTATGTCACAACTGACAAGCAAACAATAATCCTCATGGTTGGGGATTTGCTATATGTGAGATATAAAACTGTGGCAACACTAAGGTGGTCATTACAACCCTTGCGGTCGGTGTTAAAGTGGCGGTAAGACCGCCAACAGGCCGGTGGTAAATATTTTGCAATTACGACCGTGGCAGAAACCGCCAACAAAGACAGCCACTTTAACACTCCAACCGCCACAGCGGTACAAACAAACAGCTTGGCAGTTACCGCCAACAGACAGGAGGAAGACAAAGTAACGCCCACAGTATCACAACCTACCAATCCGCCACCTTTTCCGGGGCAGATTCACCACGGATAAAAACACTGCGGAAACAGGATTTTGAAGGGAAAACGCTCACCTCTACACACCCCATGAGGAACCAGGACACCATGGAGCCGGAACTCCAAATTCTCCCTGCGATAGTCTTCCTGCTCCTCTACCAGGAGCACAAACGACGGCGGCGAAGACCACATGAGTACTACACCTATGACACAGGGGAGGGGGGAGGGAAAAACAGGGACACACACATGCAACACCCCCACCCTCACCCACTACAACACACACACTAATACATATTTATACATGATAGTTACACCCCCTAACCCCCCCTGAAGAATGCAAAGACAACAGGAAATGAGTGTAACCATTGTAATATATTAAAATCAAGTAGGCAAATATATATATATATATATATACACCATAAACAAAATATACACCAAGCATAGTAGTCCCGGTAGTGCTCCAATTAAGTCCGTGGAACACTGGGCCCACACGGTATGGGCGAGGCCCACACAAGATCCCCGACCATGATGGAGAGAACACTGCAGGGGCATCAAAGAGCAACAAAACAGGCACCTCAGGGAGAGGGAAAGGGGGGACACCTCAGCCGCTTGAGTGCACAATGCCAAATCCATGAGGGGGCCCCATGTCCACTGTTCAATCCTGGGGAGTGCAAAGCCACAGTGTCTCAAGTCTCTACAGTCGGTGGGTTGCCCACTGTTCAATCCTGGGGAGTGCAAAGCCACAGTTTCTCAATTCTCACAAGTGGGTGGGTTGCCCACTGCTTTATCCTGGGGAGTGCAAAGCCACAGTCTCTTAAGTCTCACAAGTGGATGGGTTGCCCACTGTTCAATCCTGGTGAGTGCAAAGCCACAATCTCTCAAGTTGCTAACAGTCTCCATTGGTTCTGGAGGGGGCATTGTGCCCAGAGTGCTTCATCCTGCTAAGGACAGAGGTAGTGGATGACAGTCTCCACTGGTTCTGGAGAGGGCATTGTGCCCAGAGTGCTTCATCCTGCTAAGGACAGAGGTAGTGGATGTATCTCTCCACTGGTTCTGGAGGGGGCATTGTGCCCAGAGTGCTTCATCCTGCTAAGGACAGAGGTAGTGGATGTATCTCTCCACTGGTTCTGGAGGGGACATTGTGCCCAGAGAGCTTCATCCTGCTAAGGACAGAGGTAGTGGGTGTATCTCTCCACTGGTTCTGGAGGGGGCATTGTGCCCAGAGTACTTCATCCTGCTAAGGACAGAGGTAGTGGATGACAGTCTCCACTGGTTCTGGAGGGGGCATTGTGCCCAGAGTGCTTCATCCTGCTTGTGACAGACTCAGTAGCGTCAGTGCCCTTGGCGCTCATGGGCCAGCAGTGCTTGAGGCAGCGGTGCCCTGTTCAGAGGTGCTTGGAGCGGCGGTGCCCTGTTCAGTGGTGGTTGGAGCGGCAGTGCCCTGTTCAGCAGTGCTTGGAGCAGGGGTGCCCTGTTCAGCGGTGCTTGGAGCGGCGGTGCCCTGTTCAGCGGTGCTTGGAGCGGTGGTGCCCTGTTCAGCGGTGCTTGGAGAGGTGGGCTCCTTTGCAGTGACTCAGCTGCTGGCGGTCCTCTCTGTCCCAGCGGGGCTTGCGCTGGCGGTCCTCTCTGTCCCAGCGCGGCTTGTGCTGGCGGTCCTCTCTAGCCCAGCAGGGCTTGTGCTGGCGGAACTCTCTAGCCCAGCGGGGCTAGTGCTTGCGGTCCTCTCTGTCAGAGCGGGGCTTGTGCTGGCGGTCCTCTCTGGCCCAGCAGGGATGATGGCGGTGGCCTCCTGGGCAGTGAGGATGATGGTTGTGGCCTCCTGGGCAGCGGGGATGATGGCTGTGGCCTCCTGGGCAGCGGGGATGATGATGGTCTCCTCCGCCGTGTTTCTCTTCCCATACTTTCCTGGTTTCTTGTGGCCCTTCCCCTCCTTGGAAGGTGTCGCAGCTGACTCCACACTCCCACCGGGACCCCTGGGAGCGGCTTTGGTGGCTGGAGTCTTCCCCCTCTCCTGCCAGGCACTGGCCAACTTTTGATGCTTGACAGGTGGGGGACTGTCCGTGATGTGGCTCCGTGCCACACTGGCTGCCCTGGTGGCCGGTACACTCCAGATTCCGGTGACTACAGGCACCACTGGTCCCGGAGATGTTGTGGCTGAGGTGCTAGTTCGGGACCTAGGAGACGGACGGGGTGGGGGAGGTGTGGGAAAGAGGTCAAGGTTGGACAAGAAAAGGTTGTAGGAGGTGTTTGTTTACTGACTTTGGGTGAAGGTGTATGCGCTGGAGGCTGTCGTGAGGTGGATGGCTGTTGAGTGGGTGTGTGCCTGCGTTTGTGTATCTTGGGAGGTCGTGTCACAGACACACTGGGAGAGGACACAGGGGACGTGTGAATGGAAGTGGGGGTGGTGACTGCATGTGAGCAGGGTGTGGTGGTGTGTGTGCTGGTGATGGCAGTAGTGGCTGTAGATGTAGTGCATGCAGGTGTGAGTGGAAACGAGACTGGGAGGGAGGAGGGAGATGAGGAGGAGGACGACACAGTGGAGGCAGTGGATGTTGCTAAGTCTGCATGTGTGTGATGCTTGCATGAGTGCCTGTGGGATGTGTGGTGCTTATGTTTGCCTGAGCTTCCCTTGTGTGTTGACGTGTGTGCATGCTGGTTTGTAGGAGTGCTTGTGATAGGCTAGGGTACAGGGAATTGGGTCTGGGTGGAGGAAGATGGAGGGGGAGGCTAGACACAGGGACAATGGCTGCCATCAGTGCTGAGGCCAGAGTCTGAAAAGCTCACTGAAGGGCCGTCTGACCAGAATGAATGCCCTCCAGGAATGCATTGGTTTGTTGCAACTGCCTTTCGCCACCTTGGATGGCATTCAAAATGGTAGACTTCCCAACAGTGAGGGACCTGAGGAGGTCAATGGCCTCCTCACTGAGGGCACCAGGGGTGACTGGGGCAGGGGCTGAGGTGCCTGGGGCAAAGGTGATGCCCACCATCCTGGGTGAGCGGGTACGGGACAAAGGCTGAGTGGCTGCTGGGAGGGCGGTGCTGGTAGGGGGGGTGGCGGCTGTACCTGTAGATGGGGGGGGACACAGATGTTGCCACCACCACAAGGAAGCTCACATCAGAGGACGAGTCCGTGTCGCTGGTCTCAGCTCTTGTCCCTGCCGTGGAGCTCCCCTCGCCCTCCGTCACACTGGTGAAGTCCGAGGCCGTAGTGTGGCCCTCCATGGCCATGTGGGATGCAGCCCCCTCGTGCTCAGGTGCCACTGCTCCTCCGCCTGATGATGCTAATGCACACAAGAACAGGGAGACCACAAAAAGGGGGGGGGGGCGACAGAAGAAAGACATGTTGAGTGCATGCATTACCGCTACTGTTGGCGGACACAGACACAGAAGCCCCCTGCACTACGCCGCGCTCTTGGGCTCCACTGTTCAATTCCTGGGAAATGGCCTACTAGGCTATGGACAACATCTGCACACATGGATAACACAGGAGCATGACTAGGTGTACTTGGCACTCTACAGAGGTGGGGTGGGGTGCCACATGGCCTGCCTTATGGAGGGACCTTGCCTACGGAACTCGCCCTGGCCTAGGGAAACCCACAGCCCACCTCCCCCACCCAGACACCTCCACTCCATGCAAAATCAGCAGGATGAGAGTGTACTCACCCACTTGTGGCTGCTGTGATGCCCTCATGCGCCCATCCAACTCCGTGTACGCCACCGCCAGGATCCTGAACATCAGGGGGGTCATGGTGCGACGGGCATCCCTCCCACGTTGGGAGGCCATCCCCAGCTGAGCCTCCACTGTCTTCTTGCTCCAGCGGCGAATGTCCTCCCATCTTTTCCGGCAGGGGGAGCTCCGTCTGTGGTAGACCCCCAGGTTCTGGACGTCCTTGGCGATGGCACGCCAAATATCTTTCTTCTGGTGGGCGCTGACCTACATGAATTGTACAGGGGGATGAGAATTCTATTACCAACTGCACTGTCACAGTCATTGGCCCCCATCCCTACCCTTGCCAGGTGGCACATGCACTCACTGTCGTTTCATGCACGCCGCAATCTCCCCCCCTCTTACATCCACCCCACTCCACACAGGCATAGCCCATACAGCATGCTCCCAGTGTACTTACCTGTTTGTCTGGAGGACCGTAGAGTAGCGTGTACTGGGGGAGGGCCCCGTCCACGAGTTTCTCAATCTCCTCCGATGTGAAGGCAGGGGCCCTTTCCCCAGACGTACGAGCCATTGTCTCTTCCAGACCGAGGTCACAGCAGCACTTGCAGTGTATGTCCTCTCCTGTCAAAGATCAGGTATCGAGTGATTGAACAGATAGAAAATGGCGGTCACATCTGCGGCGGTGCGTGCCGTCACCGCTGGCGTACATCGTCATTTGCTCCTGGGACCCATAGGGTCCAATGTTAACCAATGCAGCATTGCGCCGCGGGTTTCGACCGCCTACCTCGACGGTGTACAACACCAGCGCAGTTACCTCACATCCCAGTGTCCCAATTTAGAGGTCAGGCAGCCACTATTTCAGGGGCCCACATGGCTTCATTTTTAACTGCGTCACACATACCTAGGCCTAGACTCAACACACATACAGGCCACTTTTTGGATTATGATTTGTGTTCTGTGTAAGCTGTGGGTACGTACCTCTGAGTTGGTTGACTCTGTGCTTGCTGTTGTCCTTCATGGGCACCGTCCGCTGGGACATGTGAGGAGATGGTGGCATCCTGCGGTGTACCGACCGTTTGTAGACTTGTCGACAATGGAGGAAAGACATGTGATCATCACCTACAGGCTTGACCGTGCCACAATCCAGGAACTGTGTACCCAGCTGGAGCCAGACCTGATGTCAGCTATCCGCCATCCCACCCGAATCCCCCCTCAAGTGCAGGTGCTGTCAGTGCTCCATTTCCTAGCAAGTTTGTCATTTCAAACAACAGTGGCCATAGCATCAGGGATGTCCCAGCCTATGTTTTCCAACGTGTTGTCCAGAGTGTTGTCTGCCCTGCTTAAACACATGCGGAGCTACATCGTTTTCCCTCAGGTGGAGGATTTACCTACAGTGAAAGGTGATTTCTATGCCCTGGGACATATCCCCAACATCATAGGTGCCATTGATGGGACCCATGAGGCGTTGGTTCCCCCCCCCAGGAGTGAACAGGTGTACAGAAACCGGAAGACTTACCATTCCATGAATGTACAGATGGTATGTTTGGCAGACCAGTACATCTCCCATGTTAATGCCAAGTTCCCTCGCTCAGTGCATGACGCCTACATCCTGCGGAATAGCAGCATCCCTTATGTGATGGGTCAACTCCAGAGGCACCGTGTGCGGCTATTAGGTGAGCACCTGGAAGCAAGACAGTGGGAATGGTTGTCTGGGGATATCCCTACAGGTTAGTGTGTGTCTAACAGTTGTCCCTCGCCATTTGCAGGTGACTCTGGTTACCCCAACCTGTCATGGCTACTGACCCCAGTGAGGAATCCCAGGACAAGGGCAGAGGAACGCTACAATGAGGCACATAGGTGTACACGACGGATAATCGAGCGGAACTTCGGCCTCCTGAAGGCCAGGTTCAGGTGCCTCCATAACACAGGTGGATCCCTATTCTACTCACCAAAGAAGGTGTGCCAGATCATCATGGCCTGCTGTATGGTTCACAACTTAGCTTTGTGACAACAGGTGCCTTTTCTGCAGGAGGATGGTCCAGATGGTGGTGTTGTTGCAGCTGTGGAGCCTGTGGACAGTGAAGACGAGGAAGCAGAAGAAGAAGACATGGACAACAGGGACTCAGTGATCCAGCAATATTTCCAGTGAGACACAGGTAAGAATACAAACCTGTCTACTACATGTACTTTAACACTACTACCTCTCTACTGCCTGTCGTTTTCACCCAGTGTATGGTCACTGAGTTGTCACTTTCCCATACGATTTCACAGATGTGTGTCCCACAGTGTGACTTCTGCTTTAATTCATCATGGACTACAGCTGTGTGACATAGGTATGTTGACATTACAAAGGAAAGAGCTTTTTGCCACAGTAATAGCTAATACACTATTCTGAAATCAAAGACTGACTCCAGATTGTTTTGTGCTTTAAGGGTGTTTATTTTAGTGCTCAATATTGGAGGGAGTAGCAAAATGGTGAGGGGTGATGGAGGAGGAATGTCCATGGCAGAGTCCAGTCTATTAGTCTCACAGGTGCATTGCCCAAATGGGCATAGGAAGTGGAGCTGGGGCAGTTTAAGGATGGACAGGGTGACAAAGTGGGACAGAAGGATGACATTCAGGGTGGTCTCATTTCTTGGCGGGGGTCTTGGCATCGTTCTCTGTCTTTGTCCTGGATCTCAGGGACCATTTGCGAGGTGGTTCTCCCTCTGCAGGGGTGGGGTGTTGGTGTGGTGGTCCTGTGGCGGTGCCTCCTGTCCACTAGAACCGGCAGAGGTGGTGGGCAGTTCATCGTCCAGGCTAGTGTCAGGGACCCCTTGTAGTGCCACACTGTCCCTCCTGGTGTTGAGTACTTCCTTCAGCACCCCTACAATGGTGCCCAGTGTGGAATTGATGGCTCTGAGTTCCTCCCTGAAGCCCAAATACTGTTCCTCCTGCAGGCGGTGGGTCTCCTGGAACTTGTCCAGTACCGTTGCCATTGTCTCCTGGGAGTTGTGGTAGGCTCCCATGATGTTGGAGAGGGCCTCGTGGAGAGTGGATTCCCTTGGCCTGTCCTCCCCCTGTCGCACAGCAGCCCTCCCAGTTCTCCTGTGTTCCTGGGCCTCCGTCTCCTGGACCGTGTGCCCACTGCCACTGTCCCCAGGTCCCTGTTGTTGTTGGGGTGGTGGGTTAGCCTGGGTTCCCTGCAGTGGTGGACACACTGCTGATTGACGTGTCCTGGGGACGGAGGTATGGGCCCGCTGGTGGGTGCTGTGCTGGTGTTTCCAGAGGGAGGAAGCTCTGTAGTGGTCTGTGACTGTGTGATGGGAACCGACTGTCCCGATGTCTCCAATGGGCCGGGCTGGTCATCTAGATCCAGTTGGACAGAGGTGCTGTCATCACTGTGGGACTCTTCTGTTGGTGGTGTGGACATGTGTGGACCCTCCTGTCCGGTGACATTGGGTAGGGGTCCTGCAGGGGTATAAAAGAATGTTTATTACATCTGTGTGTGGCATGGTGTGCAATGGGTGGGTGACGGTGTACCCCAGTGCTTGCATTCCTGTGTGGGACCTTGTGTGATGATGTTTTAGGGGGGTGTATGTGTATGTGCAGTGGACATGCTTTAGTGATGTGTGTCCATGCTTTGTTGTTGCATGCAGGGCTTGGTGTTGGGATGGGTGGTTTGTGATGTTGGGACATTTGTGAGGAGTTGGAGTGATGGGGGTGAGGGTGAGGGTGGGGGTATGTGATGGCATGCAGGTAGGGGGGAGGATGTAATAATTAAGATTTGACTTACCAGAGTTCATTCCTCCAGCTACTTCTGCGAGGCCCTCAGGATGCAGAATCGCCAAGACCTGCTCCTCCCATGTTGTTAGTTGTGGGGGAGGAGCAACTAGGTGGTGTCTTGAGACCACGGAACGCACCTTCCCCCGTAGGTCGTTCCACCTCTTCCTGATGTAATCCCGATTTCTTGGGTGTTGTTCCACTGCGTTGACCCTGTCCACTATTCTTCACCATAGCTCCATCTTCCTAGCTATGGTAGTTTGCTGCACTTGTGATCCGAATAGCTGTGGCTCTACCCGGACAATTTCCTCCACCATGACCCTGAGCTCCTCCTCAGAGAACCTGGGGTGTCTTTGCCGTGCCATGAGGTGGTGTGGGTGATGTGTGGGGTGGTAAGTGTGCTGATATGTAGTGGTGTGTTGTGTGAGGTGCGTGTAAGTCATGTGGGTGATGGTGTTGTGTGCCTGTGGATGCTAGTATTGTTGATGGTGGTGTCTCTCTCTGGCCTTCTCTCGGTAATTGTGGTCGTAGGGGTTTGTGGGTTATGTGGGTGTGTGTTTTATATTGTATTGGGTGTGTGGGAGTGGTGTGTGTATGTGTATCAGGTGTGTGTATTTCGAATTGTCCAATGTGGTGGTGTTTTGAGCGCGGCAGTGTGTACCGCCAATGGAATACCGCGGTTGAAAGACCGCCACGTGGATTCGTGGGTCGTGATAGTGTGGGCGTATTTCTGTTGGCGTGACAGTGGAGGTTTTGTTTTCTCCAGTTTTTCACTGACCTTTGGTGTGGCGGACTTGTGCGGGTGTCTGAATATTGGAGGATTCCGTGCTGTGGGTCACAATAGCTGTGGCGGAATTCAGCGGCGGTGTGTCTTCTGCACAGCGGTAAGTGGCTTTTACCGCCAATGTTGTAATGACCGCCTAAGTCTAACGTCGACCCTAGCTGATGGTTCCTCTAATCGTCAAGACCTTCCCCACGATGGCAGAGGACCATCCCTCATACTTAGTGCAATAGGCCGAACAAGGACAAATTTTAAAACACTTGCTCTGCAAGGTTTTTTGTTCAGGGAAAAGATAACTCCCAAAATGCCCTGATGCACAAGCAGTGTTTCCTTGAGTTAGGGGGTCATTTCACTTTTTGCCTGTCCAGGGAAAATGAGTGACAGGACGCCCACCCTCAATGGTACTAGATGGCTGTTACTTTGAACGAGCGGTCCAAGGGCAGGTGGATTACTTGGTCTACGGTGAGCGCAACAAAGGCTATGCTGAGGGAAACCGAGGTGTTCCCCTGTCTATAAATAAAGCAGGAGCACCATGGCTTGACAGAGCTAGAAGACTGCCACTTTATGACATCCTTCCCACTCTGCCAAACTTTAACTGAACCCTGGTGTTTTTACGTGTCATGTTTTACAGTGGGAGTAGAAAAAGAAGCAAGCGTTACAGTGAGGTAATACTAAATCTCGAGAGATCCGTTGTAGAGTGCAGTCAGCTTTGATAAAGCCTCTTCAGAAAGCCTCACACAATGTGTAGGGGTAGTGATGTCGAATTCTATAGACGAGAATCTTTAACGTGGAATGTTCATCCCTCAAAATATTTGTATCACACTCGCAGGACAGCCATTTTGCTCTAGCTAGACATCACTATGTCTAGTCAGCTAATAAGCTGTCAGTATGCAAATTGGAGGGATACACGTTTTTAAATTGTGATTAAGACGCTGTTTATGCTGCCATAAACTGCAAACGGTGCCCATGGTAGTTGAACAGGTGCTTTCTGTGCCAGTGCTTGCTTTGTAAAACAAAATGAGTGCCGGTGCCCAAAGCTGTGCTCAGAATAATGCGGGCAGAAAATTTAAATGTCAGCACGCTGAATGGCACGGCTGGTCGTCTTAAATCCCCTTGGGCCTCTTTAATCCAGTACCAGACACTCACAGGCCATTTGATGCTTACACACTCACACATATACATACACACACTCTCTTACATAGACCCACTCAAACCCACAGGCATATACACAACATACATTTTGAAACATTATTTTACTGACTTCAGCTGCCAGGGAAGGTCACATCTCTGTTCTCTGTGCTCAGTGTTTTTCATTACACTAGTAGCCAATGATGTAATATTATTCACTATTACTATAATTTTAAAAATGACAGGAAACAAGGAGAGTGAAGCCCCAACTTACAGCTGCTCCTGTGTTCCAGGTACTGATTTTGCCACCTCTGAGGTTTTTATACAATTCCTACTATGATAACAGGACTGTGTATTAGGACATCAGAACTTAAGAGTGTAGGGGACTTAGGGCCAGATGTAAGTAGAAACCAATTTGCGAGTTGCAAATTGCGAGTCCTTCCGATTTGCAATTTGCAACTCGCAAATTGGTATGCAGAAAGGTGTCTCAGACACCTCCTGCGACTCGCTATGGGGTCGCAAAGACCCACCTCAAAAATATTTATGAGGTGGGTCGCAGTTTGCGACCCCATAGCGAGTGTAGGCACTCACGGGGATGGTGGCCTGCTGGAGACAGCAGACCACCATGTCCGTGACTGCTTTTAAATAAAGCAGTTTTTTTTTCTCTTTACAGCCCGTTTTCCTTAAAGGAAAACAAGCGGCAAATAGAAAAAAATACCGAAACCTTTTTGTTTGGTTTTTTTTCAGAGTAGGCAGTGGTCCATAGGACCACTGCCTGCTCTGAAAAAATATTATTGGGAGCATTCACAAAGGGGAAGGGGTCCCATGGGGACCCCTTCCCGTTTGCGAATCAGTTGCCATCCACTTCAAGTGGATGGTAACTGTGGGCTGATTTGCGACCGCTTTCGCGGTCACAAATCAACCCTACATCGCGGTGCGACTAGCAAATAGGTAGGGAACGCCCCTTCCTATTTGCGAGTCTGAAACACATTTTGCGAGTGGGTACCGACTCACAATATGTGTTTCAGCATCGCGTGATGGCATTAGCGCCTCGCAAACGCCGTTTTTCGCTGTTTGCGAGGCGCTAATGCCTTCCTACATTTGGCCCTAATTCCTTCCACACCATCAGAGTCTATCAACCCAATTCCTGGCTAGCTCACAGTTCCTCACCTGACCCCTAACCTTTCTGGGGTGGAAGGTGAACATGGCAACCTAAACATGACACTCTGACTCTAATGGAAGTTGTGGAAACAGATCTCACCCTTTTTTTGTATCCTTCATGCATGCCCAGGCGAAAACACAAGAATGATACGAGGTAGGTTTCCAGTAAATGTATTGAAACAATTTTAGTCTTGCATAGAGAGACTGAGCTGTGATAATTAAGGCTGACAAAACAAAGCAAAGTTATCACCATTATGAAATTGGTGAAGAGAATGAACAATCCAACCATGGTAAATGATTTCCATAACTCTAAGCCTATAATGAGAGCATAGTGGCTGTACCCTCTGCCTTTGCCCAATCGAAGGGATTAGCCTTAGCTCCCATACCTGGAGAACTGCGCCAGGGGTCAGGATGTAGTATGAATGGAAATCCTTTTAGGAAGCTGGAAAATTAGCACCAGCATTTTTCCCTGGATGGTTGTGGCTGGAGTGCCTCTCTGCCCTTTGCAGGTCAGTGTACCATTTCTATAATCAAATAACACTGTTAGAGGCACAGCTCTGATGCAATGCTATGTCTAAGTGTTAGAAACTGTCGCCGAATGGGCAAAGCAAGCACTAGGATATTGTGTACTGTGTATTGTGTACTGTGTTTCTAGCCTTGAACAGAGTGTGCTGATTATCTGTTGAGAAAAGGCTAACCAAAACATTCAACTTCCACAATATACTTCTAGAAAATTATCATGAAAGCAAAGTGTGTAAAATGTTACTGCTAGAAAGCGATGCAGCTAAAACATATACAATGTGAAATATAAAATGAAGCTAAAATAGAGAACCAAAGTGGGTTCAAGAGGGCCTCACTACAAGATCAGGGGACAGAGTCAGAGCCAGGGGTTGAAATTGGCAAGTCAGGGGTCGCAGTATCAACTCATGGTGACCCATACATGACGTCCTTGTCTTCTTGGCTTCAAAGACTTGTGCTGCGTCCTTCGCAACATCATCTATTTAAATGGTTACACAGGTCTGTTTTCCCAAAACAAATGGCATCTTTTCGTACGTAACCCTTCTCATCTAGTAAGACCTATAAGAATGTGCAGCTACAGCCTCATCTGATGCTGACATGGGCTGGGTTGTTCCCCTCTGGCGAAAATTTGATGCACATAATCTCTTTTAACATTCTTCGAAATGTTAAACACCATTGTCTGAACCAACTCTTGACATCCCATTTCCTATACAAAATAGCTTTTCAACTAGAAACATGAAACAGGTTACTGCCAGTTCTTTTAAAGCATTGATGCATTTTTAAAGAGTTTGCTGGCTTTAATAGCCAAAGCTAATCTATTTCACTAGTAAAAACCATGCATTCAGGTCGGCAAGAGACTGAGGCCCACATTTACTTTGATTTTGCATTTGAGTTGTATCACTTTTGTGCTGCAGCGCCAACGTAAAATACTTTTTGGCATTTGCTATCCCATGCAAAGACACTTTGCATGGATTTGCATAGTTTAGTAAATACAAAGTAAGGCAATGCAACACATAGCCCTCCCTTATGTTTCGTATCATCGAATCCCTGTTACATGGGTGTAGCATGGGTTTTCCCATGCATTCACCCATGTATATTAATGCAAACCCAGATTTACAAAGACTTGTAAATGTTGATTTGCACTAAAAAGGGGCACCTACACTTCATAGATGTAATGAGGAGAAATATTTTTATTTATCTTTGTTACTTCCTCTTTTGATGTGTGCTGCATTCTGCAGCCCATATGTAAAGAGAAAGAGGCATTTATGGATTGTTTTCGTGCAGTACGATGTGACTTCCTGCACACAAACTATACTTCCCATAGTGTAGCCACCCATACACTATGGTGCAAGGGTGCCTGCATTGATGCTAGACATTACACAGTACACCAGCGCAAGGACAGAGTGGAAATGCTCAATATCTTTGTAAATATGGAACATTTTGGCTCTCTGCATTTGACGCAACACAGCACAGCAAGCCTCCTTGCTAAACTGTGTTGCATGAAATGATAGTTATTATGCACCTGAATGTTGTAAAATCGCATCCCCCTCTACCAACTTAAACACAGCTTTGCACAAAAGTTGGTGCTTGCCTGGTCAGGCATGTGCACAGTTTCTGTGGAAATCTACTTAAGAGAGCATAAGTGCACAGTCACAGAATGGTGGGTGTCAGACCTGACATCCTTGATGTGGTATTCTCCATAACCATTTGATTTTACCCCCCCCTGTTTTGCTGACTTTTTGATCTCTGGCTTCAGGACTCAGCACACTTTACCTCTGCTAACCAGTGCTAAAGTGCCTGTGCTCTCCTCAAAACATAGTAAAATTAGCTTAAACCGAATGGGCATATTTAATTTACTTTTGAGTCCCTAGTTAGGTGGCACTACCTATGCTCAGGGCACGTAAATTAAGTGCTATAAATAAAGCACTGATTGTGCAACTCACTTAAGTAGCACGTCAAACATGTCTCAGGTCTGTCATAGTAGAGTCTGTGTCTGCAGTTTAAAGTTCCATTTCAACGTGTAAAATAAACCTTTTGCTACTCCTACACCTGCCTTTTTAATACATGTGTCTTGCTACTAGGATAGGCCCTGGACAGACCAGAGGATAGGGTGCAATGTATTTAAAAAGTATGGCATGTACTTTTAACTTTAACATGACTTACAAACTCTTAAACCCTTTTTTAATTACTGCAAGACCACACCTCTGATGGGATAACATTGGAGCTAACTTATAACTTTTAATTAGCTGTGACTTCCAAATGGGAACAGATAACTCATTCACGTTTGCTGCCATTAGAAGTGGACTGAAAAGTCATAACATATGCAAAAGTCAAATTTTATAAATTACAGTTTTTAAAATGTCACTTTTAAAAAGTTGGCATTTTTCATCCTTAGCCATTTGGTGCCTGCAGCTTGTCTCAGGGTCACATGAAGAGGTGTAGGTGACAGATAGGTTATGTATTTTCTTTCTAGATAACCATACACAATTGGCATGTATATGTTCTTTGCTTCCCATACTTCCTTGCTCCCTGTTGTCATTTGATCATGTGGCGGACATTTTGTACATCCAGCCAGTGTGCTTTTGCCATAGACTTCCATGTGTCCTTTGTTCCCCATACCTCCTTGCTCGCTGTTGTTGATTGAACATGTGGCTAGCAGCCATTTTGTGCATTCAGCCTGTGTGTTTTTACCAAATCCTTACATGTGTTCTTTGTTCCACATGCCTCCTTGCTCGCTATTGTTATTTGACGTTTTATGCATCCAGCCAGTGTGCTTTTGTCATAGGCTTACATTGATGGATGTGATATCAGTTTAATACTATGCTTAAGGATTATTGTAGTATATGTATATTATTATAAATATGATTAGGATGTACAGCGCTTTATATTTTATGCACTTTTTACATTTTTCATTTGCACCCCCTAGATTTTTTATACTCCCATACAAAAATCAGCAATTATTTATCATCATTTTATCTTAAGTATTTTTTTATTTTATGTTTTAATTGTACTTTTGTCATTATATTTGTTTTATTTTATTTTATTTTTTACGTTTTTATTTTAGATGTTTTTAATTTTATGTTTTCGTTGTAATTTTTTTTTTTTGCAGTCTGCCTTCTTCCATCCATCTAACATAGGTGCAAATCTGCACAACAACATTCATTATTTTAGGTGTAGTTCCATTTCCTCCTGGACACCCTGACTGACAAAGTAGCTGCACTTTAGACACATCAGCATTATGCATTTTTTGTATGATTATTCCAATTTTCCCTTGACCACCTAGCCCGCCATAGGCACACACTGACCTTCATTTTTGAAATTATTATTCCATTTACCCATGCACTTCCCTGACTGTCAGAGGTGTCTCCTTTAGAATAGATTCACATAAAGAAAATAGCTGTATCTGTATGTTGTGTTATTTTGATTGGAAATTAAATTTTATGGTATGGTGGTGTGGTTTGACTTAAAAATGGTTAAACACCCAAAAATTATTTTAGGCTGGTTAGAGGCATAAAAACTCTAACCAGCCCAGCGTCATTTTCTGACCCAAACCATCCATACGACATGAGGCTTGTCTCAGAAAAAACAGGAGTCATGCCCACCACCCCAATGGCCAGCACAGGGGACAAGAGTCCCCTGTGCATGGCCATTGCACCCTGTGCTATGCAGGGGCCCCAAGTTGGGCCCCCGAAGGCACTTTAATTGAAAAATATAATATACCTATACTTACCCTACTTACTTGGGATGGGGTCCACCATCCTCCGGTGTCCCTCTGGTGTGAGTGGGGGTGTTCCTGGGGCTTGAGGAGGGCACCTGAGGACCCATTCCATGGTGTCCAACCATGAAAATCGGTCCATAGGCCCCCTAACGCCTAGTCTGACCCATGCGTTAAATAATGGTGCAAAGCAAGCTTTACACCATTATTGAGCCCCTCCTCCCACCTGTGCATCATTTTAGCACAGGGGGATAAATATGGGGACATGGGGTTAGCACCATTTTTTAGATGGGAAAGCCTACCTTGCATCTCATTGATGCAAGGTAGGTTCACACATCTAAAAAATGGTGCAAACTCCAATATTTTGACATCAGACATGTCTAGCACCAAAATATAAATATGGAGTTAGTTTTGCGCAAAATTTGCGTAAAAATTTACGCAAATTTGGCACAAATGGAGTATAAATATGCCCCATTAGTGCTTGCATCGTGTTTCTGGGTCACATGACTGGGTGTAGGTGATAGTTGGGCATTGTGTATTTCTCCTATACAGCCACACTCAGTGGGAAATTAGGTGTGACTGGATGGGCCATCACTGGCAGGATGGGAAGAAGGGGCTGGGCACATCCCCACTTACCCTTGATTAGGCTGTGCACTGCCTCCACACAAAAGGCTATGTACCCCCTATAGTTACTCTGGAGCCTGGAAGGCAGGGCATCTATAGACTTTAAAGGTGTTCCTCAAGAAGCTTCTCCCCATGTTAAAGGTACAACTGTGTAAAAAAGAAGGACCTCAGACACCAACTTTTCAGCACACTTCTAAACCTGTGGAAACTCTGTCAGGAAGACTTATATGCTGCCACAAGGACTGCCTCTGCTGGACTGCTGCTCTTATAGAACTGCTGCCCTCCTGTTTTGACCTGCTGCCCTCTTGCATGGGGAAGAAGAACTGGACCTGCAACTTCACCTTATACCTAAAAGCCCATAGGGCTGGTCTGCTGGCCTCGTGATCTGAGCCTTAGGGACATAAGAGGCTTACTAACCAGCTGCTTGTCTTAGCTGCAGTGAGTTCCTGACTCTAAAGTGGTGTCTCTCAGGACCTGACCCGTTGGTGTGGCTCACAAGCTCTTGAAATCAAGCTTTTTAGCTCTTTGTGACTGCAAATGGGCCTGTTAGCACTGGGATGCTCCCTTTACACTGAAATTCATCATAAGCCTCCCCCACCAGCCTGTCCCTTGGCACAGCAGCATTGACAGCCCACGGGGGACTGCCAACATGAAGTTCCAGTCCGCTCATCCACGATGGCAGACCTGTTCTTCACACCACGCCGCCTGCTACCTGTGATGCTCTTCTTGCATCTTGTGACTCTTTCCAAGGTGAACAGGACTCTTGGAACAAAACTTGAGAAGGTAAAACTTCAGCTCTGCTGATCTAGGACTGGATCGAACCCTCATTCCATCGCAGTTGGCCTAAACTTTTGACTTTGACCCGTTTCAGCACAACCAGATAGGTGCAGTTGGTGCTTTCTGCTTTTAGGTGCTATTTTCCAGTTTATTCTTTAAAAATTCATAACTCTGGTTCTACTGATTGGACTTTTGCCATTTTTGGTCTTGTTTTATTTATTACATTAAACTCTAACATTGTAACTTCATGTGGTATATTTCTCTGTTGTGTTTTCACTGTTTTACTTCTTGCAGTGTTGCACAAATATTTTACACATTGCTCTAAGTTAAACCTGACTTCTCTGTGCAAAGCTACCAGGGTATTGAGCACAGGTTAATTTGGTGTTTGCTTGTGCCTTACCTTGACTAGGATTGTGGGTGCTGCTTCACCAGGGCTCTCACCCCAGTCAACCATGAACCAAATTTCTAACACTCTGTCAAGAACAAGGACTGTTGTGCTGCTGAAAGGATTACCTCTTTGCTGAGTTGCTGCTGTGAAGCACTGCTGCTCAGCAGTGTTGGGCTGCTACCTGTTGCATCGTTTCTGGGGTGAGAAGGGCTGGAACTGCACTTGTTAAACCCAGGAACCCAAAGTGACTCCAAGGACCAGTTGACTAGCCTCCTGACTACAGCCTCAGGGACAGAAGGCTATTTCCACATGGAACCCAGCACTTGGACTCTGCCATCTGTGAGTCTACCCTGCCAAGTGATGATACCTTGGAAGTGGCCTAAGGTGCTCTGCAAGTCTTAGTAGAGCCAGCAAAACTAATGCATCTCCTCTGCTGTGCAGCACAAGGCCAAGCAGAGACAATGCATCACCACTGCTGTTTAGATTGGTACCTCAGCCAACACCACATTTCATCACAGCCCATTGTCACATCTGAATCATCATTGTGTGGTGCATTCTCAGGACATCATGGCAGCCTTGACGGCAATGCAGGACCCCACATCACAGCTCCTCAGAACCAACTCATCGCCTGGACTGCATGATGCATCCTCGATGCAGCACTTCACCTAGTAGGCCCTTGTTGATGGGATCCTCGATGATGACTCCGGACCTCATGCCACAGCCTCGACACATATCAGAATTAACACATCACTTGGGCTGCACGATGCATCTTCACCAGGTACCCTAGTAATGCTCCGCAAACCAGAACATAAAGTAGTTTTTTGAGCTGGTCTAACTGGGCCCTTGTAGCAGGCCTGGGCTCCATTTCGGTTGGCCTGAACCTGTCCTGGTCTTGTGCGACCAGATTTCCGCAGTAGGCTCTTTGTGGTTTTTGGCTCTATTTTTACTGAAATCTTTAAAATTACATATTTCTAGTTCTGCAGATTGGATGTTTACATAGTAATCTTGTTTATTTCATATAAAATACACAAATACTTTACACATTCCCTCTAAGGTTAGCCTGACTGCTCTATGCCAAGCTACCAGAGGGTTCAGACCAAGTTAATCTAGGGATAGCTTGTGCCTCATCAGGACAATGACAGAGGTTGCTGCTTTGCCAGGGTTCACACTCCTGTCAACTGACAACCAAATTTATAGTGAGTAAATCAGTTACTCGTTCAGTGTGTGTTGATGGACATTCCAATCTTGAAGGGGGTTATCAGCTAAGCCGCTCACCAAAGTCAAGATGCTTGTTGCACAAATACAAACATCTGTGTAGCTGTTGAGGTATCAAAGCTGTATGCAAAATAGAAGTCCATTTGGAAGAGGTGTTTCTAGTGCAAAGGACCATGACGAAAGAGTACCATGTTCCTCTGAATATCCTTGTCGTTAGTTCCTGGCTTGTACGTGCGCCTGACATAAGCTAACAATTTGCAAAGAAAAAGTGGCGACTGATTTTAAACAGGGCTTTATCATTACCTATCTTTCTTTACAATACAAGTATTGTTATTTTGTTTACATGCAGCATGGACATCACCAAACCACACGCCAAAACAACCAAACGCCACGACCAAATGTCAGCGGCTGCATATAAGTGGCTGATCTGCATAAACGGCAATGATATCGAAGCAGGTGAACCTGAGACAAGGCCAGAAAAGTGGCTGGCTGTATTGTAAAAAATCTTTACATTATTTTATTTCCGAAACACAGAAGACACATGCTCTTCTTTCATGTTTAATTGACTGCAGCTTCTAGGAGAACCTTAATCAGCTATGTCTCTCCAGGACCTGACTTTTAAAGCATGAAAGGGACAGATTTCACTTCTAAGGTTATGGAAACACTCGTCTGAAAGATAAGGTCAGACACTGAGGGAGGACGCTTTTAACCAGACACGCTGCGGCCTTTTAGCTACTGAGAAATATAAAGTGTAATACATAAAGTGGACAATATGAAACAAGCTGCTTCATTCCAGATATTGACTGCACTAGTCAGATTCAATAAATCTGCTACTTATCGTACCGTAGGCAGTAGTTTGTTAACATTATGCAAGCTGTACACAATGTTCGGTTTGGTTACCTCGGCACACTGCATCAGGAGTGGAAAACAACAAAATGACTTTTTGTGTTTACGGTTTTTCAAGTGAGACCTATAATGGGCATGAATTAGGAGGACATTAGATTTCGGTAGTAGTTAGATAGGGCAGTTTAAAAAAACATTCTTAGTATCAGAAGGATGTTAGGTGCACTGTAGGTACATTTATCAATCAGTAATGATGGATGATTACAACTGCTCAATGTGATAAATAGCACAGTTGCAATAAAGTGCTTCCAATTTTACAGGACAAGTAGTTTTAGCATCATCTGATTGTGCATTACAGTGAACATTTTGTCCTACCAGAGAGAAAAGCAATACAGCCACTTATGGAACAGCACTCTAGTGGCCGTGTAGCTAAGGTGAAATCAGAAAAATCATGTTGAATTGCTTGTTCTCATCCTCCACCCTTTAGCATGCTGCATGCAGATCTTGTGGGACTAATTACAGCGATCAAAATACTAATGATTGTCGAAAGTGGCAAAGTGGCAGATTTTGTTTTGTCATTTTGACATCAGTTAAAATATTCTTTCACAAGTTAATGTTAAATGATCTAATGAGTATCGCCACCACTCAGATTGCAGGAATAGGAATGCTGAAATGATAAATAAAGTTAGTCCATTAAGTACATTTTTATAGAAAATTACCATCTTTTACATAGTGTACCATCAGAATTTTGCCAATCTGTTTTTGCTGGTTGTTTTGAGTCTGCAAATGTTACCACTTCTAACCAGTAGTGAAGTACTCTGCTCACACTTCAAACATAGTTGAATTGCCATACTCCTAACTGACATATCTTAATTGCATATAAATGCCTAGTCTAGTATATGGTACAAAGTGTACACAGGGCCTAGAAGTTAAATAACAATAGTGGCCATCACTGAAAAGTCCCGCAGGATCCTCTAAGGGAACTCATTGCCATAGATCTTTTCTACTCAAAACTGCTGGTGGTTAAGCAGTATAGCATTGTCCTCCACCTAGCTAGGGTTCTGGTAGACTGAAAGAGGGAGAATTCATTTTGGCTCTGCATTGCCAAATAATAACTATTTATTTATGCTGGAAAGTCATGTCAAGATTAAAAACAAACACTGACCTGTGAGTATAACAATGAGCCTTAGGCTCTCAATCAGAAGGTAACATGTTTCTTGCCTAGGTCTTCTCTCAATTAGTCAATGACAATTGATCAGGACTGTGTGCTGATACCCTAATCTACCTAGAGGGTAGAAGATGATACTCATGTATGTGTACTGGGTAGTCTATGATTCACATATTAGATGAGAAATTAGTGAAGAAAAAATATAGAGAAAGTTTCACATTGGAGATCTTTAGTCTGTCAGGCCTGTGGGGAATATATAAAAAACATAGAAACAATTGTGCATACACAAAGACATCTATAGGGGTGTGGCTTTGAGCTCATGGAGTGAGCTGTACTGGGGAAGAGCTCTGGTCCCGGGCCCCCCGTTCCGCATGAATCCTGCGACCATTGGTCGACCCCTGACCTCCCTCCCTTAGTTTAAGGGTCAGGAGACGGGAGGCAACAAGATTGGGGCTGAACGAGCAGCACCGGAGCCCCAAAGCTGATTGTCACGCGGAGACCGTCCGGGACTGCCTGACATCAAAATGGCGGCCGGGCTCCGGGCTCCACGGCGTGGAGCGAGAACGGCCTGAGGACACTGCTGGTCGAGGCGGGCGCCCTGAGAATTGGGCTGACTTCGACCGCTGAGGGGAGGACCACGGAGTGAGTACCTACATTGTGACTAGGCAGGGGGGCACTCTGCCCCTGGTGGTGGGTTTCACTGCAGTGGCTGGGAAGAAGCAGAGGGCCCCCAGCATGCTTTGAATCGAGGACCACTGATGAGGCACAGGAAGAGCGCATGGCCTGGCGGCATTACTGGACATCTGTCCCCCCCCCGGACACTGGGAGGTGAGGAGAGAGAGCGGAGACGAGAAAGGGGGCACCTCAGACAGAGAAGCGGTGGTGCATGGGCCTTGTCTGGGTTCGGACTGCGTCGGTCCCTGGGGGCGAATCAAGTCACCGCGCAGACCACAGTAGGGACCCTGCTGACCCTGGCGCGATGGGCAAGTCTACCTAATGAAAGAATGTGGCCCAGGACACTGGCGACCACTCCGCTGACCTCTCCCTCTCTCGAGTTGGACCAACGCAGGCGGGGGCCACCAAGAGCCCGTCATTTGGAGACATTATGCAGGCCATCACATCTTCAAGAGAACCCCTGGAACGCAAAATAGACACACTTGCACTAGACCTGGGGTTGCTCAGTTAGGACCAGCGCCACCTCGCCGCCTCGCTGAAAGGGTAACGACAACGCAAAAGAGTGTCAAAGGACTGAAACCCGAGATGAAGACGATTGGGGACCGGGTGACTGCCCTCGAAAAGCAAGTGGGCACGCTTCTGGTGACATACCAACTCTAGAAGTTAGAGAAGCCATTAGAGGGCTAGCCCGAGGGAAAACACCTGGGACAGACGGTCTGCCGATCGAGTTTTATGCCACATATGCGCTAGAATTGGCCCCCAGGCTGGCGCAGTTGTACAACGCAGCGCACGCGGCAAAACATCTTCCACACTCTACCGGTGAGGCCATAATTGTCCCTCTGCTCAAACCCAGTAAGTCCCCAAGTGATAGTACGGCATAAGGCCCCTCACCATGTTAAATTCCGATTATAGGATATTGAGCACAATATTAGCGACCAGATTACACTGGCACATGTCTCGAATAGTACACCCCGACCAGGCGGGTTTTATACCTTCCAGGAATACAGCCCAGAATATTCGGAGAGTAATGCACATCATGGATACTATCGCCCCTTTGTAGGCAGAGTCTGCTGTATTGGCTGTGGATATAGAAAAGGCATTCAACAGCCTCGAATGGGATTACCTATATGCAGTGTTGCTCCGTATGGGGCTGGGCGAGGGTTTCGTTCATTGGACAAGGATTCTATACACGATTCCGAAGGCAAGAGTTAGAACAGGGGCCATTATATCAGAGCAGTACCCGGTGGAGAGGGGCACCAGGCAGGGCTGGCTCCTTTTGCTGCTTTTATTTGTACTGGTGATGGAGCCCTTGGCGGCTCAGGCTCGGACCTCCGCCTGGTATCAGACACACCTGGTATCAGACACACCATTGCACTATATGCAGATGACCTGCTGCTGTTCCTACAGAACACTGATGGGGAGCTGGAGGGGGCTAGCCTAATTTGGCCGACTGACAGGCTTGAAGGTCAATTGGCAGACATCTTTCCTGTTTCCCTTATCTGTGCGCGGCGACCCACCGGAGGAGTTGGGGAATGTACCAAGGGAACCCCGATGCATGTTATATTGGGGAGTTAAAATATATAATTCCAAATCTGACCTATTAGATGGCAGTATCGGAAGCGCTGTAAGGGCTCTGAAAACCAGTATGGCTTTCTGGGGCATGCTCCCGCTCTCAGTTGCAGGGAGAATAGCGGTCATTGAGATGGTGGCATTCCCACGCCTGCTGTATTACTTTGTGACCTTACCGGTCTGGATCCCTGCGGAAGTGTTTAGGGAGTCGGATTCAATGCTCACGGCATTTATCTGGGGAAAAGGGAGATGTAGAGTAGCACTCGCCAAGCTTAAGCGACCCCAAACGGGGGGAGGTCTTGCGGTCTCTGATTTCGAGTCCTATTATTTGGCTGCTCAGCTGCAGTGGTTGACCTGCTGGGTGGCAGAGAGGAGGGCCGAAGAGGGGGGTGAGGATACCTTGGCTCCTCCGGAGTCATTGCTGGCAGGAATGTTTCTGGGCCACCCTGCCCTGGACCCCGGCTCTCGCCCGCGGCTGGGGTGCTTGTCTGATGTTGGAGGCGCTGTCCCCGGCGTTCCGGATTGGTTGTGCCATATGTACTGGAGATCCCACTGACCTTGCTTCGATGGTTGCCCCGGGCTGGGAATTGGAGGGGGCTGTTGGCGTGGGAGGAGGTAGGAGCTCTGGGGATGGGGGATCTATACCGGGAGGGCATTCTCTTGCCATTTGAAGACTTTCGGCAAGCTCATGACCTATCGTGGGGCCAGTTCTTAGTGCTTTTTGGTATACTGGCCTGCTCCCCATCGCCTGAGCACCTATATGTTAACATCGGATGGCACTCGGAAGGCGGTTACAGATTTATACAGGGCAATCAATGCTGGGACACAGGGGCCACTTGAGGGTATGAGGTGCAAATGGGAGGTAGATCTGGAGACCCAGATTTCGGAAGGTGACTGGGACCAAACACTAGAAAGGGTGCTGAGGATCTCCAGGAATGCAAGGTTTTAGCTCATTCAATTTTATATCTTACATAGAGCATACCTCACCCCATGGAGACTGCAGGATCATTTCCGGATCCCAGATGCGAAATACCGCACTGTGGGACAGAGACAGTAGAATTCTTCCATATGCTTTGGTCTTGCCCCCTGTTGAAGGCATACTGGAGCACAGTGGTAAGCAAAGTGGCGGATATTATAGACCGCGAAGTCCCTGGCACTGCTGCGAATTGTTTACTACATTGGTTCCCCCACAGCCCCAAAAACCGGGCAACTAGCAGATTTCAAGATCTTGCATTCATACTTGCCAAAAGAGAACTGACGAAGAACTGGAAGAGTACAATGGGCCCTTACCTTCCCAATTTGAGAAGACTGCTTAGGAAATGGCCGGAAAGCAAGGGAACAGTCCTGCACACAGAGCTTAGGAGGGGCAGAGGTTCTCAGAAACTGAAGGAGGCCTGGGATCAGCTTCTTGCTAGGCTACAGGAAGAGGTGGGGCGCCCCTGCACAAGGGAGGCAGAGTCAGCTTCCACACCCACTAATCAACAGGACACAACACATCACAGCACACTGGATGGCTAATGTTCGAAATAAGGAGCATAACTGACCATCCCATCCTGAGAGTTCAGCAGGGCACTAGGGGCAGCACAGGGGAAAGGATGATGGCTACTTTTGCAAGGGTGCAGGGGGGCTAGCGGGGACACGGGGGAGTTCAGAGTTTAGCAGTTTAAGAGTTATGTTATAAAACAATTGACAGTACCTTTATGATACTAGTTAGTTCCCTTATACACATGTACCTGACAGGTAGAGTAGATGATGGGAATGTGACACCGGGTGGGGCTGGCCTGCTCACTAGCAGTATGATATGATTGTGATTCACATGAAATGAGATGACAATCTATTATATGGTACTCATACTAGCGTGTGTTGTCACAAATGTCACTACTTTAACATTTCATGTATCAATCCGATTGTCATAAGAAACTAATAAAATCTGTTTAAAAAAATACACAAAGACACATATTTATATATATATATATATATATATATGAACATAGAAGGCAGATTTGTGAGAGTTCAGTGGCCCAATCATGCATCTAGCATGTTCACTCCAAACTCCAAACATGATGTGGTAACACACTTGTATACATAGTAATTTTCATTTTTACCCATTAAAATATGTGAATGAGCCCTTTAGAATGTCATGAAGCCAGTTCTCAAGCTGATTAAAGAGTTGTATGTGATAGGTTGATGGAGACAGAGGGGGTCATTCTGACCCTGGCGGTAAAATCCGCCAGGGCCAACGACCGCGGGAGCACCGCCAACAGGCTGGCGGTGCTCCCTTGGGCATTCTGACCGCGGCAGTACAGCCGCGGTCAGAAACGGAAAACCGGCGGTGTCCCGCCGGTTTTCCGCTGCCCTGGGGAATCCTCCATGGCGGCGCAGCTTGCTGCGCCGCCATGGGGATTCCGACCCCCATACCGCCATCCTGTTCCTGGCGGTTTTGGCCGCCAGGCACAGGATGGCGGTATGGGGTGTTGTGGGGCCCCTGGGGGCCCCTGCAGTGCCCATGCCAATGGCATGGGCACTGCAGGGGCCTCCCTAACAGGGCCCCACCAAATTTTTCAGTGTCTGCCATGCAGACACTGAAAATCGCGACGGGTGCAACTGCACCCGTCGCACCCCTTCCACTCCGCCGGCTCCATTCAGAGCCGGCATCCTCATGGAAGGGTGTTTCCCGCTGGGCTGGCGGGCGGCCTTCTGGCGGTCGCCCGCCAGCCCAGCGGGAAACCCAGAATACCCGCGGCGGTCTTTTGACCGCGCAGCGGTATTCTGGCGGTCCCAGCCAGGCCGAATGACCCCCAGAGTTTCTTCCTGCCTCTGAAGGCAAGTTCAGGTATGGAAAACAGGACTGCACTTACTTGTAGTACTGAGAAAGTGTGGTGGGAAACTTTCTGTTCACTGGCATCTTGAAAATGACCAGTAGTACTAAGATGATTGCTTTTAACAGGAGAAATGTCAGATCTGAACAATGTCAGCAGATCAGCGTGGCATGCCGACGCAGCATGAAGATGCATCATGCCAAGTGGCTACCATGTTTAATGTGTGTAGCAGGCTAGATAGTGCATCACATATTCCAATTACATGTGGCCAAGAGCTACATATACTGTACTTCCTGGCCATCTACCCTGCTTAGCCAACCAGGAAATCATTTTTTGTTCCTTTGTGGTTTTTTTTTCTTTTTTCATATGCATTGTTCACACAATATGGCATGTGTGCACTCCAATTATTGGCGGGCAAGTGCACTATGAGGCCCACTAAACACACTGAACATGGTGGCCATGTGACACGACATGTCTTCACACTGCATCGGCACGCCACGCTGTATCTGCTGACATCATCTTTATAAAAGTTTCTAAGTCACAGATTTTATGGTTTGAGCAGGAGGAGTACACTCTGATACCAGCCAAGAGTTCCACAACTTCAGGAACAGGACTTGGGAGTGAGGACTCACTCCATTGGTTACTACCATAAGGGTCCAGGGCAGGTTCAGTTGAAATGGTCAGTTGAGCTCTTTCAGAAAAACAGGTTTCTTTCAGCTTCTGTGGCCTTGTAGCTTACCTGTAGGTCAACCAATTTACCCTGGAAGTTATCATCTTTCTTCTGCATACAAGTGGGAGCAGGTTCAGCCCTTTTGGTTCTCCTCATAAGTCACAACAGCAGGTGCAGTCCTCCTTCTGTCTTCGACAAGTCCAGTAGTGTTCCGTAAAGGGTACCCAGGAGTACCACATTTATACCTGGCACTAACCTATGGGTGGGTTGACTCCTGGCTTCTCCCTGAACAATAGGGAAAGAGTTCTCAGGGGTGGCCCTACATACTGTTACAGCTGTTCCGGTGTGTCCTACTGCGAATAATCCCACAGTACCCCTTTCTACCTAAAACCCAATGGCAGAACCTTCCTTCTCTTCTGCAGAGCTCCTGTGTCCACCCTAGATTTAGCCAGGGAAATGATCCTCTGAGGTCACTCAAACCTGGTTCTGGGACAGCTCTTCCCCCAATGTGATTGGCACATGATTGGCCAGAAGGAGAAAAGAGAGACAGGCCTAGGTGTGAATTATGTCTGCCAGTGACAGGGTAGGCATCCTTTAAAGATATAAAAGGGGCTACACCTAGCCCCAGGCCATCCTTTCAAGTGGGGGTTATGAGAAACTGGTCTCTGGTTGCAGTACCCTCCACACACTATGTGCCTGGTTTCTGAATGCAACGTGGACAGGAGTGCACTAGATACCTGCTAATCAGGTCCGCAGTCCCAGTGTTCTTCCCCTAAAGTGTATAAAATCTTTTCACTGTTGGCAATACCTTTAGCTGCCACTATAAGTCCCTAGTAAATGGTACTTTGGTACCCAGGGCATGGGGTACTAACTTTAGGCCCTGGAGGGTAGCAGCACAGATTGTGCCACCCTCAGGCTCCAGGCATCCAAGCATACCCAGCACTTCCATTGCAGGCTGTGTGTCCTGGTGCAATCCTAACATGCATAACTGACATGGCACACATCCTGTGTGACCTGTCCACTACACACTGCATGCAATATAGGTAAGTCACCCCACTGGCAGGCCTTCCAGCCCTTAGGCAGGGAGCACTATATTCCATGTGTGGGCATCAATGCATGAGCAATATACCCCTACTGTGTGCTTGGAAAACCTGGGACATAGTTAGCGAATAGAGCAGCCATTTCAAATACATATGCTGGACACTGGTCAGTACGACTTTCACAGCTACATGATGCCTACTCTGAAACCTGGGTTGTTTTGTATCAAACAACTCAGAATAATAAATCTCAACTGGTACCAGTATTGGATGTATTGTCAAATGTCCCCATGGGCGACCTCAGAGGTGACCCCTGCAAAAGCTAACTAACCCTGGCACGGTTGCTGGTCAGTCATAACTAGTCTGCCACCACCAGACAAGATTCTGGAACCCTGGGGTGAGAGCCTGTGCACTCTGGGTTCAGAAAACAAAACCCTTCCCCCAGGAATGTGCACTGGCCTGCCAGCGAGCTTCAAAAGGCTTGCTGACTTTAAAACTCGACACCCAGCCTTGCTGCTTGCAACAGGTGTCCGCCCTCATTGCAAGCAGCAACCTTTGACGGGTGCAATAGTGAGAAAATGCACAAAGAACAGGTGGAGTGGCCACCCCCAACTTGCACCACCCCTAAGGTGCTGCAAGTGAGGAGACCTCTCCATTTCATTTCCCCCATCTACATGATAGAAAAATAGCCTATCAGGGATAGGGAAGTGACCACAGGATTTGGTCACATAGTGGGTGTAGGCACCCTAAGGTAGATAACCCATTGATCACTTCTACGGGCTCCCCTAAATGCCCTCTAAATGCAGTATTTAGTGGGAACTCCTACACCTGCCAATGAGATTCCAAGGGCACAAGAAGGTCTGCAATAAGGAAGACCCACCACTCAAGAACTGCATTTCTGCTGCACAAAGAAAAAACAATCCTGCTTCCAGGACTCAACAATCGCCGCTGAGAGGTTGCATGAACATCGGACGGACTCTACAAAACCCCAGAGGACCTCCACCCTTCTGAAAATCACCAAAGATCTTCTTTCCAGAGTGAAGGCATCACCCCCTCAACAAAGAAGCAAAAGACTAGTGAAGTCCAGTTCACTGACTGGCTGCTGACCAAGGAACCGGACACAGCAGCCAGACTACATTTCACCCAATGGACCCAGATGACAAATCCCGTAAGTGTACCGTTTTTATGGCACCGTGACTTCCAGTAGCAGAACTGTACTATAGCCCAGGGTAGTGGACACCCGACATCGGACACTAAGAAGAAAAGTCCACTCTGGGCTCTCAAAGGACCAGGAGCAAGCCCCACTTGAGGGACTTCAGCAAATGAAAGAACTACCCCCCCAGAATGGCCCTGCTGACTTGCAATCCATCTGTAACTATGCACAAAAAGACTATTTTTGCTAAACATTGAAAAGTCATAGCTTAAGAAGTACTTACCCAATTTTGATGATCTTAGTCTTAAAAGTTTTATAAAAATCTGAAGTGTTTTTTCGAATTGGACTTGAGTTATTCTTTTGATTGTGTGTCCACATTTATTCATACTGTGAGTACAACAAATGCTTAGTACTTCTCCAAGATTGGCCTAACTGTTTGACCAAGCTACCAAGAAAATTAGAGCATTAGATGGTCTAGTTTTTATCTCTGTAATCCGAGATGGGGTTGCTTGGCCAGTACACGTCATTTTTGCACCTGATATAGACGGCCAGCCTCCTACATTTGGTGTATCACCATATAGAGAGCCAGAATCCTACAAAGGTCAACCTCTCCCCCACACCGAAGGACTTTATCTCAGCTCTGGGAACCAATTTGCACCTCATCAAGGAGCTATTCAGTTCCTGTATGACAGTGGAAATCTCTAGCAGATGGGCTTCTAGTGACTTTTTGAAAGAACCGTATGTAAAATATGTGATACCAATTCAACTTTACTAATAAAATAGATGTGTAATAAATATTTTCAAAAGTCCAAGAATGAATTTGTTATTAAGTTGTTAGGCAGATATCCCTTATTAGAACATTCGAACGTTGGCAGCTCTTTGAAAACAATGGAGTGCTGCGGGCTTTTACTGGCCAGTAAAAGCCCACAGCGCCAACATTCCAATGTTCGCTTTGTTCACAGCAACAGCTGTGAACAAAGCCTCACGGAGCCCGAGGGGATTTTAATCCCCTCGGGCTCCGTGAGCAATTTGTTTTTTTTAATAGAACATTCTGCCCTGAGTGGCAGAATGTTCTAATAGCCTTAGAACCCGCCGTAGAGGGCTCTACCGGCTATTAAAGGCCCTTTCCCTTGTTAAATGCCCTCGCTCGGGCATTTAACGCGGGAGCGGGCCTTTAATAGCCGGTAGAGCCCGCTACGGCGGGTTCTAAGGCTATATTAAATTTTATGATGTATCCTGCTGCTTTGCAATGGAACAGCTAACCCTGCCGGAAGGAAAATAGCTCTTAGGGAATTGTCACTGTAAGGACGTGTTTAACATTAAGCATTTACATGTCCTACTTCTAAATATCATGGACCATGCTTTATGAGCATTTAAGGCTAACTTAAGGGTGACATATTAATATTGAAATGGAGGGTTTAGACCTGTCAAAAGGAGTTATTTTGACAGGTCCAGTTTGCAGTTTAAAATTGCACAGCCAAGTTACTAGTGACAAGGCTAAAGTCATGTTTTGCATTGCCATTTTACAGATAACACAATATGTACTGCTGTCTAGTTGTGACGTTTAACTTACCCACCGTGAGTACACCTTACGCTATATACTAGGGACAAACTAGTAAATTAAATTATACCAATTAAGAATGTAACAGTTTCACATGTTTTCACAGGTCAGAGCACATCTATGCAGTTGTGTCCCGGTGTGCACAGTCCAAAAAGCAATAACATCTACCAAACAAAAAAGGGGTGTGACCACACAAAAAAGGACAAAAAAGGGCATTTTCCTACAATGCTATTGTTATTTAAAACTTTTGAAATTCATATCTCTTGTTCCCCTGTTGGATTTTTGTCATTTGGTCTCATGTTATTTATTAAAATGCACTCCATTTTTTAAAATCAGCTACAGGGAGTTGAGCTCAGTTTAACTTAATGACTTTGAATATTCACCCTAATCTGACAAAGACTGTGATTATTACTCAAGGTGGGTAGTAACCCCCTAGACTAAGAACCCAATTTCTTACAAACTGAAAGTACACCTAAGTCACAGTCAAGTATGAACAGTAAGTTCTGATTAGTGGTTTATTTTTTCTTGGTGCTGTTTGCCATAAAATTTAACAAAATGTTGCCCACCGTATTATGGACAATTTGGTGGCATTTGTTTAATTAATTGTTTCTCCATTTTATAAAATTGGCTGTTGGATTTTAATTGTGTTATGTTTTAAGTTTTTAATTATTATACTACTGCTAAATACTTTGCACACTTTTTCTTAACTTAAGCCTGTCTGAGTTTGGGAACAACTCACATCCCCCCAACTAAAACCCACTTTCTTGTACCAAGTTTACAGGAAGCCTATGATCAGCCAGTTGTATTTTTGAGTACCCAGCTTCAGATAGCAGGACTCCCTATCTTTTGACATTGCATAGAAAGGGGACATATTTTCTTTTCTTCAGAGCTGAGTTAAATTGGTGTATTTTGTTTGTGAACCCAATGTAAATATAGGTCCTAGTCTTTGTGTGGCCCACCTAAAGTATGAACTTAGTTGTATTAACTTTCATTCTGTTTTCTAGACCGACAGAACAATGTTGGGAACAGAACATAGGGGCCTATTGTAACCAATGGTGTGCCCCCTTTTAATGCCTGCTCTGAGCAGGCATTAAAAATGCTAAAAGAAAAGGGCGCAAAGAAATCTTTTACATTTCTTTTCTGACATTTTTTCACCCCCCAAAAGGGGGAACACCCCCCTTGCATACATTGTGTCTGATGCAGGCATAATGTGGCACAAGAGGTTACAAAGTGGCGCAGTTAATGCATTGCGCCACTTTGTAAATATGCCACAGCGCTTTGCCATAACATCGCCACATTAGCATATAAAAAAGTACGCTAATGTGGTGATAGATGGTGCAAGGGGCTCTTAAATCTGCCCTTTAGACTCATACAGAAGCAACCTCCTCGAATTAAGATTAGATGTAAGTCATAAGTGTGGGTCTGCAAATTAATTTGATCTGACTTTTTAAGGACTTGAAGTCATCAAATATGTTGACAGATTTGTTTTATAAAGCCAAGCGCCTTGATTCTCTTTTATAATGTCAAGCCCCTTGAGTTCCTGCCGAATAATTGCTCCCAGAACAGTAATCTGTTTCTCTTTTGTTTTCCCAAGAATCCCAGAATTATAGATGGGTACTAATTAAAATGTGAAATATGTTTCATCGAAGGGTTCTGAGTGATATCATATATATAATGCAAGTGATTCTTATGTTTTCTATAATGTAATTCAAAGCCACAGTATGAAAACTACACCCTTTTATATTTTTTTATGTATGCCCATCCATACTCTAATCCCTTGTTTACATAAGCAGCAGAGGGGTGGAGGAGCCATGGATGAGCAATACATAACCACGTATCCTGCCTTTCAATCCATTCGTTGCTGGTCTTAGTCTTCCCTCATGTACTCAGATGTTAAGAAGGTCCCTTTGTCCTGCTAGAACCCCCTCCACCCAGTAGAAAGGTCTGCACCAACCAAATGGCCACACCACTCACTGTGCATTCCTTTCACCCTCCCTTCCCTTCACAAAGAGGAGATATACCCTCAGCGAGAATGACATAATGCTCAACCATCCAAACACTAAGGAATTCCCCAATTTCAAATAAACAAATCCATTTCTTTTTCAACCGACACTCTTTTCAGGCAGACATCAGTTTTCTCCCAGAGAAGAGAGGGTTAAAACTAAAGACCTAGAGGGAATAACATATCGAACATCATACAGTACAGGACTTGGATTGTAAGAGATACGAGAGAAGACTGTGTGAGGTAAGGAGAGAGAGCCCCGGAGCCTCGGAGAGTCACGAGCAGAGGGTCAGTGAGGCAGGAGCGAACAGAAGCGATAGGGAGTCAGCACAAAATACACTCTGCTGCCATCAGGAAAAGCTCTGAATGAAAACAAATAGTGTCCTCTGTGAAGGTCGGAAATGGGGGGACACATATTAAAGTCTGATCGGTTGAACCTGAGAGACAGCAATGAGTAGGTTGGTGTCACCAATTAAAGTCAACCCAACACCGAGCCTCAGATACATTAAATTCAATGAATCCTTTACATTAAATCGTTAAGAAATAAAGGTACTTACCATGTCTGCTCCAAAACGCAATAAAGAGGCTGTTCTACAGTGGCCACCAATGTGTATATGCTTTACCTGCTAGCTCTACTGGCTAGCTATTGGTTGATGAGCTCCTATCTTAGGAGTTGTAGTTTTTCTTCTAAATTCTACTGGCATTGCAGTCGTTTATCTAGGCTAACTTGTTTACGGTCATAAGGAGATGACATAATCTGAAGCTTCCAGGCCTGTCACAGAACTTTTGACCAATGGCCATGTGAAGTCTCATGACAGAGTGATAGTGCCTCACCAGACATATGTGCTTCCAGAAACTAGAGAAAGACCAAATGATGTACACAGTTATCTTAATAGGAAGGCCACAGACAGTATTTCGACTTGTGGAAGGGCCATTGCTAACTTTGAAGATGGTTTTGACCTGCAGGGTACCTATCTCAGATTATGCTGGCCAGATATGAATCATGATACAGTTTAAAGCCATTTGCTGCTGAAATCCATCTTCAGATAATAAACAGGGAGAAACCGAGGGGCATATTTATACTGTTTGCGCCAAATGTGCGTTAATAATTTGGCGCAAACCTTGCCCCATATTTAAACTTTCATGCCCGACCCCGCGGACGTCAAAATTCCACTGTGTATGTCATTTTTTGGAAGCGGGAAACTGCCTTGCATTAATGATATGCAAGGTAGGCGTTCCCTTCCAAAAAATGACTTTAAGGCCTGTGCGCCTCATTTATACCCCAGCGTCATTTTGACGCACAGGAGGGGGCGGGCCTTAAAAAACGGCGCTGATGTGCACCGTTTTTTAACACCTGGGTCAGGGCAGGCGTTAAGGTATCTGCGGACTCGGAAGGACCCATCCTAGGTAAGTAAAGGTAAGTTCAGGTAAGTATTTTTTAAAGGTTTTTTTAAGTGTCATAGGGGGGCCTAATTTGGGCCCCCCTACATGCCACTATGCCCAATTACCATGCCCAGGGGACACAAGTCCCCTGGGCATGGCCATTGGGCAAGGGGGCATAAGTCCTGTCTTTGCTAAGACAGGAGTCATGTCAATGGGGGTTGTGCGTCAAACAAAATGGCGCAAGTCCGGTTTGAGGCCTGATTTTTGCCTCAGACCTGACTTGCACCATTTTTTTACGCACAACCCCCATTTTCCCCTACACCGCCGCTGCCTGGTGTGCGTCATTTGTTTTTTACTCAGACCAGTCCGCAGCGCCGGCTAATGTCATTCCTTAAATAAGGCGCCCGCATGGTGCGTTGGAATGGCGTTAGCCGTCGGTAAAATTTTTGACGCACAACTGCGTTGACGCAGTTGTGCGTCAAAAAGTACAAATATGGCCCCAAGTACGTAAGTTCAGTGGTCTTTTAACATACTTGAATTATTGAAATTGTGACATGAATTCAACCATATTTGAAAACGTGAATGAGCATCACATCTATACAACCAGTGTCTCTTAAACGGTTGCTATCACCAAAGTCATAAAGTGCAGCCCATATCTACTTGCTGTATTTCACGAAAGCAAGTCTCAGTCAATAAAGTGTGGATCAAATCTCTATTATAACATATGGCCTTATAAGCCCCTTGTAAAATGATGCAGTCTGAAATCGTGTTACTTAATGTCAAAACGAAGTGCGAGGATAGTGCATATGTGGATGTAAGTATCAATTTTATAGGGTGAACTTAGCCAAGAGGTACTGCATGTATCTTTATCATTTCCCAAGTAGCCTAAACAATGTTAAAAAAAACTGAAAAGTGATCTAAACTCAATTAGAATACTGCCCGAATCAGTGAAATGCCTTCCTACAACAATCATGGCGAGCTTGACCAATCCCCCAACACTAACTGATCATGAACCAAGCTCGCTGAGCAGGCCCACTATCTACTATTTACTGAAAAAAAGCTCATATAAATTATCCAATATAAATATAAGCCTGGCCATAGATGTGCTCAGGCATTAATGACTCGAATGAGGTAAAGATTGTCGTATGTCTTATGAAGAGTGAAGTCTCCCATCGCCTGAGTGTTCATTCAAAAGTAAAACTTTACTAAGTGTTATATTATATAGATTTTTTGGGGACACTCTCCACAGGAGGGTATCCTGGCGCTGAACAGTTGCGAATCTAGCCACTCCTAGTGCCTAATGTTCCTAAAACAAACTATCAAACTCTTTGTGTCACACTTGTATAAGAAAAAGCAAGCTCAAATAACATCCGAGCTCCTATTACAATTATTAACAAAGTTAGTGATAAACAATATAATCATTTTCTAATCACCATTTAAATAATAACTGTTGGCAAGACTATTAGAGATTGATTGTCACTAATTTCACCACATATCCGTTTAATGAGAGAACACTGGATCTGAGTTGGGCTGCATGTGAAACTGGCAAAGAATAAAATGAGTACGTGCCCATGAACTATGTAGAGACCACTCAGACCAAAGGAGCTGGTACTATCCTCTTTTGCTATCCTCTCGTGCTTGTAGATACAAAAGCAAGAAGGTAAAGTAGTTGTGATCAGGAAGAAAGTCAGCTAGTCGGAGTAGAACATAGGATAAAAGTGGTTGAGGCAAAATTATAAGGACCAATCAGTCACAAAAGTTGTTCAAATCTTCTTGGCTTTGACGAGGGCTAGCAAGACCATTCCATGACCTTTGATTGAGACGGCACATTGAGGCCAATGGTGCACAGCTCTCTGCAGTGCTGGAGTGTGTGAATTAAAGACTGCATGGTCTGCATGGCTTATGTGAGACTGTCATCCATCCAGCTATGGCACAAAGGAGATGGGAGGGCTTAAAATGGTACTTGGGAACCAAGTATTATTTGTCGCTAAAATATGCCAAAGAATATAAATGCCACGTTCTACTCTATGAGGGATATTTCTTAGGTGGGACATTAGTCACATGAGGCATCATGCTTTTATGTCTCATGTTTGTCTTCCTTTAATGCATTTTTCTCATTCTAGTTCCCTGCCCTCACAGGGGCTCCAGATCTTATGAAACCCCATGAATCCATTTGCCATTCAATGGGCTTCTAAACTTCTTCCTCGGGTCATTGGCCTTATTACTCTTTCAGTGGCAAAATCTTCCACGAAGCACGTGGGCTCCTGCCACACAAATGTGCCCTCCTGCATTCACCAAGCTGCTCTAAAGACACAAATTTATAGCTGCATGGAAGCCTTCTCCCATAACAATGGTGACCTCTTGCATTGCCTTTGTGGGCGATTATGTTCACATCATCCTAGGGATGGCCAATCCATTCTACCATCACCTTAAACACCTCCTATACACACTCTCAAGCATACAAATGACGTCTCCCCAGTCCAAAGCGATCAGTTTGGAGGGGGAGGGAGTCAGCATTTAAATATTGGTTTTGAGTCTATGACTTGGTAGCAACTGGTTGGATTTGCCTACCTTGTTGTGTTTCCTGCATTTCTGATGCCTGTCACATACTGCTCCGTTTCAGCCTCAATGCCAGCTAATTTTCGTTTTCTGCATTTTTCACATGCAAAAATTTAAATAAACACTGGTGGTCATTACAACCCTGGCGGAATTACGACTGTGGAGGAAACCGCCAACAAAGACAGCCACTTTAACACTCAGGAATTTCGAAGGGAAAACGCTGACCTCTACACACTCCACGAGGAACGAGGACACCATGGAACCGGAACTCCAAATTCTACCTGCGAGAGTCTTCTTGCTCCTCTACCAGGAGCACGAACGCTGGCGGCGAAGACCACGGTGAGTACTGCACCTACGACACAGGGGAGGGGGGAGGCAAAAAACAGGGACACACACATGCAACACCCCCACCCTCACCCACCACAACACACACACTAATGCATATCAATACATCACAGTTACACCCCCCAAACCCCCCCGGAAGAATGCAAAGACCAAAGAAAATGAGTGTAACCATCGGAATATATTAAAAACAAGTAGGCAGAAATATATATATACACCATGTACAAAAGAAATACCAGGCATAGTAGTCCAGGTACTGCACAAAGAAAGTCCGTGGAACACTGGGAGCACACGGTATGGGCGAGGCCCACACAAGATCCCCGACCATGACGGAGAGAACACTGCAGGGGCATCAGAGAGCAAGAAAACAGGCACCTCAGGGGGAGGGAAAGGGGGGGCAACTCAGCCGCTTGAGTGCACAGCGCCAAATCCACGAGGGGGCCACATGCCCACTGTTCAATCCTGGGGAGTGCAAAGCCACAGTCTCTCAAGTCTCTACAGTGGTTGGGTTGCCCACTGTTCAATACTGGGGAGTGCAAAGCCACAGTCTCACAAGTCTCTACAGTGGGTGGGTTGCCCACTGTTTAATCCTGGGGAGTGCAAAGCCACAGTCTCTCAAGTAGATGACAGTCTCCACTGGTTCTGGAGGGGGACTGGTGCCCAGAGTGCTTCAACCTGTGAAGGACAGAGGTAGTGGATGGATCTCTCCACTGGTTCTGGAGGGGGACTGGTGCCCAGAGTGATTCATCCTGTTAAACACAGAGGTAGTGGATGACAGTCTTCACTGGTTCTGGAGGGGGACTGGTGCCCAGAGTGCTTCATCCTGTGAAGGACAGAGGTAGTGGATGGATCTCTCCACTGGTTCTGGAGGGGGACTGGTGCCCAGAGTGCATCACTCACCCCGTGACGGACCCAGTTGCGTCAGTGCCCCTGCCGCTCATGGGCTAGCGGTGCTTGAGATGGCGGTGCCCTGTTCAGCGGGGCTTGAGGTGGCGGTTCCCTGTTCAGCGGTGCTTGAGATGGCGGTGCCCTGTTCAGCGGTGCTTGAGATGGCGGTGGCCTGTTCAGCGGTGCTTGAGATGGCGGTCCTTCATGGCCCAGCGGGGCTTGTGCTGGCAGTGCTTCATGGCCCAGCGGGGCTGGGGCTGGCAGTGGCCTCCTGGGCAGCTGGGCTGGGGCTGGCGGTGGCCTCCTGGGCAGCTGGGGATGGCGGTGGCCTCCTTGGCAGCTGGGCTGGGGCTGGCGGTGGCCTCCTGGGCAGCTGTGCTGGGGCTGGCGGTGGCCTCCTGGGCAGCTGGGCTGGGGCTGGCGGTGGCCTCTGGGCAGCTGGGCTGGGGCTGGCGGTGGCCTCCTGGGGAGCTGGGCTGGGGCTGGCGGTGGCCTCCTGGGCAGCTGGGCTGGGGCTGGCGGTGGCCTCCTGGGCAGCTGGGCTGGGGCTGGCGGTGGCCTCCTGGGCAGCTGAGCTGGGGCTGGCGGTGGCCTCCTGGGCAGCTGGGCTGGGACTGGCGGTAGCCTCCTGGGCAGCTGTGCTGGGGCTGGCGGTGGCCTCCTGGGCAGCTGGGCTGGGGCTGGCGGTGGCCTCCTGGGCAGCTGGGCTGGGGATGGCGGTGGCCTCCAGGGCAGCGGGGATGATGGCGGTCTTCTCCGCCGTGCTGCTCTTCCTAGACTTGCCGGGTTTCTTGTGGCCCTTCCCCACCTTGGAAGGTGTCACAGCTGACTCCACACTCCCAACGGGACCCCTGGGAGCGGCTTTGGTGGCTGGAGTCTTCCCCCTCTCCCGCCGGGCACTGGCCAACTTCTGATGCTTCACAGGTGGGGGACTGTCTGTGCTGTGGCTCCGTGCCACACTGGCTGTCCTGGTGGCCGGTGCACTCCACATACCGGTGACTACAGGCACCACTGGTCCCGGAGATGTTGTGGCTGAGGTGCAACTTCGGGACCTATGAGATGGACGGGGTGGGGGAGGTGTGGGAAAAAGGTCAAGGGTGGACAGGAAACGTTTTTTGGACACACTGGGACAGGTAGCTGGAGGGGGTTTGGGAGTGGAGGAAGAGGTGGTGGTAGTAAGAGGTGTACGTTTGGTGACTTTGGGTGAAGGTGCATGTGCTGGAGGCTGTTGTGAGGTGGATGGCTGTTGGGTGGGTGTGTGCCTAAGTCTGTGTATCTTGGGAGGGGGCGTCACAGACACACTGGGAGAGAACACAGGGGACGTGTGAATAGTAGTGGGGGTGGTGACTGCACGTGAGCGGGGTGTGCTGGTGGGTGTGCTGGTGAGGGACGTAGTGGCTGTAGAGGTAGTGCATGCAGGTGTGAGTGTATACAAGACTGGGAGGGAGGAGGGAGACAAGGAGGAGGGGGACACAGTGGAGGCAGTGGATGTTGGTGTGTCTGCATGTGTGTGTTTCTTGTGTGAGTGCCTGTCGGATGTGTGGTGCGTATGTTTGCCTGAGCTTCCCTTGTGTGTTGAGGTGTGTGCAGGTTGGTCTGATGGTGTGCTTGGGATAGGCAGAGGTACAGGGGATTGGGTCTGGATGGAGGAAGTTGGAGGGGGGAGGCTAGAGACGGGGACAATGGCTGCCATCAGTGCTGAGGCCAGAGTCTGAAAAGCTTGGTGAAGGGCCGCCTGACCAGAATGAATGCCCTCCAGGAATGCATTTGTTTGTTGCAACTGCCTTTCTACACCCTGGATGGCATCCAAAATGGTAGACTGCCCAACAGTGAGGGACCTGAGGAGGTCAATGGCCTCCTCACTGAGGGCAGCAGGGGTGACTGAGGCAGGGCCTGAGGTGCCAGGGGCAAAGGTGATGCCCACCCTCCTGGGTGAGCAGGCACAGGGCGAAGGCTGAGGGGCTGCTGGGAGGGCGGTGCTGGTAGGGGGGGTGGCGGCTGTCCCTGTAGATGCGGGGGGCACAGATGTTGCCGCCACCACAAGGGAGCTCCCATCAGAGGACGAGTCCGTGTCACTGGTGTCAGCTCCTGTCCCCGCCGTGGAGCTCCCCTCGCCCTCCGTCACACTGGTGAATTTTGAGTCCACAGTCTCGCCCTCCAGGGACATGTGGGATGCAGCTCCCTCGTGCTCCGGTGCCACTGCTCCTCCGCCTGATGATGCTAATGCACACAAGAACAGAGAGACCACAAAAAGGGGGGGACAACAGAAGAAAGACATGTTGAGTGCATGGATTACCGCTACCGTTGGGGGACACAACAGACACAGAAACCCCCTGCACTACACCGCGCTCTTGGGCTCCACTGTTCAATTCCTGGAAAATGGCCTACAAGGCTATGGAAACATCTGCACACATAGATGACACAGGGGCATGAATAGCTGTACTTGGCACTCTACAGAGGTGGGCTGGGGTGCCACATGGCCTGCCTTACGGAGGGGCCTTGCCTACGGAACTCGCCCTGGCCTAGGGAAACCCACAGCCCTCCTCCCCCACCCAGACAACTCCACTGCGCGCAAAGTCAGCAGAATGAGAGTGTACTCACCGACCTTGTGTCTGCTGTGATGCCCTCAAGCACCCATCCAACTTTGGGTAGGCCACCGCCAGGATCCTGAACATCAGGGGGGTCATGGTGCGACGGGCACCCCTCCCACGTTGGGAGGCCATCCCCAGCTGAGCCTCTGCCGTCTTCTTGCTCCAGCGGCGAATGTCCTCCCATCTTTTCCAGCAGTGGGTGCTCTGTCTGTGGTAGACCCCCAGGGTCCGGACGTCCTTGACGATGGCACGCCAAATATCTTTCTTCTGGTGGGCGTGACCTACATGAAATGTACAGGGGAAGAAGAGAAGTGATTACCAACTGCACCGTCAAAGTGATTGGCCCCCATCCCTACCCTTGCCATGCATTCACCGTCTTTCATGCACGCAGCACTCTGCCCCCTTCCTTCTTACATCCAGCCCTCTCCACACAGGCATAGCCCATACAACATGCTCCCTGTGTACTTACCTGTTTGTCTGGAGGACCGTAGAGTAGGTTGTACTGCGGGAGGACCCCGTCCACGAGTTTCTCCAACTCCTCCGATGTGAAGGCAGGGGTCCTTTCCCCAGACACACGAGCCATTGTCTCTTCCAGACTGAGGTCACAGCAGCACTTGCATTGTAGGTCCTCTCCTGTCGAAGATCAGGTATCGAGTGATTGAACAGATAGAAAATGGCAGTCACGTCCGCGGCGGTGCGTACCGTCACCGCCGGCGTACATCGTCATTGGCTCCTGGGACCCATAGGGTCCAAAGTTAACCAATGCAGCATTGCGCCGCGGTCTTCGACCCCCTACCGCGACGGTGTACAACGCCAGCGCAGTTACCTCACATCCCATTGTCCCACTTTAGAGGTCAGGCAGCCGCCATTTCAGGGGCCCACATGGCTTCATTTTCAACTGCGTCACACATACCTAGGCCTAGACTCAACACACAAACAGGCCACCTTTTGTGTATGATTGGTGTTCTGGATAAACTGTGGGTACGTACCTCTGAGTTGTTTGACTCTGTGCTCGCTGTTGTCCTTCATAGGCACTGTCCGCTGGGACATGTGAGGAGATGGCGGCATCCTCCGGTGTACCGACCGTTGGTGGACCTGTTGACAATGGAGGAGCGACATTTGATAATCACCTACAGGCTTGACCGTGCCACAATCCAGGAACTGTGTACCCAGTTGGAGCCAGACCTGATGTCAGCAATCCGCCATCCCACAGGAATCCCCCCTCAAGTGCAGGTGCTGTCAGTGCTCCATTTCCTTGCAAGTGGCTCTTTTCAAACAACTGTGGCCATGGCATCAGGGATGTCCCAGCCTATGTTTTCCAACATATTGTCCAGAGTGTTGTCTGCCCTGCTGTAACACATGCGGAGCTACATCATTTTCCCTCAGGTGGAGGATTTGCCTACAGTGAAAGGTGATTTCTATGCCCAGTGACATATCCCCAACATCATAGGTGCCATTGATGGGATCCAGGTGGCTTTGGTCCCCCCCCACAGGAGTGAACAGGTGTACAGAAACCGGAAGAGTTATCATTCTATGAATGTACAGATGGTATGTTTGGCAGACCAGTACATCTCCCATGTGAATGCCATGTTCCCTGGCTCAGTGGATGACGCCTACATCCTGCGGAATAGCAGCATCCCTTATGTGATGGATCAACTCCAGAGCCACTGTGTGTGGCTATTAGGTGAGCACCTGGAAGCAAGTCATTGGGAATGGTTGTCTGGGTCTGGGGTTATCCCTCCAGGTTAGTGTGTGTCTAACAGTTGTCCCTCGCCATTTGCAGGTGACTCTGGTTACCCCAACCTGTCATGGCTACTGACCCCAGTGAGGAATCCCAGGACCAGGGCAGAGGAACGCTACAATGAGGCCCCTGGGCGAACTAGGAGGGTGATCGAGCGGACCTTCGGCCTCCTGAAGGCCAGGTTCAGGTGCCTCCATATGACAGGTGGATCCCTTTTCTACTCACCAAAGAAGGTGTGCCAGATCATCATGGCCTGCTGTATTTTTCACAACTTGGCTTTGCAACGCCAGGTGCCTTTTCTGCAGGAGGATGGTCCTGATGGCGGTGTTGTTGCAGCTGTGGAGCCTGTGGACAGTGATGAGGAGGAAGCAGAGGAAGAAGACATGCACAACAGGGACTCAGTGATCCTGTAATATTTCCAGTGAGACACAGGTAGAAATCCAAACCTGCCTACTACATGTACTTTGACACTACTACCTCTCTCCTGTCTGTGGTTTTCACCCAGTGTATGGTCACCGAGTTGTCACTTTCCCTTACGATTTCACAGATGTGGGTCCCACTGTGTGACATCTGCTTGGATTCCTCTAAGACTAGAGCTGTGTGACATAGATATGTTGACATTACTATTTAAAAAACATTTCAGCACTGTAATTGCTAATACACTATTTCGAAATCACAGACAGACTCCACATCATTTTGTGCTTTAGGTGTGTTTATTTAAATGCTCAATATTGGAGGGGGTAGTGAAATGGTGAGGGGTGATGGCGGAGGAGTGTCCATGACGGAGTCCAGTCTATTAGTCTCACAGGTGCATTGCCCATATGGGCATAGGAAGTGGAGCTGGGGCAGTTTAATTATGGACAGGGTGACAAAGTGGGACAGTAGGATGACAATCAGGGTGGTCTCATTTCTTGGCGTGGGTCTTGGCATCGTTCTCTGTCTTGTTCCTGGATCTCAGGGACCGTTTGCGGGGTGGTTCTCCCTCTGCTGGGGGTGGGGTGCTGGTGTGGTGGTCCTGTGGAGGGGCGTCCTGTCCACTAGCGCCGGCGGAGGTGGTGGGCAGTTCATCGTCCATGCTAGTGTCAGGGGCCCCTTGTAGTGCCACAGTGTCCCTCCTGGTGTTGAGTACTTCCTTCAGCACCCCTACGATGGTGCCCCGGGTGGAGCTGATGGTTCTGAGTTCCTCCCTGAAGCCCATATACTATTCCTCCTGCATGTGCTGGGTCTCCTGAAACTTGGCCAGTACCGTTGCCATCGTCTCCTGGGAGTGGTGGTATGCTCCCATGATGGAGGAGAGGGTATCGTGGAGAGTGGGTTCCCTTGGCCTGTCCGCCCCCTGTCGCACAGCAGCCCTCCCAGTTCCCCTGTGTTCCTGGGCCTCCGTCCTCTGGACCGTGTGCCCACTACCACTGCCCCCAGGTCCCTGTTGTTGTTGGGGTGGTGGGTTATCCTGGGTTCCCTGTGGTGGTGGACACACAGCTGATTGACGTGTCCTGGGGACGGAGGTATGGTCCTGCTGGGTGGGTGCTGTGCTGGTGTTTCCAGAGGGGGGAAGGTCTGTGGTGGCCTGTGCCTGTGTGAGGGGAACTGACTGTCCAGAGGTCCCCAATGGTCCGGGCTGGTCATCTAGATCCAGTTGGACAGAGGTGCTATCATCACTGTGGGCCTCTTCTGTTGGTGGTGTGGACATGTGTGGACCCTCCTGTCCGGTGACGTTGGGTAGGGGTCCTACAGGGGTATAAAAGGATGGTTATTAAATCTGTGTGTGTAATGGTGTGCAATGGGTGGGTGACCGTGTACCCCAGTGCTAGCATTCCTGTGTGGGAGCTTGTGTGATGATGGTTTAGGGGGGTGTATGGGTATGTGCAGTGGCCATGCTTTGGTGATGGGTGTCCATGCTTTGTTGTTGCATGCAGGGCTTGGTGTTGGGAAGTGTGGTTTGTGATGTTGGGACATATGTGAGGAGTTGGGGTGCTGGGGGTGAGGGTGGGGGTATGTGATAGCATGCAGGTAGGGTGGGGGATGTAATAGTAAAGCTTTGTCTTATCAGAATCCATTTCTCCACCTACTCCTGCGAGGCCCTCAGGATGCAGAATCGCCAAGTCCTGCTCCTCCCATGTTGTTAGTTGTGGGGGAGGAGGTGTGGGTCCGCCGCCAGTCCACTGAACCGCCAGGTGGTGTCTTGAGACCACGGAACGCACCTTCCCCCGTAGGTCGTTCCACCTCTTCCTGATGTCCTCCCGATTTCTTGGGTGTTGTCCCACTGCGTTGACCCTGTCCACTATTCTTCGCCATAGCTTTATCTTCCTAGCTATGGAGGTGTGCTGCACCTGTGCTCCGAATAGCTGTTGCTCTACCCGGGCGATTTCCTCCACCATGACCCTGGGCTCCTCCTCCGAGAACCTGGGGTGTCTTTGCCGTGCCATGGGGTGGTGTAGGTGATGTGTGGGGTGGAGTGTGGTGATATTTAGTGGTGTGTGAGGTGCGTGGAAGTTGTGTGTGTGATGGTGTTGTGTGCCTGTGGATGCTGTTGTTCTTGCTGGTGGTGTCTCTCTCTGGCCTTCTTTCGGAATTTTTTGTCATGGGGGTTTGTGGGTGATGTGGGTGTGTGTTTTATCTTGTAATGGGTGTGTGGGAGTGGTGTGTGTATGTGTATCAGGTGTGTGTATTTTGAATTGTCCAATGTGGCTGTGTTTTGTAAGAGTGTGTGTATTTTGAGCGCGGCGGTGTGTACCGCCAATGGAATATCGCGGTTGAAAGACCGCCGCATGGATTCGTGTGTCGTGATAGTGTGGGCGTATTTCTGTTGGCGTGACGGTGTTGGTTTTGTTTTCGCCAGTTTATCACTGACCTTTGGTGTGGCGGACTTGTATGGGTGTCTGACTTTTGGCGGATTCCGAGATGTGGGTCATTATAGCTGTGGCAGATTTTCGCAGCCGCGGCGGGGTGTTGGCGGTCTTCTGCACGGCGGTAAGCGCCTTTTACCGCCAATGTTGTAATGACCGCCACTGTCTTCTGAATACATTTATAATTTGTAGACGGAAACTTAGGCCCATATTTATACTTTTTAACGCCGCATTTGCGCCGCTTTTTGACTCAAAAGCGCTGCAAATTTAGAAAATACAATTGTATTTTCTAAGTTTGTGCCGCTTTTGCGTCAAAAAATGATGAAAATGCAGCGCTAAAAAAGTATAAATATTGGCCTTAGTATTTACGAACATGCATTGAGTACTAGCCCCGAAAACTGCATTTATTAATCATTTCACATTTTTTTAGCCCCGTTCAACCAATGCATCATGCTGGTTACTTCGCCTTGGAGATGAATGGGATTGATAAATTATTAGCTACTGTTTCTTTTTGTGACGATCACTTATTTCATGCCGGTTGCCTTGATAAAAGTGTATTAGTAATATCTACGTGAATCCCATTTTCACTGTTGCATTAAAGTTCCGTAAAAAATAAAATCAAGATATGCCAATGAGCTTTCCAGCAGCATGAAATTAAAGGTATTAATCATTATTTCCATCCCATCTTGCCACCTGTTTAAGATTTCAAGTCTTGGCGTCAATTAAAATGATTGTTAGCTGTATTTTTAGGGATACAATTATCCAAAAGGAAATTGAATTATCATTACTGTTTTACATAGACCATAAAAAGGTTGTTAATTTTTAATGAATTTCTGTGGCTTTATTGAACTGGATTGGATTCAAATTGGCAATGGAAATACATTAGCGACTATGAAGCAATATTTATAAGCGATGCCTGAAGGATGTTAAAGAAATCATTTGGTGATGTCAGAGATATCCGTGCTGTAGTTGGTGAGGAGTGTTTGGCCAGTAAAGTGGCTTCGAAGAATGTCTCAATTAATCTTGAATGGTTTCTGACAGGAAGAAATATGGATTTCCTGGGCCAAATGTTAATGGCAGTCAACAGCATGACATTAAGCCTGGGCTAAGCTCACATAGTTTCGTTAGAGAACATTATGTGAAATGTTTTCCCCATTCTGATTGGTTTCCCACTTATAACGTTATCACCCCATCTTTTCATCTTTATTGTTTTTACACCTCTTTTTTGTTCCTTTACTTATTATGTAAGCTCCTGGGCCCAGATTTACTGAGGTTTTGCATAGGTTTTTTGTCACTTTTATAGATCAGCTCCAACAGAATATCCTTTGACATTTACTAAGTCATGCAAAGCCACTTTTGTGGATTAATAAATACAAAGTATTGCAAGGCAGCACATGCACTGGCTTGCATTACTTTATGTCAGGGAGGTGTTCTGTGGGAAAAGAATGGGGGTCCCCATGCATCCACTCATGGATTATGACACAATCCCAGATTCCCAGATATGTGAGCAAGCCTGGGATTGCAAAAAAAAACACACACACGCCACTCTGAAGCAGGCATAATAAGTTGAAATATCTTTATTTCATCTCATTACTGCCTCTTTCTATGCGTGCTGCATTCTACCGCATGCATTGAAAGATGGCATTGCTTCTAAGGATTGTTGTAATGATCCCTTCTTGCACAAAAACAATCCTGCCTGGGGCCTTCATTGGCACTAGGCAGCACCCAGTGCACCTGCACTGGGAGACGGTATACATGAACCATACACTAGTATATATGGCATGTTTCTGCTGTGTACTGGTTGAGCAGGAACTTTAAATAAATATTTCAGTTTATGGCATAAATCTTACCAACTCATATGGACTGAAATCCCTGCTTCTTACTGGGTACAAGGATGATAGTCCTTTGTTGTAAGAAAATATGAATCCGGTAATGTAGATCAAATCCATTCATTCATCACATTTTAAATTTAAATCTTTGGGAGTCAATAATGATGGTTGGAGTGAATTTCAAAACAATAATTAAAATATTTTATTAAGTAAATCTTTATTGTTCAGCAACAAAAAATCAATGAATTCATATTCAATATATAAATCATTAGTATCAGAAGAAAAGCATGTTCCATAACTGATTATTCTCATTATTAACTTGGGAGAATAAGAGAAAAGCATCAGTCAGACCCCATGAAGAACTCTAAATTTGAGAGGTGAACGCATGAAGCGTTAGCATTAAATCTCAAGTAAATGAAACAGAAGTTCCCATAAAGAGAAGTTCAAGAAACTCAGTAGCATCCCTGAGCATCATAGATTTAGCAGGAGAAATAAAGGGGCATATTTATACTCCGTCTGCGTCGAATGTGCGTCAAAACTTTTGACGCACATTCGGCACACAACTTGCCCCATATTTAAACTTTGACGCCCGAGCCCGCGGATGCCAAAATCACGCCGTGTACGTCAATTTCTCGATGCGGGAAACTGCCTTGCGTTAATCATATGCAAGGTAGGCGTTCCCGTCCCAAAAATGACTTAAACGGACGGGCGTCGTATTTATGCTTCTGGGCAAAAATCCCGCACGGCCGGGAGGCGGAGCCGGAAAATGACGCACAGCCCAATTTGTATAAAAAATTAACGCCTGGGTCAGGGCAGGCGTTAAAATGGGACAAACACACCTGTATTTAATCAGAACACACAGAAGCAACAGCAGAGCAGCAAAAAGGAGACATGGAGGTGCTTCTCATCCAGCGTGCACGCAGACGCAGAGCCCAGCAACAACAACAGCAGCTACCACAACACCAGCAGGGACCCTAAAGGCAGCGCAAAAGGCAGGAGAGGATATTCCGCACCAGGACAACCCTTCATGGCCTCAGGGAACATGACATCATCCAGAGGTACAGGTTGAACTGGCAGGCCATTCAGCAGCTGCTGCGCAACAGAGAACCACAGTTGGCACCCACCTTGCTGACACCCCGCACCATCCCAACAGAAACCAAGCTGCTAGCTGTACTTCACATGTTGGCAAGTGGCTCCTTTCAAAGCACTGGCGCCCTGGTTGCCGGAATATCACAGCCATCATTCTCTGCCTTCTTGCCCAAAGTACTGGATGCCATCATTGGACTCACACCCCGCCACATCTGCTTCCCAAACACACTGCAGAAGCAGCAGGAGACAAAACAGGGGTTTTACCTCATTAATGGATTCCCACACGTCCTTGGTGCCATCGACAGCATACATGTACGCCTTGTCCCACCTGCTGCAACTGAACACCTCTACCGCAACAGGAAGCACACACACTCCATCAATGTGCAGGCCATTGTCGATCACCAAGCATTGTTCACCAACATCGTGGCAAAGTATCCTGGGAGTGTCCATGACTCATTCATCTTCCGTCACTGTACCATCAACACTTCCAAGATAGACGATATGGAAATGGACTACTTGTTGGTAAGTAGAAAAACCTACTTACATACAGACTGCACAGCAACCCTCTAGGACACACAACACATACACCACGACAGCAACATGTGGTCAGGAACCCACTGACGTCGTGACATCGCTAGCCATGTTTGATAGGTCTGCAGTGAACCTGTCACACATCTGAAATTAGTGTACAGTCAAATGTTAAGACGTCAAAGATCACAACGTATGGAGAGGTTTGGCTAATTGTCACCTTGCAAAATGTAAGCATCTCACTGATGTTTAAATTAATCCATTGCATATGTCTAAAGGTATGGGATGTCCAGCGTACATAGATGCTAACGTGTTACCACCACTGTCAATTTGAATCTGTGTATGGAACTATCATCTCACCCCCAGTGAAGACACAGGGACACCTGTATCACAAGTCACAATGCCAGGGAGTGCACACTGTACTGCAAATATCCAAACATACTGCTGACAACCGGTCAGCAGGCAAACACTCGTTCAGCCAAGGAAACAACCCAATGCAGATGGTACATCCTAGAAGCCTAGGAAGCAACACAATAACACAAAAGAGTCACAGACAACACAAGACAACTACTGTCATGCAAGGTGATATTAATGGGGCAAGCTACATCAACATGATCCCAATCATTTTCTTTTTCAGCTGATCAGGGGTATGGGATCCAGCCATGGATTATGGCACCATTTGGCAACCCAAGCACTGCAGCAGAGCGTGCCTACAATGAGGCACATAGGAGGACACGCACCATAGTGGAGAGGACCTTCAGCATCCTCAAGTCGAGATTCAGGTGCCTCGACATCACTGGTGGCAGCCTCCTATACTCACCAGAAATGGTCTGTAAGATCATTTTAACATGTGCCATCCTGCACAACGTTTGCATATGAAGGAACATTCCCCTCTTAGAACCAGAGCCACAAATGCCTGAAGAGGAGGAAGAGGAGGATGCTGGCCTGCAACATGAGGGGGAACAAGAAAACACAGCTGCTGGATTGCGTAGGCGCCAACATATTGTGAACAATTTCTTTTAAAACAACTCACCATCATGACTGTAGTAACAAATGCAAATAAACACCGATAATAATCACCATATCATGGTCTGGGTAATCATTTTAGCTCACCTTTATCTCTAACTATCAGAATAAGAGTGTAGCCTCATGGAGCATTGCTGATATACCGATCAGGACACAGAAATTTCCAAAGCAATTGTGATGCGTATTATACAACAGTCACATACACACACACTGTAAAAGACATATATCCTATACATTTCACCTTTGAAGGGCAATAGCAGAGGACCACACCTATTTCACACATACATGTTGGCAACATGGTTCATCGCAGCATATGGCACACAACTAAGACACCATCAGTCTATAAGGGAAAAAAATGCCTCATACATGAGGCAGTGGATGTGCTATTGCATTGGTAACAGGACTGTATGACCAGACCCTTGACAGCAGTAAGTCATACAGCACCTATCTTTGCAAGGACTATCTGTGACTAGAGTTCCATAGAAGCAGAACATAGACAGCACAAGTGCCACACCTATGACAAGCATTGCGCACATGACATTCCATGTACATGTCAGCCCATTTCCTAACTTCTGACACACCCATGCTCCTGGTCGCAACCCACCTGTCTGAAGAGGTCACTGGAATGGTAATATGTGTACCCCGATATTCCCTCCTCTACACACACAGACTAACAATAGTAATCCAGTGTGCTACACCCTTTCCTATGGTATGCCATTGTCATAGTACATCTGACTGCATGGACGTCAGGTCAATTAATACACTGGCTTGTAGTTTTTAAGCCCTGTTATCATCTGTAGATTGCTTCCCGTGTGAAAGGTACTGTTGGCCATTTGAACTGGAGTCTCACCTACAGGACTTGTGATAAACTGATGCAGCACACACCTGTGATTACCTCCATGCAGACCACCCATTTGAACATGCACTGCCCCTGCACATGCTTGGAACAGCATAGAAGTTGCCATTTTGTCAAATACACTGTTATGCATTGCTAGTAATTAAGCCGTGTAACACAGCCCTTGGGTTTATGTGTCACCTTCCAAAACACAGGACAAACACAGTTTCCCATGTCAACTGTCTTGTTCTTCCTCCGACCAGTGTAAGTCAGACCACTGAGTATGTACCTTGTGAAATTGCTGGATCCTGATTGACCCTGCATCCTGTCAGCCTGACTGGCACCTGTCTGTGCGTTACCCTAAAGGTTCCTTGTGGCTACATATGTACCACACTTGTTTTACCAAACCTCACATTCCTCTGGGGGTATTTTGTCAGGTGCTTCCTTAATGCATACCCAAATACATTGTATAGCATCATCTGCTTTTAAATTGTACCATATTTGTAAAATTGTCTTGGAATACCAAAATCATGGCCTATCCCTTGTCTGGGTCCCATGTATGCATGTACGACAAAGTGTGACAGTGTACCAGGGCCATATGCAGGGATTGGGTATGGTGCCTTCAGCATAACCAGCTACCTCTGATAATGTGCATGAAAAGTCCACACATGTTAGGACCCTGACAGTTAACACGCTGAATCAGATTGCTCACAACATATTGACGGCCTGTGCGTGCTGAATAGCTGCAAGATTAATCAACACAGAGGCTATGATGTTCCCAGATGCAGTGGGAACTTTACAGGCCAACCTGTGTACAAATGTTGTAATGACACCTGCCGGAACATGACTCCTGAGATATGATCTCACTCAGCACACCAAGGTTACCCTGTTGACAGTCTCATAACACGTCTGCAGTGACAGGGTGGGACCATTCCCATTTAGGTTCTCATGTCCTCATCGACTTTACTTCCATTGATCTCAGAAGGATACTCGGTAGATACTGGAATAGCCGCCACTGACTCATGATGAGACCTGGCAGTAACTGTGGCAACATAGACCCCTAAAAATATACAGGATCAACATTGGACCACACACATGAACCAGACACCTCTGTGCAATTGATCACTGGAAATATGTGGCCACGTGCTGCCTCGTCTGCTGGTCCACCACCGCCACAGGAGAGTTGTGGCTTAGTCATATGACTGCAACTGTGCTATGATTTTACAGTTGTGGGTCACCTTTGGCTGTCTGTGCCAATAACATGGTACCCACTTAGTCTGTACATGTGCCTGACTCACGGTGGGTTCATCAACAAGTGCCTAGGAAGCAGTTTCCGAATTTCCAGGACATGGGATGGCCAATTTTTGGACCATTGACATGAACAAGCGTCTGCCATCTATCCGGTGCATGCTTTGTCATTTGTGACACATTACCCAAAATCTTGGAAGTGCACACAACAGATGTTGCTACATGTATGACTAACACATGTCCTCTCTCATTTCCACACTGACTTGCATCGAAGGTTTGGACACATTGACTTCACATTCACACAAGCATATTTTCAATAATGCATCTTGTGATGCACACACACTGGGTCAACAACTACATTAGTAGCCAATACACACACATTGAGCCATAGGCATTGAGGTATTGTACTTATGTGCGTCACCCTGCCATCCTCTCCTGACGCCAAACATGCCCAATTTGTGCAATACATTTATGTAGGCCACACATATGGCCATCTAGTGTGTCAGCCAAGAGTGAAAATCCTGTTAAGGAAGTAGCGGATCATGGTTCGCAGCAGTATGATGTCTCACATGTGCCCATATACCGTCAAGACCAAAGTGGGTGCAATCAGCCTATCTGAGTTGTGTCACAAATGTTACATAACATTAAAATGGCAAAATGACCCAAACCCAGTTAATGCCCTGAAATGTTGACGCATACGCCTAAAAAAATTACGCACAAGCGTAAAAAAATTACGCTTATGCCCGAAAAATGACGCATGATGCCCTGAAAACACCATTGACTATTCCATGCTATACCTCAAAAAATTGGTTAAGTGTTAGCGTATTTCCAAATATAAAGATGCGGGCTAATTTTTACTCCTGTGCGTCGAAAAAAATGATGCACATACTGTATGCGTCAATTTTGTTTTACGCATAACGATAAAAACGGCGGACATTTTATGCAGAAAGTGATTAATAGGATATCCTGTTTACATATTATGTACAGTGGGTGTACTTTCACTTTCACTTTGCAGTCTGTGATTCTTCTAGACTGTGTGGTTGTGTTCTGAGTTTTGACTAGTCAAATTGTGCTTTTGTCTCCTGTGTGGTCCATTACTTGTTAGTTTGTGAATTAAATATTGTTGTTGTATCCTGTCTGAGTGTTTATTGTGTACTATTTTCCAGTATTGTATTGTCTTTGTTGTTGTGGGAGTCTGTTGTGGTTAGTGATAGTTTGGGGACAGTTGGGCTCTTTTAGTTGTTTAGTTTATGTTTTTCTTATTCTTCTTTATCCCCTACTCCCTTTTTTCTGTGCTAAGATGTTGGGTAGGCCACGTCTTGGCAAGATGGGTGAGGAGGAGCTTGGGGGGTTCATATGGCTGTTGTGCCATTTCCTCCCCCTTATGATTGAGGCAGGTGGGCGGGTGATATAGGGGTATCACACTGAGGCACGGAGAATCCGGTGGGGAAAGGTTCTGCATCACTTGCAACGTGTATATCAGAGCCAGAGGTATGACCACCAGCTGAAGCACCGCTGGGCTGACCTTATCTCCAGGGAGCAAGATCTGCTGGACCACCTGGGAATTGTGATTGGTGGCCTTGTTGGTGAGTACAAATCATGTAAATGTGCACAATTAAATGCTCTGTAGTGACATCAGATGATTTGTACAATATCTGCCAGCTATGTTGTTGGGTGTGTGGAATGCTTTGGAAACATACAGGGTTATTGATGGACTATGTTAAGGACCACAATTGCTAGCTGTCAGGAAGCAAGTGCTCTGCAAACTTACTGAATACTTTTGCTTAATGTAAGTTGGTGCCGCCTTTGTGTCAGACAGCAACACAAATCAGGAGCCAATTATGTATATATAGGTCACATTTGCCAGTGAGGTATAGATTTTCCAAAACATTACCAACCTTTGTTGACGCAACAGCTAGACTGACTTTTGAAACAGTACATGATGCAGAAAATGAGTGCAGGCTTCACGTCAATTGATGATAGCAATGTGGCCCAGACATATGTCTTATATGTGTCTGGTGAGTGTGTAAGGAAAGCGATCACGGAAGTTTTATAAATGTTAGGGATTATTGTGGTCCTTCATCATTTCGGATACATGTCAGATCTGGATTTGGAGACATATGGAAAAAGTTCAAGGTGCCCTCAGCTAACATCTTAGAGTGGTATTTGGTGTTTGTCGTTCCACCTTTCGTTTACGGATGGCTGGCCAAAGGTATGCACATGGGTTCATATCTCTATGGTTGGTGCAACTCATCATAGCTGGGTCACATCAAATAAAGAAACTGTAACAACATGAGGACTTACAAATGTCCCTACCCCTCTCTACATTGTACCTATGTGTCATAGATTTGTCATGGCCACAATGGCTGGTTGAATGGTAATGCACTCCTCAAGGAAACTGGCTTTGGATGTCTCTCTAGGATACACATGATGAGACGAATACACTCCATTATTATGTCTTCTCACTAATGAAGGAGCATGTTTGCCACCACATGATAGTTAGGGCCACTGCATGTGTGCAGATATGTGTGTACATTTCACTGGAGACCCATGGTATGTAAAAGTTAGCCATGCTATATCGGATGCAGTATCATCATGTCTGAGTGGATTTACTTACTTATGTAATCTTACACATAGTATTTGTCTTTGGAATTGTTGGTCAGTGCACAGAATTTGAGCACATTTCTCCCTTCCATGCCTTACAGGTGGACCCACACCCTACACTGTGGGCGAGGTGGCTTCATTCGAGGACCCCGACAACTCCAGTAAGTGTTGATATGTCTGTTATGTGTTGTGTTTGCTGGTGATGTGTGATGGACTCCTGTGTGTTGAACAAATAGCAAGTTGTGATGCGCTGGCCCATCATTTGTCTTGTTCCATGAGTGGGATTTCATTTTCTCACCATTTTAGAGTTGGCCAACGCTTATCCTATTGTCTTATTTATGGATTCTAGGTCAGTCCTGTAGGCCCCGCAATGTGAATGGGGATGAATCATGTGGATAACACTTGTATCAGCAAGAGTCGCACTAGACCTAATCTGTGATTTAGTCAGCCTCTCAGATCCACATTCTCCCAGAATGGGTCTGCAAAATGCTTATCCACAGACTTCTGCTTCCCTATTCACTAATGTACCAATTAAACTATCTGTTGAACTTCCTAGCAGCATGTAGCTCCACATGTAGTGCTACGAGTATGTGGCACTTGAGTGCAATGGCCTAGGTGTGCATGCAAATCATGGCCGGGGTGTTCTTGCATCTCTGTGTTAGTTGGAAGTCATGGCTTACTGGAAGTATATGATGTGGACAAAGGTCTGCATTGCCAGACATGTGTGGCGCTGGGATTGGTCAAGGGTTTGCTGTCTCCTATTTGTAGATACACCTTACCTGTGGTGTGTGTGTTGAGCCAAACACTTGTCCAGCTTTCATAAGCTTCCTGGGTGTCCATGTTGTTTGAAATTGTTAGTTGTTTCTCCACCCCCCCAACCACAAACACAGGCATGGGTTTGTGAATAGTGTACCTAGGACTTATGATACAAGTTTGTTACACAGACATGTAAATCAGTGAATCTTTGGTTTGAACCTAGTATACACACTCAGGTTTAGCACATGAGTACTATACTAGCAAGTCCATTTACAACTTGCAGATCATGTGGCCCTAGATTTCCATCCCGTACACTGACATTTGTAGCCATGGCATTAGCGGAGGATGTGCTGCATGATTGTTAGCTGACAACTGGCAGAACTCTGATGCCAAAACATGTCAGTTGTTACCCAACTTGTAGGGTTTGGATGTGCTATGTGTGATACGACCTTTGTAGGCTGGCCTGCCATGTACTTCCTCAGGGACATTCAATGATATGTATGATGATATGAGCTGTTACAAGTACAGTAGATGTATTGTCTGATTTACTTCTTGTGCCATTTCACACAATGCAGTTCCTAATGTAATTTTTTTCATTTGTCTTCTCAGCTGCTAATATGACTACCATCCAGATGTGTGAATTCCAGAGGCGGGCAATGCGGTACCAGCATATACTGCAGGTAGAGTCGGGGTACAGAAGGATGGCCCGCAGATACAGGAACGAACGGGCCTCCGGAGCCTGGAGGGCATTCCCATAGGGTGGCCCTTCTTTGCCCACCACAGCCACCACCAGCACCACCACCACTACCACCCAGGTGGCACCACCAACAGCTGTGGTCGTTGTGGCAACAACATCAGGAAGTGCTCCAGGCCCTAGCACTGGACCACCTTCAGGGCAGCCCACAGGCATTGACAATACAGGGCTCCACACTTCCTCAGCTGGCACACTGACCACCCAAGCTGCAACAATTGACCCTGCTGCTTTTGTGGACATGCAGCGCAAAATGGACCGTGTCCTCAGAAAAATGAGTCGCCTGCGGCAGGATGTTCGCCACATCAACCGGCGGGTGTGGTCCATTAAGCGGACACTCCGGAGGGCCAACCTCTTGACATTTTTGATGGACATGATTCCCTCCCCTCCCTCCCCTTTCCTTATTCTTATACTTTGTGGGTTTAGGGGGCTTAGTGTTAGGTTAGTATAGGCTGTTAGTTTAGTTAGTGTTAGTGGGTGGGGGTCCTGATTATTTCAAATGTTTCTTTTTGAGTGTGTGGGTCAGTTGGTGGTGGGCTATTTTGGGGTTCTTGTGTGTTTTGAAAAAAATATATATATATTTATTTATTTTTTACAAAAAAAAAAATATTTGTTTAGTATAGGATAGTATGTGTTTAAGTTAGTATCTGTTGTCCTCCATGTGTCCCGTCTCATAAGGGGGGTTGATGTTTAGAACGTTTCGTTACATGTGATAAGTACGTTTAGCTTAGGTTAGTTAGGGACAGTTGTGGGTAATGAGTAGTTAGGGTAGATTAGGGTAGGTAAGGCTTTTCCCTGAGTTTTCTTTTCTGTTATTACCGTTTAATAAATATATAGTGAACCCTTTACAGTATGTGTGAGATTCTTGTAGATCAGGGCCTTGGCATAAGTGTACATGAATTCTGTTGTATTACATTTGTGTCATATGCTACAAACAAATCCCAACTAAGCTGTAACATTGGCAGCTACCCCAGAGCTACCTTGCAAAGATTTGACTATTCATTGCAACCACCAATCACAGTTACTATGGATCCCAACATGTTTTTTTCATTAAGTATGTTTTCAATTTCACATACTGTGCTTCCAGATTTAGTATTGGGGACACTGTGTTATGTCTGACTGCAGTGTGATGTTCAAGGAAACCCTTATTAGATGAGTGGTAGTAAGCACTCTTGTAGTATTGTGTTCATGACTCACATAGATCATTTGTGACACTGTTCAGCATGATTACTTATTTTGATGTACACTCAGACACCTTCATTCATGCAGTTTGTTGACTGTTTGCTTAGATTTGTGGGCAATGTTATATGTGTTAGTATTGCATGGTGGCAACATTTTGCTACCACTATTTAATGGCTTAGATATCCCTTGAGGAAGCATTATTCTGTCCAACACAGCATTATGGTGTATGGTTTCTCTTTTCATCAGATATTACCCTCAGGAAGGGCAGAGTATGGTGCAATCCAGGCACCTGTGCATAGTTAGCAGACTACATTATTTCAGGATAGTTGTATTGACAAGCTATGTAATTTGACAGGAGGCAAATTTCAGTGATCTACTGCATGGTTGATGTGTCACATTACACAGAGACAAAGTGGTTGTGGAAGTGTGATTTATTGAAAAGTGCTGTAGTGCTATATGTACATTGTCCATGATTGTGAGTCATTATAGTGACATCTTCCATTGTGATCCTACACAAGTGCTAAAGGAAAATGCATTTGACATGCTGGGGTGATGTGTCAGACAGTGCAGAGGGACAGGATTTGCCAATGAGTAAGTGAGAGACAAGCACTGGGCATACTGACAAGATATACAGTGGTTTGCAGAACAGTCATTGAGTACAGTTGTTACAAGACTGGCATGCTACAAAGCGCTGGACCTTGGTAATAGGTGGCCATGTGGCAGGGACTAGTGCTTCAGGGTACTTTTACGTGTGAAGGTGATCTGTTCAATGTCTTCTTCTTCTGATGTGTGTGTTGCCTCCTCTGTCCTTGGTGGTGGTGGTTGTGAAGGGGCAACACACACCTCAGTGTTTGAAGACGTGGAGTCAGACATCCCGGTCGCTGCTACCTGTGAAGGTCTAAAGGGCAGTACTGCTGCAAGGAGGATCTGCTGGTTCTTGAGAATAGCAGCCACATCACAATGATAGGCAGCCAGTTCAGCCCTGAGGGGTTCAATGTTGCATTCGTGCACGCGTTGACAGGATTGCTGTTGTAGGTGTTGGGTCAACTGTATTACAGCTGTGCTGATTTCCTTCAGCCTTTTTTCTACTTCCTGTAAGATAGTTGTTCGCCCTTGCATAGCTGCTGCCTGTTCTTCAGTTGACATCATGCACGAACGCAAGGCTGGCTACTATAGTTTGTATCCCCACCCGCACCTCCTTGGCCAGCTCCCGCTGTACTCCGACTACAGTTCTCTCAAAGCTGGTGCCTGTGTCATCTGAGTCCTCTGAGTCCTCAGCTGTATTGGAGCTGGCAGGTCTTACAATTGGGGTGGTGGGTGGGTCCTCTGTGATGGCTGCTTGTTCTGTGCTCCTCCTTGTGACAGAAGGTGGGGTCTGGAAGGTTCCAAGGACATCTTGGAGGGTCTGGTGGCTGATGTTTGTCAGCTCGTCATCCATGTCATCAGTGTAGTCCTGGACAGGCATATCCGCAGGAGATCCATCATCCTCTGCAATTAAATAGGGTACAATTAGTGTATCTGTGTTATGGCATTGGTGATGTGACATGCCTGCCTTGGGATGATTTCACATTGTGATCTTGTTTCCTGTTCATTGCTCCATTCAGATGGGCATTCCCCCAGACCTATGCCCCACCTGCATGTCACATGTATTGTGGTAAGTTATTAGACTTGTGGACATCACCTCCTCTAGGTGTTGGTTTAGGCCAAATAGTGAATTGCCACCTTCTTGTCCTACTCAACCCTCCGTCTACATCCATTCTCATGGTGAGACCTTTCACTGGCTGTGGGTGCTCTGTTGGCACTAGCAGCACACTTAACAATCTGGACCTGCCCCAGTCTCTGATCTTTCACATCCACTTATATGTAGTTGAAATGTAGCGTATCCTATGCATTGCATTGTTATGGCACGATATGGATGTTAGCATTGGTAATGTGTACAGCTGATGTTGGGGAATGTGTGGAGATTGGATTGCCCTGATAGTCATAGCAGTGTCCTATTCCCTCCTCTGACTGTGCAGGTGTATTTCAGTGACCAGTTACATGTGTCCTCCCCCTCAATGCTGTTGCCTGAGCAGTATGACATTTGGGATGTTGCATTGTGACCCAGGCACAGGATGGACCCTGGCATATGCAGCATGGGTGTGACCTTAGTGCTATGTAGCTCCTACTGTTGATGACATTGGCTAATGTTTGCGGGAACTATGGGCATTCACAATTGACAGGACTGGAACATTTGTCTTGTTTCATGGGATTGTTAAAGTTAGCATCCTCAACCCACTAATTTAGGTGTGTATGATCCATGGGGACGTTACTGCCATTGGCTACTTGACCAGCACACACAGCGGAGGTGGTAGTGGCAACTGTTGTCACTGTTACATTCCAGTTGTCGGTAAGGCTAGAGGTTATTAATTGGGCCCTAGTTAATGTAGGGGGTATAGTGGCTGACGTGTGACAGGATGTCAGTTTGACTTTGTGCCCTTCCCTCCTGGAGTGGCTTTACGTTTGCTCCATAATTGGCATGGCAGCATACCCCCATGGAACTGTTGTTGGTGTTGTGTTATGGTGTGCCCCAGCTTCTCTCTGTACAGGCCATGCCCCCATGCCATACCCCTTTACCCATGCCACTCCATGTATATGATGACTTCCATGCATTTTGTGGTTGGTATGCCCGCACCCCCGGTTGTAGTTGACATTAGCACATTTTAATTCCCCATGCGACTTACCGTGCATGTGTGTTGTCTCCTGGTAGTCTGCGCTGTCCTGTCCTTGAATCCCTGTGACGATCTCCTCAAGGATGATGGCTGCAACCATCTCCTCCATGTGGTCCAGGGCCTCTTTGTTCTTGATCTTCTTCACATGGGATTCTGACTCCTGATTTTTCCCAGCTCTCTGAAGACATCAGCAATGTTTTTTTCACTTTTGTATTTTAACTCCTAAGAGGGTGGCAGCTTTTCGAGAGCACTTGCCTTACACATATTCCAGTGTTTGATAACATCACTGCATTTAGAAAGAGTAACCATCATGTGGGCATCAACAGAAATACAGGGCATCCTGTATTCTAAGGAACCTCTGAAATAAAGCCACATTGAAGACACTGTTCCATAAGGAATCACACAAAAAAAAAATCTGTGAGTTTGCAGGGCTGTTCCTTCTTACCATACCTGCTAACTCAATCAATGTGAAAATGAACCAACTTTTTTTCATTTTTATGTCATCCACATAGCAGAAAAAGACAATGTATACACAATTCCAAAGTTAAAGTTAGGACCATGTTTCCATAGGAAAAGCGTTTTTTGACTTGCTTATGTCGTTGGCGCCATTGGACAGATCTTCACAAACTTTTCCCCAAAAAGTGTGCTAATAATTCTTGTTGTGCATGGAAAGGTTTTGGGTGATCTGTCAAGTGGGGGCTGAGAAAAATGGGGGGGGGTCAAAAAAGTACATTTCCCATGTTAATTCCCTTAGGAGTTTTGAAAAGGAGTCACCACTACAGCATGAACCACTGGACGAAATTTCACCAAATTTGGCAGAAAGTTACATTTTGTTCTGCAGATTCTTCTTTTTGTTATTTGGTGTAAATCTCTTCAGTAGTTATTGAGAAATTTAAGGAAATCCAAATTTGTATATCTAGGGCCGCAGATCATCCCCCATGACTTTGCAAAGAATAACAAGCTTGAGTAGGGAAATGCAGAGCTCTAATTGGCTGCCAACACTTCCACCAGGAAGTGTTGGCAGCTATCTTAGAACTCGGCTTCAGCCGAGTCCCACAAAAAATGTGAAAAAAAGAGAAGAGAGCAGGGTAGGAATACCCAGACCCTCCAGCCCTGTTCTTAGGGTCCCAGACAGACCACAGCAGGGAAAAAAGCATTTTTTATTAAATTGTGCATATTCACCTAATTTGTGATCACAACCTCCCTGGGGCTACAATTAATATTAAAGAGTGGGGGCCATGCAGCCTCCTGCTGTAGCCATTAATGGCTCTGGGAACCGCCAGCCCCTGCTATGTCCTGGGGTGCCAACCCCCGGGACATAGCTGTTTGCTCTGACTTGGCGGAGCTTTGACAGCTCTTGGCAAGTCAGAGCAAACAAGAACTCCACTCCCAGGAAGCAAAAGCTGTCAAACTGCACTCTCTTGATGGCAGCGAACATTCCATCTGTTCTCTGCCTGTAGAGATATGGCAGGAAAACAGATGAAAGGATTGCTCTCACACATAGGAAGCTGCATGTTTAGCAATGCTGGCAATTCAGGTGGGGAGCATGAGTGTGTGAGTGGGTCTGTGAGTGGGTGCAAGAGGCAAGGAGCCTGCATGGTTGGCAAGGGCATTCAAGCTCCCCTTTAGTCCCCATTGCTGCTGACTTGGTGCCTTTGGGAGGGAGCCGTGTGGCCCCTTTACTCTATTTACTGAATACGGGTCCCCAGGGGAAGATCAGCCGGTACTCAATTCAATGAAGACTGGGCCATGGGGAATGGGGTCCCCAGGGCCAAGCTCAGCCCATCAAGGGGGCCATGGGGTCCACCCTCCCCCATTAAGTTGTGGCCAGGCCCCATGGGATGGGGTCCACCAGGGCCATTCTGGCCATGATGATCATTTCAGAGAAATTAAACCTCACCAAGAAGCACTGACAAATATAAACATTGCAGATGCCCCAGTTGAAGCTCCACTTCTGGAAAGGACAAATGATCCGAACTCCTGGGCTTGGTGAAGGCAAAGCAAGTGTGTTTAGTCACTGATTATGTATTGATAAACAATCTGAAATCCTTTGTCAAGGTGATTCCTCATTGGTCTATTGCAGTGCAATCTGTATGCAGCTCTGATGGGTGGGTTCTCTCTTGTCCTCCCCTGGTGAGAGCAAGGTCCATGGTTCTCCCTTTAAATTGCTATGAGTATGCAAATTTGCAAATTACCTGAAATCACCTGGAATCTCCAACTGCTTGGCCCCACCCTGTACACCTTATTAGTTTTCAAAAGTACTCCCTACTTTAGCATGATGATAGACAGCTTACCAAAGGGCCCCCAGTGCATTTCCCACCGATTTTGGTGAGCATGTTCTTAAATCTGAGGAATATGAGGACATCTCCATAAAACAAAGAAGCACTTACATCAAATGTATGAAAAGAAGGACCCTGGTTTGGTGGACATTTATATCTTTGTAATCTTGTTGGCCTCAATATAGGAGGATCCACGTTACCTCACATTTCTGGATTACGATCTACCAGAAACAATCATATGGCCAAAACGCACACAGGGTCGCTGGTCACATTTCCTTGTGCTCCATTACGCAGCTATAGTGTAGAATATGTATTGGACATTTACCCAAGGAGGCATAAAGAACTCCTCTTGGATAGTTACTTTTTGCAACACTGTGGATTCTCGTTGGCTTAAAGGGCAGGTGAGGTTCCTCTGTGGCAGAGTCACTGACACAGGTACTAACACACCCGCACAAACACTCACACACCCACTCACTAAGACATGCACACACTCACTCAAACACTCAGGCCTGTCTCACAGACCCACTTAGACATTTACGCATCCATTCACATACCCTCTCAGATGTTCATGCACCCACTCCCAAACCCACTCAGGCTTATGAATCCACTCACAGACTCATGCACTTACTCACAGACACACTCAGAAACTCATGCACCCACTCACAAACACACATAGAGCCTCATGTATCAACTCACCTACTCAGACACTCACGCAGCCACTCACATACCCACTCAGACATTCATGCAACCACTCACACACCCTCTCAGATATTCATGCACCACCTCACAAACGCACTCAGGCTCATGCATCCACTCACAGACCCTCTCAGAGACTCATGCACTCACTCACAAATGCACTCAGAGACTCATACCAACTTATAGACCTATTCAGACACTTATGCACCCACTCATAGACCCACTTAGATGCTCACATACCCACTAACAAACCCACTCAGAAACTCATGCACCCACTCAGAGACCCACTCAGAGAATCATGCACTCACTCACAGACCCATTTAGATACTTATGCACCCACTGACACACCCACTAAGACATTCACACACCCACTCACAGACCCTCACACACAATCATGCACCCACTCAGGCTCACAGACCCACTAAGACACTCACACACTGACTCACATACCCACTCAGAAACTCACACACCCACTCACAGATGCACTCAGACCTTCATGCACTCACTAACAGCCCCCATCAGACCCTCAGACACCCATTCAGATCCACTCAGACAGTTATGTACCCACTCACAGATCCACTGACATCCTGATGCACCCAAAAAACACTGATGTATGCCCTCTCATACCCAGCCACTCTGACAGCCACTCTTATCTCCACCCAGAGACACTGCAGACAACTTCTGCTGTCCATGCACCATGCATGTGTGGTACATGCGCAAAGGGCCGTACACAGCATTGGGTTGGGTTAGGTGGTCGGCCGCTGGGACTGGCTACAGGCCACTTCCTTTGGCTAACCACCGGCATGCACAGCTAAAGTCTGTGCGCGGTGGTGTTGATTCATGTATAGCAATGAAAATTACTATATGTTAAAAAAACATGGAAATTCACTGAACAAAACCAAAGGTTACAAGGACGTTATAGTTAGGTTCTGAATTTACTCGCACAAAACCGTAGAAATTCAGCAGTTATAGTTAGAGTTCTTTCAAGTAACTAAAACTCACCTAAGGTAACTATAACTTTCCCCGTCTCAGTAGCCTTTAATGTTTTAGGTGAATTTTAATGTTTTTTTTTAATTCTATTTCCTAACTGTAATGTCAAAGAAATCTTAGTTTTTTCAAGTGAATTTCTACTTTCTTTTAACGTGAATTAATTTTCAATATTATATGTTAATCCAAACACCGACAGGCCCTGCAGCCAACCCCAATACCCACCCATCACCATGCTTCGCACAGTCTTTGGCCATGCACAGTAGGAGCTAGCTACAGGGCCTGGCCTGTGATCAGCCCTTGCAGACAGCACCGTACAACCACCCAATCCTGTGCTCTGCACAGCCTTTGGGCATGTACAGTGGGAGTTGACAGCAGGTCTGCATGCCCACCTCTCCAGACTGCTTTTGGCCCGACGTCCACATCCCATGAGGCCTGGACAAATTTGTAACTTTTTTTGGGTGGGAAGGGGGCCACTTGCCCCCCCCCCCCAGTCGATCTCGGCCCTGGGGACCCCATCCTGTGGGGACCTGCCTAACCATTACTTTTTTGGGGAGGGGAAGCACATTTAAAAATGCTTTTTAGCTTTGGACGTGTCCCTCTGGGACCCCAACACCAGAGCTAAGGTATCAGCTGAAGCCGAGTCCCAAGATGGCTGCCAACACTTCCTTGTTGAAGTGGCACCCAACCAGATCTCAGCATGAGATCGGGAGGATTCACGAAGCCTTCATGTCCCTACACATAGAAATGTTAAATTTCTTTAATTTCTCTAAAACTACTGAGTGGATTTACACCAAATAACACAAAGTTCACTTTCTGGACCAAGAGCTACCTTTCTGCCAAATTTGGTGTAATTCCGTGCAGTGGTTCAGGCACTATCACTGTTCAAAACCCCCATGGAATTTTTGGGAAACATTTTGTGAAGATTCATCAACAGGTGCCAAAGATATAGTCAAGTAAAAAAATGCTTTTTCAGTAGGAACTAGGTCCTCACTATAGCTACCTACTGGTGACCGCCACTAGTTAATATTTTCCAGTTTTCATAGAAAAAGCATGTTTTTTACTTGCCTATATGTTTAGAACCTTTTAACAAATTTTTACAAAATCTTCCAAAAAAGTGCATTCTAGGGTCTTGTTGGGAACTGGAAGTTTCAGGATGATTCGTCAAGTGGGGGCAGGGAAAAAGTGCATTTCCCACATGAATTCCTGTAGACTCTTTAGACACGCCTGCAGCCCGAACGATTGGAAAGATTTCCACCACATTTGGCCAAAAGGTAGCTTTTAGTCTGGAGATCATGTTTTTTTTATTTGGTGTAAATCTGTTCAGTAGTTTTCAAGATATTAAAGGGAAATACATTTGTGTATCTAGGGCCATGGATCCAGGGAGATCTCCTGCTGAGATTTGATTGGCTGTCAACACTTCAAACAAGAAGTTTTGGTAGCCATTTTGGGTCTCGGCTTCACGGGTCTCAGCGTGCACAGCCGAAGGCTGGACATGGAGCACAGTTTGGTGGTTATAGGGGGTTGGTCAGGCCATGTGCAGCAGTGGTTGGATTAATGTATAGTAATTAAAATTACTTTATGTTAAAAAACATAGAAATTCACTGTAGATCAGTAGTTTTCAAGATATTAAAGGGAAAAGAAATGTGCATTTCTATGGCTGTGGATCCAGGGAGATCTCCTGCTGAGCTCTAATTGCCTGCCAACACTTCAAGCAAGAAGTGTTGGTAGCCATTTTGGGTGTTGGCTTCACTGACTTGGCGCGCATGGCTGAAGGCCAGGCGTAGCATGGGGTTGGGTGGTTATAGGGGGTTGGCCAGGCTATGGCAGTAGTGGTTGGATTAACAAATAGGTCCCCATTATGAGTTTAGCAGACAGAAAACTCAATTCACCAAACTCCCGACATGGTGGTAGCCACCTACGCGAGGACCTCCCCGCAGGAGCTATTAAGGGTTACCTGCTAGGTCAGTGGGCGGAAACCTACATTTCCACCCGCTGACCTAGCGGGAAACAGGCTACAGCATTGTATCCGGCTTGTAATAGAGCCAGCGGCAATGCTGTCACCTGCAGGGTACACCAGCACCCACGCAATGTTCACTGTCTGCTTTGCAGACACGGGAACTTATGATGGTGCTGGCCAGGATGGCCCCTGCACTACCCATGCCAAGTGCATGGACAGTGCAGGGGCATCCCTGTGGCCCCCTGCACCTGTTCTCCACTAGCCTTTTCATTGCAGTGCTACCACCATGAAAGCGCTGGTGTAGAACGTGGTCATAATCCCCAGAGCAGCGCTGCTTGCAGTACACATCCTGGCGGATGAGGATCACGGCCACCACCAGGATCCAAGATCCTGGTTTAGCTTGTGGTTCCCTGGCAGTCTGACCACCAGAGCTGTAATGTGACAGTCAGACCACCACATTGATGGCGGTCCAGATGGCGGTCCAGACCGCCACAGCGAGTGTCACATCTACAGACTGCCGTACTCGTAAGGAGGCCCATAGTAATTAAAATGACTTTACGTTAAAAAAAAAACATTCACTGAAAAAAACACAGGTTAAAGAGACATGATAGTTAGGAAATATAACTAAAAAAAAACATAGAAATTCATTTACAAAAACAACGGTTATAGGGACGTTATAGTTAAGCTCACATTTTAAACGTGAACCATGGAAATTCACCTGTTAGAGTTATTTCAAGTAACTCTAATTCTTGCCCTAAGGTAACTAACTCGTACGCTCACCATGTAGTGTTAATTACCCCAGATATTACTGCACTTGTGACTCGTGTTTTATAGCATCATTGATAATGTCACTGCAAAATTTGCAGTACAGTTATTGATGGGAAAACTGTGCATGGGGAGGGTACGTGAGAGGACGGTGCCCACCGGGTCCAAACACAGTCCAGGGAGTGAGGCCATGCTCAAAACCTTCTCTTTATTTAAAGCAATGGCCCTGGGAGATGGGGTCCCCAGGGCCTAGCAGGGCATGTTGGAGTTCAGATGGATCCCTCCCATTTATTTAAATAGGTGGCCCTGGAGGATGGGGTCCCCGAGGCTAGCAGTTCAGGGAAGGGGGCCACGTGCGCACCTTTCCTTTAATTTTTATAAATGGACCTGGGGGATGGGGTCCCCAGGGCTTAGCAAGTCCTGTGGAGGGGGGCCACATGGCCCCTCTGCCCTTTGTTTAAATAGGTGACCCTGGGGATTGGCATACCTGGGGCAGAAAACGGATCACGGGGGTTCCCAGGTACTAACAAGGCTTGAGAAGGGGAGGTCATGTGACCCCCTCCTCATAAATTAATAAACAAATGGCCTTGGTGGTTGAGATCCCCAGGACCAGTTCTTATAGCCAAGCTACCACTGACATCATTGATTACATCATCCAATGAGTGTGTTAGGTTTTTTTTGCATAGTGGTGGTTAACTACCATATTAATTGACTACTTAGGCCCTCATTAGGAACATGGCGGTCTGTTCCGCACCGCCTGCGGGAGCTGCCCGGACCGCCAAATAATGAACCAAACGAAACACACGCATCCCGCGCACCACCCACCGCCAGGAAAGGAGTCCCGCTGACGATGGCAGAGTCCACCCACAGGCTGTCGGAAAGGCCCAACCCACCCATCAAATTATGAACCACCATTCCGCCATCAGTTCCGGGGTGGGAACCACCGCCACACAAGGCCAGGCGGAAAAGAAACAAAAAGAAGGAAACACTCACCCGAGGTCAACAAAACGTGCAGCGGCAGCCATGGACAGAGAGCTGCAGATCATGCCAACCTTGCGCCTTGCCATATATCTACACGACCGAGACCGCAGACGAAGATGACGACGGTAAGTACCGCACCCTACGACACAAGGGAGGAAAGGGCAAAGTTACATACTCACCCACTCCACCCGCCCAGCAATGCCTCCCCAACCCTTCCCAGCAGCACAAGTCAGACACCCCACACCAAGAGGAACGTACCCGACCGAAGGTCACTGCAACTTGGCCATAGTACATACAATAGCCCCATACCCATAAATAATGTAAACAAATACCAGGGTGGAACTGCGTGCAGCCCAAACACAGGCCACACCGAAACTTTATTATGTAGCTCAGTGAGCGAAATGGTGCCAACAGGGCCAATGGCCAGTCCTTCAAAAGTCATTTGTCCTTGGCCACAACTGGCCACACCTGACTCCCACAAGAGCTGGGTACTCCATTGAACGGGGCACCATATGGGGATCCAGGCACCTCATGGAAGGTGGGTAGGAGGGGTGGGGGGTGGGGATTTACAACGGGGGTGGAACTTTGACTTGCGTGAGGAGGTTAGAGGGGGGTGGGCTTCTCCTTTGAAGGGGGTGGGGGCTGTTTGGCTCGGGTGGAGATGGATGGCTTAGGCTCCGAGCGGGCCATCTTCTTCACCGGAGAAGGGGCACGGGAATGGGAAGGCTGGACGGGGGTGGGCTGCGATGTTGAAGGAGCGGCAAGGGCAAGGAGGTGGACACGTTTCGGGACAAGATAGGTGGGCCAGTGGGTTCAAACAGGTCTGCACAGGAGAGGAAAAGTTTTTGGGGAGCAATTGGGGTGGGTGTGGATGAGGGCGTGAGAGTGGAGGTAGAGGGAGTTGATGTATGGGTGTAAGTGTGCGTGTAGTGGGTGCAAGTGACTGCTCAGTATGCTGTGGTGTGGTGGATGTCTGATAGGTGGGTGTCTTGGTGCGTTTGAGTGTTTTGGGAGGAAGGGGGTGGACACAGTGGGAGAAGACAGACAGCTAGTGTGGATGTATGTTGGGTGGGTGTCTGCAAGTCGGTGAATGTGCTGCATGTGTCAACTACAGTGGAGGTGGTGAGTGCAGGTGTGGTGTATGGGTTGAATTTATGGCTGTCTGCTATTGTGGTGAGTGCAGAAAGAGGAGCAGTAACAGTGAGTGAAGGTGCAGTGCATGATGGTGTGGATGTAGAGGGTACAGACAGGGAGTTGGAAGAGGCAGGAACACTGGGGGAAGTGGACGTTGTTGTGTGTGTAGGTGTCTGTTGGCTGTGTGAATGCTTCTGGTGGGAGGTGTGGTGCTTGTGTTTGGAAGTGTGCTTCTTGTGTGTTGATGTGCCTGTAAGCTGGTCTGATTGTGTGCTTTGGACGGGTGAAGGGAGTGGGATGCTGGAAGGGGTAGAGGAGGTTGAAGGGGGGACGGAATGGCCAGGACAACTGGCTGCCGTCCAAGAGGAGGCCAGAGCCTGAAAAGATCTCTGTAGGGCAGACACAGCACTGTGAATGCAATCCAGATAGGCATTGGTCTGCTGCACCTCAGAAGCCAGACCCTGGATGGCATTGACGATGGTTGTCTGCCCTACAGAGATGGTTCTCAGGATGGCAATAGCCTCCTCTGTGAGGGCAGCAGGGCTGACTGGGGCAGGGGAGGAGGTGCCTGGGGTGAAGGAGACACCCACCTTCTTGGGTGGGCGGGCACGGGCAATTCGGTGGGGAGCAGAAGGGAGGGCACTGATGGTATGGGGGGTGGTGGAAGATCTCACAGTCGTGGTTTGTCCACTAGTGTACGCCACCGCTGGAGGACCCCCATCGGAGGAGGTCTCGGGGTCACCTCCCCCGTGGAAGTCTACTCGCCCTCTCACCCACTGGTCCCCTGGGCGTCCGTTGTCGCTGCCTCGGAGGATCCGTGGGCTGCTGCCTCCCCACTTGCCGGTGCCTCAGCTCCCTCGCCTGATGTTGATGGTGTACCAGACAAACACAAGAGAACAGGGATGGGGAGACAAAACAGGAGAGACACTTGTAAGTAGCTGAATGCTGATACACAATGGCCAGACATACACCTACCCAGCAGACACACCCAACAGGCAGCACCGTGCACTAGGCCCATGGCCATGGCCGTGACTACTGAGCAGTATACTGACCTACACTCATATCCTGAAATTGTATTAGAGCTGAGGTAGGTGAAACTTGACAGGGACACCCTTACACCCTTTGGGGAGTAGACAGTAGCTGGAGACCAGTCAAAATCCTTGATCTAAGCACCATGAGCCCTATTACACACACTCATCCTTCCAGGATGAAGTATGGGCTGTGAGTACTCACCCCCTTGTGACTGCTGTGCAGCCTTCAAGCACCCTTCCAGATCTGGGTACGCCACCGCCAGGATCCTTCGCATGAGTGGGGTCAGTGCCCAACGGGCACCCCTTCCACATTGGGAGGACTTCCCCAGCTGGGCCTCAGTGATCTCCCGCGCCCAGCGCCGCAGGTCCTCCCACCTCTTTCGACAGTGGGTGCTCTGCTGGTTGTAGACCCCCAGGGTCCGTACCTCCTTGGTGATGGCATGCCAATGTGCCCTCTTCTGGTGGCCCTGACCTAGTAGGGTGACACAGAAATGGAACACAGAGGTCAGGCACCTGCACGATGGCAACAGCTGGCAGATTGTCAGACATAGGACAAACAGTACTCCCAGACATGCAGGACAGTGGCACACAGCATTCCATGCGCCGGCGACGATCATGATGCGCCAGGATTCCCCATAAGCATCCATGTTAGCCAATGAGGGTGCACACAGCGGTCAACACAGCCGTACGCTGTGACGTCAACCGCTAGCGGTATTAGGTCACTTCCCCAACGAAGGTGCAGAACTACAGTGGGCATACATTTTGCCATCTCCTACGCATCTTGAAATTCATATTAATCACAATTCTGGGCCTACTAGCCATAAGAAGCACCTAGGCCTCTATCCATTGAGTATATAATCACACATGATTTACTCCGTTCCCTCCTAGTGATGTACATGTACACCTGTCAGGTTGCAGTTATTGCACAGACACTACTATGAAGAATGTAGTGCATGTATATAGCAAATATGCCAGTGTATGTGTGCACATCACTCCTTTTTCTTACCCCTCATACGTACCGACCCTTGTGGCGTGGAAGGGCACCATCAGTGTACAGACCACTTGTGGATATGGGGACCATAGTGGAGCGTCCGATCATAATCACCTACAGACTCACACGTGCAACTATCCCGGAAATCGTAATCAGCATGCCATTCCAACTGAGGTGGAGGTGCTCTCCACACTCCATTTCCTGGCCACAGGCTCTTTTCAAGTGACATTAGGCATGGGTGCTGGTTTCTCACAGCCAATGTTCAGCCAGGTACTGACAAGATTTCTGAATGCATTTGTACAACATCTGCAATCCTATGTGCGATTCCCCCAAGGTGCTGACCTCCCTGCCATCAAGTCTGACTTCTATGCCTTTCAAACATTCTCCATGTCATAGGTGCCATCAACGGCACCCACATAGCTATCATCCCCCAAGAGTGAGTGAACAAGTGTACAGAAACAGGAAGAACTTTCACTCCATGAACAAACAATTGGTATGTACTGCAGACCAGTACATGTCCCATGTGAATGCCATGTTTGCGGGTTCTGTCCATGATTCATTTGTTTTGCGGAAGAGTAGTGTGCCACAGAAGATGGAACAACTACAAGAGGACAGAGGGTGGATCATAGGTAAGTTTGCCGATCACTAACTGGCACATTGCTGAGAACCAGCCTGTCTGACTAAGGGGCCTAAAATGACGACTCTGTATTGCACCATTTCTCTAGGTGATTCTGGATATCCAAACTTGCGTTGGCTCCTGACACCAGTGAGGTTTCCCAGGACGGATGCAGAGAGGAAATACAATGAGGCCCATGGACATACTAGGAGGGTGATAGAGCGTACTATAGGTCTCCTGAAGGCTAGATTCCGGTGCCTACATATCTCTGGGGGTTCCCTGGCCTATGGGCCTGACAAGGTGTGTAGAATAGTGGTGGCCTGCTGAATGCTGCACAACGTGGCAGTGAGACATTCAATCCCCCTTTTGGAGGTGGAGGGTGCTGTAGGTCCTGATCAGTTACCTCAGAGAGGTGAGGAGAGTGATGGTGAGGATGAGGAAGGGGAAGATGTCAATTCCCGGAACCAACTGATACAACTCTACTTCCAATAACTGTGTGGGACTTAAGCCTGTAAATGTGGTTATTGACTGATACTGTAAGTGTGCCATGTCATCTAAGGGGCATTGGTCATGATAGGCGAGACATGGACCTCTTCAGCATGGTACTGACAGACAATATATGCATTCCCTCCTTGCCTAATTTGAAACACACATTACCACGACCATGCACAAATTGACAATAAAGTTGTTCCCTGCCAGTTGCATCCATACTCCACTTTGTTCAACATTGAAGACAGGGGACAGTGTTACAGGTGAGATATGTGGTTTATTGGTGGAATACAGTGAAATGTGCTATGTACAGTGATGGAAGTCGTAAACCGACTTGGTGGCAGGCCTGTTTGATGTCATAGGTGGGTCCTATTTGTAGTTTAGTACTTTATTTAGCCCTCAGCTAAGTGTAGTTGGTGAATGGGTGGGATGGTTGCTTGGCAGTAGTAGCAGTGTCAATTGTTGGAGTCTGGCTTGTTCTTAGCTGGGTTTCCAGCGCCATATCTTGGCCTGAGACTACGTTTGGGCACCTGCTTTGGAGCTTCTTGGGGTGGCATGGTTGGGCCTTGTGAATCCTGAGAGGGTATTTCCTGTGCTGTTTCAGCTGCTTGGGTCATCTGTTGCTGGTTGTCTAGGGCTGTTGTGGGGGCCTCTTGTCCGGTGTGGGTGTCTGATTGTTTGCTTCTCTGTCTGTCGTGTCCGCCAACGGTAGCGGTAATGCATGCACTCAACATGTCTTTCTTCTGTCATCCCCCCCCTTTTTGTGGTCTCCCTGTTATTGTGTGCATTAGCATCATCAGGCGGAGGAGCACTGGCACCGGAGCACCAGGGGGCTGCATCCCACATGGCCTTGGAGGGCCACACTACGGAATCGGACTTCACCAGTAGGACGGAAGGCGAGGGGAGCTCCACGGCGGGGACAGGAGCTGAGACCAGTGACACGGACTCGTCCTCTGATGAGAGCTCCCTTGTGGTGGCGGAAACATCTGTGCCCCCCATCTACAGGTACAGCCGCCACCCCCCCCTTCCAGCACCGCCCACCCGGCAGCCCCTCAGCCATCGCCCTGTGCCCGCTCACCCTGGAGGGTGGGCATCACCTTTGCCCCAGGCACCTCAGGCCCTGCCCCCGTCACCCCTGCTGCCCTCAGTGAGGAGGCCATTGACCTCCTCAGGTCCCTCACTGTTGGGCAGTCTACCATTTTGAATGCCATTCAGGGTGTAGAAAGGCAGTTGCAACAAACAAATGCATTCCTGGAGGGCATTCATTCTGGTCAGGTGGCCCTTCAGCGAGCTTTTCAGACTCTGGCCTCAGCACTGACGGCAGCCATTGTCCCTGTGTCTAGCCTCCCCCCTCCAACTTCCTCCACCCAGACCCAATCCCCTGTACCTCAGCCTATCCCAAGCACACCTACAGACCAGCATGCACACACGTCAACACACAAGGGAAGCTCAGGCAAACATAAGCACCACACATCCCAGAGGCACTCAGGCAAGCATCACACACATGCAGACATAGCAACATCCACTGCATCCACTGTGTCCCCCTCCTCCTCGTCTCCCTCCTCCCTCCCTGTCTCGTCTACACTCACACCTGCATGCACTACCTCTACAGCCACTATGTCCCTCTCCAGCACACCCACCACCACACCCCACTCACGTGCAGTCACCACCCCCACTACCATTCACACGTCCCCTGTGTCCTCTCCCAGTGTGTCTGTGACACCCCCTCCCAAGATACACAAACGCAGGCACACACCCACCCAACAGCCATCCACCTCACGACAGCCTCCAACGCATGCACCTTCACCCAAAGTCAGCAAACGAACACCTCCTAGAACCACAACCTCTTCCTCCACTCCCAAACCCCCTCCAGCTACCCATCCCAGTGTGTCCCAAAAACTTTTCCTGTCCAACCTTGACCTCTTTCCCACACCTCCCCCACCCCATCCGTCTCCTATGTCCCGAACTAGCACCTCAGCCACAACATCTCCGGGACCAGTGGTGCCTGTAGTCACTGGAATGTGGAGTGCACCGGCCACCAGGGCAGCCAGTGTGGCACGGAGCCACAGCACAGACAGTCCCTCACCTGTGAAGCATCAGAAGTTGGCCAGTGCCCGGGGGGAAGACTCCAGCCACCAAAGCCGCTCCCAGGGGTAAAGGTGGGAGTGTGGAGTCAGCTGCGACACCTTCCAAGGTGGGGAAGGGGCACAAGAAGGTCAGCAAGTCTGGGAAGAGCATCATGGCAGAGAAGACCGCCATCATCCTAGCTGCCCAGGAGCCCACTGCCAGCACAAGCCCAGCTGCCCAGGAGGCTATCGCCAGCACAAGCCCAGCTGCCCAGGAGGCCAGCACCAACCCAGCTGCCCAGGAGGCCCCCGCCAGCACCAGCCCAGCTGGCCAGGAGGCCACCGCCAGCACAAGCCCCGCTGGGCCATGAAGGACCGCCAGCAAAAGCCCCGCTGGGCCATGAAGGACAGCCAGCAAAAGCCCTGCTGGGCCATGAAGGACCGCCAGCAAAAGCCCCGCTGGGCCACGAAGGTCTGCTAGCAAAAGCCCCACTGGGCCATGAAGGTCCGCCAGCAGCTGAGTCACTGCAATGAAACCACCGTCTCAAGCACCGCTGAACAGGGCACCGCCGCCTCAAGCACCGCTTGTTGGAAAATGGGTTATTGGTAGGGCAGATAGGTACCTACACCTAGCAACAAGCCACAAACCTCCACGTAAGTACAGTTAGGTCTCAGTAAATTAATCCCAGCTCTACCCTTGGTAGCTTGGCATCGAGCGTCAAGGCTTAACTTAGGAGACAAAGTGTAAAGCATTCAAATATCACAAAACAGTAATTAAATAAAACACAGGAAACAGTTTAAAAATCCAAAACCAATTTATAAAAATAGCTTATATTTTTATCTTTAAAATGACACAAAAACGATTAAAATCGGTTCAGGGGAACCGGAGATATGAATTTTTAAAGTATTATTATTTTCTAGCGCATAGAAACAAAAAGCACCAATCGGGTCATCTGGTTGCACCAGGACCGGGACAAGGTCAAACTTTCAGGCCGACCGCGATGGAGCCCTGCTCGGATACAGGTCGCGGGAAGCCTCGGTTAAAAAGTTACCTTCTGACTTAGTCTTTATTTTGAAGTTTTTCTTCACCGGGACGAACCTGCCAGTTGGATCCGACCTCCTGGAGCCCTTGTCCGGATACGCGAAGTCAGTTTCCTCGGTGGTGATTTCTACCTTCGGACTTAGTCGTTTTTTCGAGATGAAAATCCTTCGACCGGGGTAAACCTGGATCTTGATCCGACGTCCGTGGAGCCCTTCTCGGATACGATGGCTGGAAGGTCCCGGTCAACTTTTTACGTTCGGACTTAGTCTTTTTTTCGGATGTTTTTCTTGACCGGGACGAACCACGAAGTCAGGCCGGGTCGCGGTTGAGGCAAGCCGGCTAGAATTTCCGCGTCGAGTCGGTCACTTTATGGAGCTTTTTTCTAAAATTTCTCCAATCTTTTCCAAACTTCTGGGGCTTCACCCAGATGTTCTTTTAAGGTTCTTTTGGGGTCCACAGCTCACCCCAAGGGTCCAGAAGTTCTGTGATGGTCCTTGGGAAGTGCGGACTTCAATTCCCAGAGTGCACCTGGCGCAAACTCCTTTTTGGCCACTGGGCAGTGGTCAGCTGGTCACTTTTTCAGGAGTTGGTGCAGGGGACTCTGGTTAGCAATTTTTCACCTGTAGCAAACAGGGAGTCCCTCCTTGAACCAGTTGAAGCCAGGCAAAGTCCTTCTTGTGGTGAAGCCCAAGTGTGCAGCTGGTGCAGTCTTTCTGAGTGCAGGGTCCAGGTGCAGGCCAGGGGTCCAGCAGGGCAGTCCTTCTTCTCCTTAAGTTCCTTTCTTGTTGAAATCTGGTAGGGATCTGAGGCGTGGGTGCAGGTCTGCCAGTTTTATCCTTGCTCCTGGGTGAAAAGCAGGGGGGCCCTGGTCCTCCAATCAGGGACAGGGTCGTCCCCCTGTGATGACCACTTCCTGGGAAGTGTGGCAAAAATCCATCCCAGAAGGCAACAGTCTCTAAAAATCCAAAATGGATGAATCTGATTTTTGGAGGAGAGATCTGGCTGAGCCCACCCACTGGTGTGGCTAAAAATCATAAACACACCCCTCTCCTGCCCTCTCCTAATCTAATCAAGGGGGCACCTAGCTGTCTGGGGTTGCAGGATGTGGGGGTGTTGCTGGGTGCTCCAGATGTCCTTCTCTGCCTTTGAAGACCAGTTTGGCAGCCCTCCCCCTTCCTGCTTCCCCATCTGCTGAGGGGAGATTCTCTCCCCCAAGCACATTCCTTTGTGTGAAGTCAGGCCACTTCACACCTCATTAAAGTAGCCTGGCAGAAGCTGCTGCAGGCTGGCCAATCAGAGCACAGCAGCAAAAACAATGCAGAGCTGAAATTGGCAACTTTTTAGGTAAAGTCTAAACTTTTTACCTGCACTAGTTATATTAAATCCAACAACTGGAAGTTGTGGGATTTATTATAACAATCAATTTGATACCAAATTCTTGGTATGTAACATTTAAGGAGACTTTAAAATTTTAAATAAAGTCTGCCCATTCTAGCCTATGAAGGCCATTTACTTCAATGAGGGAAAAACGAATTTGGCTGTTTTTACCTCACCAGGGCTTATAAATCTATTTTTATAAAGTCCCTGCTTATAGTTACATGGCACCCAGCCCTAGGGGCACATAGGGCACACCTTAGGGGTGACTTATATGTAAAAATAAGGTAGTTTAAGACTTTGGAAGTACCTTTAATTCCAAAGTCGAATTTGCATATAACTTTAATTTAAAAGCAGCCAGCAAGGCAGGCTTGCTTTTAAAATGACACTGGGCACCTCAGCAATGCACCTAGGTGTGCACCACCTATGCTGTGGTCCCTAAACCTACATGCCCTACCATATACTAGGGACTTATAGGTAGGTTAACTTAGCCAATTATAATTAGCCTAATTTGCATATCCATTTTACACAGAGCACAGGCCCTGGGACTGGTTAGCAGTACCCAGGGCACCAGCAGAGTCAGGAAAACACCAGCATAAAGTGGAAAATGGGGGCAAAAAGTTAGGGGGCCTCTGCAATCAGCCCCAGTTTCTCACACAACCCCCCCCCAGCCCACACGCCCAGGAGACTCAGCCCAATCCTGGGAGAGTCTTCCTGGCTTGTTAGGCGAGGAAGACAGTGAAGAAAACTGTCTGTCCCTTTGCAGGGCCTACTCTGCCTTATATCCTCCTGTCAGGGTCACTCCCTCTGGGTAGTGAAGCCATCCCAACAGTAAAAGGACCCAACTCAAACTGAAACTTCCCTCTAGGGGGGTTTTCCTCCTCTCTCTCTGCCAACTTGGGTAGTGAGGTGCCCACCTCCCCTACTCCAAACTTTGCTAGGGCAACACCTAGCTTACCCAAAGAGGTCACCCAACACTTGAGCAACCCCACCATGACCTATAGGGTCAGGGGGCCTACTTTGCTATTGGCCCTGGGGTCTGCCTCCCAGGCCAAGTACAGTGCTGCCAGGAAGGCTAGCACCCAGCAGAGGCTACTGACAGCTGTCAGTACCCAGAACCACACCCTAAGCTCTCCACTGACAGGTGGCTGAGCTGCTTTAGGGGCATCTTTGGGGTCCTGGCACCCCTCTTGCTGTCTTGAGTGGGGGGCTACCACCTCCTGTGGCAGACACCCTCCTTCCACTCTCCCTTCTGTCAGTTCAGGGGCAACACCTTGCATCTGGACAGCTGCCTGACTACTCAGGACTTCCTTGGGGTCAGGGGAGGCCTCACCAGTGCCAACTCTGGGCTCCCCCCTTACTGGGGCAGAGGGCCCTTGGCTCCCTGGAACTCTCTTTAAGAGTGGCCTACCCTTCCTTTTCTTCTTTCCTTTTCTTGGGGACCCCTGTCTCCTAACTGTAGGGACTGACTCCCCAGTACTTTGGGTTGGGGGGGCGCCCTGGGCGACCACCCCATCTGTGACCAGACTCACCTCTGGGAGGTCATTGCCCAGGATACAATCTAGGGGGAGGTCAGCACTGACTACCACCCTAATCCAGTCAAGGATACCCTCCCTCTCTAGGGGCACTATGGCTACAGGTTTGGAGGTGACCTCCCCTGTGGCTATCCTGACTTTCTTTGTCTTTCCTGGGACATACATGTCTGGGGTCACTAACCGGTCACTCACTACAGTGTGACTGGCACAGGTGTCTCTCAGGCCAGTGGTAGGGATCCCATTCACTTGAATGTGGTGGAAGTGCCTACTCCCACCCTCAGGGATCACCAGCTTACCATCTGGTCCTGTCTCCCAGCACAATGCTAGGAGGACTTCATCATCTGAGGAATCCTCCTCTATGGCTACACTGGACAGCCCAGTGCTAACCACCTTCTTTGGACAGGCTGCATCTCCTCTGAAGTGACCTGTCTGCTGACAGTCAAAGCAAGCCCTACTGTCCAAGAGCTTTTTTAACCCTGGGTCTCCCTGTCTCTGCATGTCAGAGTGGGAGTGGGATTTACTCTCCTCCTTCTTAGGGTTCTGGGGTACAGAGGGAGTCTCTGTGGTGGGCTTACCACCTCCCTCCTTAGGTTTTTGGGGACCTGTCCCCCCCTTCTTGGAGTCTCCCCCCTGGGACTTGACAACCACCCTGGTTCTCAACCACTCATCAGCTGCCTCCCCTAGCTCTCTAGGGTTGGTCAGCTTAGAGTCCACTAGATGCTGGCGTAACCTTTCTTGGATACAATTGGTCAAGATGTGCTCTCTCATGATCAGATTGTATAACCCCTCATAAGTATTTACTTTGTTGCCAATAATCCAGCCCTCTAGTGCCTTTAGTGAGGTGTCCACAAAGTCAACCCAAGACTGGGTACTGACCTTCTGGGTGTCCCTGAACTTCATTCTATATTGCTCTGGGGTCAGACCAAACTTCTTGACTAAGCACCTCTTCATACTAGGGTATGAATCTGCCTCCTCCCCCCTTAAGGTCAGAAGCCTATCCCTCCCTGAGTTGGGGACCAACTCCCACAAAAGGGAACCCCAGTATTGAGGCTTAACCCTTCTCATTTGGAGTGCCCTCTCAAAGGCCCCTAGCCACTTATCTATGTCATCCCCCTCTACATAAGCAGGAACCACCCCCTTGGGTAATCTGGGGCAAACTCCCCCACCCATGGACACCTCAGCTTCTTTATCGCTGCTTCCATCTCTTTTCTCTTTGTATGCCCACTTTTTCTTTTCTAGGGCCAGCTTCTCTGCTTCCAAAGCTATGTAGGCTAGCTGGGCTTCCAGCTCTCTTTCCCTGATGGATGGGTTCTCTCCTCCTGAAAGGACCCTCTTCCTACCACTAGCTTTGGGTCTGCCCCTAGTGACTGTGTCCAGTGAGGACCGTTCCTCCTCTTCCTCACTTGGGGTCTGATGCCTTTCCTCCCCTGAGTGGTTAGAGTTAGCATCATCCTCTTTTGGTTCCTCCTCTGGAGCTTCCTCTGTCTCTACCTCTTGGGCCTCAGCCCATGCTGTCAGGGATTTAATCAGGATTTCCTTCCTGAGATTAGTGGTTGCAGGCAACCCCCTCTCAATACACAACCCCCTAAGCTGGACTACTGTCAGTGTGGGTAGGCTAGCCAGATCAAGCTCCATGGTTCCCTAGTTTTGTGTCAACAAAAGCTTTTTGCAAAAATTGGACACAAGAATTTAGAAAAATTACAAAAATTCAATAATTGAAATTAATCCAAATTAATTTTTTTTTAAAAAAATTTAAAATTAAAAACAATTTTTGCACTAGGACAATTTAAAGGATTTTTAATTTGTTTTATCTAAAACTGTAACGTGATATTGAACACAAGTACAGGATCCCGTCGCTGCTTCCAATTATGTTGGAAAATGGGTTATTGGTAGGGCAGATAGGTACCTACACCTAGCAACAAGCCACAAACCTCCACGTAAGTACAGTTAGGTCTCAGTAAATTAATCCCAGCTCTACCCTTGGTAGCTTGGCATCGAGCGTCAAGGCTTAACTTAGGAGACAAAGTGTAAAGCATTCAAATATCACAAAACAGTAATTAAATAAAACACAGGAAACAGTTTAAAAATCCAAAACCAATTTATAAAAATAGCTTATATTTTTATCTTTAAAATGACACAAAAACGATTAAAATCGGTTCAGGGGAACCGGAGATATGAATTTTTAAAGTATTATTATTTTCTAGCGCATAGAAACAAAAAGCACCAATCGGGTCATCTGGTTGCACCAGGACCGGGACAAGGTCAAACTTTCAGGCCGACCGCGATGGAGCCCTGCTCGGATACAGGTCGCGGGAAGCCTCGGTTAAAAAGTTACCTTCTGACTTAGTCTTTATTTTGAAGTTTTTCTTCACCGGGACGAACCTGCCAGTTGGATCCGACCTCCTGGAGCCCTTGTCCGGATACGCGAAGTCGGTTTCCTCGGTGGTGATTTCTACCTTCGGACTTAGTCGTTTTTTCGAGATGAAAATCCTTCGACCGGGGTAAACCTGGATCTTGATCCGACGTCCGTGGAGCCCTTCTCGGATACGATGGCTGGAAGGTCCCGGTCAACTTTTTACGTTCGGACTTAGTCTTTTTTTCGGATGTTTTTCTTGACCGGGACGAACCACGAAGTCAGGCCGGGTCGCGGTTGAGGCAAGCCGGCTAGAATTTCCGCGTCGAGTCGGTCACTTTATGGAGCTTTTTTCTAAAATTTCTCCAATCTTTTCCAAACTTCTGGGGCTTCACCCAGATGTTCTTTTAAGGTTCTTTTGGGGTCCACAGCTCACCCCAAGGGTCCAGAAGTTCTGTGATGGTCCTTGGGAAGTGCGGACTTCAATTCCCAGAGTGCACCTGGCGCAAACTCCTTTTTGGCCACTGGGCAGTGGTCAGCTGGTCACTTTTTCAGGAGTTGGTGCACGGGACTCTGGTTAGCAATTTTTCACCTGTAGCAAACAGGGAGTCCCTCCTTGAACCAGTTGAAGCCAGGCAAAGTCCTTCTTGTGGTGAAGCCCAAGTGTGCAGCTGGTGCAGTCTTTCTGAGTGCAGGGTCCAGGTGCAGGCCAGGGGTCCAGCAGGGCAGTCCTTCTTCTCCTTAAGTTCCTTTCTTGTTGAAATCTGGTAGGGATCTGAGGCGTGGGTGCAGGTCTGCCAGTTTTATCCTTGCTCCTGGGTGAAAAGCAGGGGGGCCCTGGTCCTCCAATCAGGGACAGGGTCGTCCCCCTGTGATGACCACTTCCTGGGAAGTGTGGCAAAAATCCATCCCAGAAGGCAACAGTCTCTAAAAATCCAAAATGGATGAATCTGATTTTTGGAGGAGAGATCTGGCTGAGCCCACCCACTGGTGTGGCTAAAAATCATAAACACACCCCTCTCCTGCCCTCTCCTAATCTAATCAAGGGGGCACCTAGCTGTCTGGGGTTGCAGGATGTGGGGGTGTTGCTGGGTGCTCCAGATGTCCTTCTCTGCCTTTGAAGACCAGTTTGGCAGCCCTCCCCCTTCCTGCTTCCCCATCTGCTGAGGGGAGATTCTCTCCCCCAAGCACATTCCTTTGTGTGAAGTCAGGCCACTTCACACCTCATTAAAGTAGCCTGGCAGAAGCTGCTGCAGGCTGGCCAATCAGAGCACAGCAGCAAAAACAATGCAGAGCTGAAATTGGCAACTTTTTAGGTAAAGTCTAAACTTTTTACCTGCACTAGTTATATTAAATCCAACAACTGGAAGTTGTGGGATTTATTATAACAATCAATTTGATACCAAATTCTTGGTATGTAACATTTAAGGAGACTTTAAAATTTTAAATAAAGTCTGCCCATTCTAGCCTATGAAGGCCATTTACTTCAATGAGGGAAAAACGAATTTGGCTGTTTTTACCTCACCAGGGCTTATAAATCTATTTTTATAAAGTCCCTGCTTATAGTTACATGGCACCCAGCCCTAGGGGCACATAGGGCACACCTTAGGGGTGACTTATATGTAAAAATAAGGTAGTTTAAGACTTTGGAAGTACCTTTAATTCCAAAGTCGAATTTGCATATAACTTTAATTTAAAAGCAGCCAGCAAGGCAGGCTTGCTTTTAAAATGACACTGGGCACCTCAGCAATGCACCTAGGTGTGCACCACCTATGCTGTGGTCCCTAAACCTACATGCCCTACCATATACTAGGGACTTATAGGTAGGTTAACTTAGCCAATTATAATTAGCCTAATTTGCATATCCATTTTACACAGAGCACAGGCCCTGGGACTGGTTAGCAGTACCCAGGGCACCAGCAGAGTCAGGAAAACACCAGCATAAAGTGGAAAATGGGGGCAAAAAGTTAGGGGGCCTCTGCAATCAGCCCCAGTTTCTCACACCGCTGAACAGGACACCGCCGTCTCAAGCACTGCTGAACAGGGCACCGCTGTATCAAGCCCCGGTGAACAGGGCACTGCCGTCTCAAGCACCGCTGAACAGTCCACCGTCACCTCAAGCACCGCTGAACAGGGCACCGCCGTCTCAAGCACCGCTGAACAGGGCACCGCCGTCTCATGCACCGCTGGCCCATGAGCACCAAGGGCACTGACGCTACTGAGTCCGTGACGGGCAGAATGAAGCACTCTGGGCACCATGCCCCCTCCAGAACAAGTGGAGAGATCCGTCCACTACCTCAGTCCTTGTCAGGATGAAGCACTCGGGGCACCATGCCCACTCCAGAACCAGTGGAGAGATCCATCCACTACCTCTGTCCTTAGTAGGATGAAGCACTCTGGGCACCATGCCCCCTCCAGAACCAGTGGAGGGATCCATCCACTACCTCTGTCCTTAGCAGGATGAAGCACTCTGGGCACTATGCCCCCTCCAGAACCAGTGGAGACTGTTATCTACTTGAGAGACTGTGGCTTTGCACTCCCCAGGATGGAACAGTGGGCAAACCACCCACTGTATAGACTTGAGAGACTGTGGCTTTGCACACCCCAGGATGGAACAGTGGGCAAACCACCCACTGTATAGACTTGAGAGACTGTGGCTTTGCACTCCCTAGGATGGAACAGTGGGCAACCCACCCACTGTAGAGACTTGAGAGACTGTGGATTTGCACTCCCCAGGATTGTACAGTGGGCATGTGGCCCCCTCGTGGATTTGGCATCGTGCACTCAGGAGGCTGAGGTGCCCCCCCTTTCCCTCCCCCTGAGGTGCTTGTTTTGTTGCTCTCTGATGCCCCTGCAGTGTTCTCTCCCTCATGGTCGGGGATCTTGTGTGGGCCTCGCCCATACCGTGTGGGCCCAGTGTTCCATGGACCTAATTGGAGCACTACCTGCACTACTATGCTTGGTAAATATTTTGTAAATGGTGTATATATATATTTTTGCCTACTTGATTTTAATATATTAATTACAATGGTTACACTCATTTTCTATTGTCTTTGCATTTTTCCGGGGGGGTTGGGGGGTGTAACTGTGATATATCAATATGCATTAGTGTGTGTGTTGTAGTGGGTGGGGGTGGGGGTGTTGCGTGTTGCGTGTGTGTGTTTTTTCCCTTCCCCCTCCCCTGTGTCGTAGGTGCAGTACTCACCGTGGTCTTCGCCGCCGGCGTTCGTGCTCCTGGTAGAGGAGCAGGAAGACTATCGCAGGGAGAATTTGGAGTTCTGGGTCCATGGTGTCCTCGTTCCTCGTGGGGTGTGTAGAGGTGAGTGTTTTCCCTTCGGAATTCCTGTTTCTGCCGTGTTTTTATCCGCGGTGAATCCGCCCCGGAAAAGGTGGCGGATTGGTGGGTTGTAATAGTGTGGGCGGTACATTGTCCCCCGCCTGTCTGTTGGCGGTGACCGCTGCACTGTTTGTTTGTACCGCCGTGGCGGTCGGAGTGTTAAAGTGGCTGTCTTTGTTGGCGGTTTCCCAAACGGTTGTGATTCAATTTTTTTTACCGCCGGCCTGTTGGCGGTTTTACCGCCGCTTTAACACTGACCGCCAGGGTTGTAATGACCACCATAAAGTAGCACTATAAAATGGTTGTCGCCCACAAGGCAAGCAAAGAAGGGGCACCGAGAACAAAAGGAACATGGCTTTGCAACCAAGGCTAGAGCCTTTTCCTCCCTTGAGAAAAACATTCAGATTGAAATGAAAAGGATTACACAAATGGATATCCACAGTGCACATGGGCCCATCTATGGTCCTATACAGACCACCCATAAAGCTGCAACAATAATGTAAAGAGCATTGCCCAAGACAAAAAATATAATAACTGCACATCAACATGTAAACTGTCAGAAAAGAAAAAAATAAACTTTAAACATGCCCCAAACACAAACAGCCATAGACAACAACTACCACTACAAAGAATGTTTTAAAGTTCTAGAAACACAGATTTATCACACATACACAACCTCACATATAAACTGGTGAGCAAATAGAAGGGGAAGAAGGTAGCTGAAAACAAAGGAAATTGTTTAGCTACATTGGTCTGGACAACTAAGGACACTGCCACACTAAGCAACAATAGGCATATGCACACAAAAACAAAATTTGGCATGAATTCATGGCCATCAGCAAGCCTCTAAACTGATAACAAATATTTATAGCGCAGCAGTAGTGTGAATAGGAAAAATAAAATTACAAATCCTATAGCAGCCTACATCCCAAAGAGTAAACCACCACAGTATAAGGCAACTCTGGAGAAAAAGTACAAAAACACAGTGAAAAGGAGGAAATAGCATTTAGACTCAGATCACCACTATTGGCAAATGTCCACTGCCATTACATGCCTATCAAAGCTTACATGGGCCTGCCTGCACACCTGCTACATGCTCCTGGCCTTCCAGTAATAAGCAAACAAATTTTTTAAAAAAGAACACTAGCAGTAACTGCTCTCACTCATAAAATAAACAGTTTGCAAATACTGCACTAAACCTATTTTATTTTCTGAAAAAAACAAAAATTCTAAGGATGGATAATGCAGCAGAGATTGTGGACAAAGGATGACTGTTAGTTTCCTGCAGAATCCAAATCCAAAATGAACAAGGGCTGAACAAAAAACAGGGAGGAGTCCTCAGGATGTTGATTCTGCATCTAAAGTAGTTAACTTTTGGTTACACTTCCCCATAAATAAAAAAGTATATTAGTTGGAAAATAGGTTATTGGTAAGGGCAGGTAAGTACCTACACTTAGCAATAGGCCACTATCCTTCACTTAGGTTCAGTTAGGTCTCAATAATTTAAACCTAGCTCAACCCTTGGTAGCTTGGCAACGAGCGACAAGGTTTAACTTAGGAGACAAAGTGTAAAGCATTCAAATATCTCAAAACAGTAATTAAATAAAACACAGGAAACAGTTTAAAAATCCAAAACCAATTTATAAAGATGGGAAATATTTTTAGCTTTAAAATTACACCAAATGAATAAAATCAGATAAAGGGAACCCGAGATATACATTTTTAAAGAATTAATGTTTTTTAGCACTTAGAAACAAATAGCGCCAATCTGGTCATCTGGTCGCACTTCAACCAGAACAAAGTCAAAGTTTAAGGCTGACCGCAATGGAGCCCTGCTCAGCTACAACCCGTGGGAGGCCTCGGTCAAAAGTTTACCTTCGGACTGAGTCGTTTTCTTGAAGTCCAACCTCCTGAAACTCTTCCTCGGATATGTGTCACAGGAGCCCTCTGTGGAGATTTCTACGTTCGGAATTTGACGATATTTGGAGATGAAATTCCTTTGACCAGGCAAACCTGAATCTTGATCCGACATCCTTGGAGCCCTCTTCGGATACACTGCCTGGGAGGTCCAGGGAACTTTCTACATTCGGACTAAGTCACTTTTTTTGGAGATTTTCTTCATCGGGACGAACCTGCAAGTCACTGCGGGTCACGGTTGAGGCAAGCCAGCTAGAGTTGCTGCAGCGGGTCGGTCCCTTTATGGAGCTTCTTTCCAAAAGTTCTCCAAACTTCTCCAAACTTCTGGATCTCATCCCAGTTGTTCTTTTATTGTTCTTTTGAGGTCCACCGTTCACTTCCAAGGCTCCAGAAGCTCTGACATGCACCTTGAGGGTGCGTACTACAACTTCTAGAATGCACCTGACGCAAACTCCTTTTTGGTCACTGGACAGTGGTCAGCTGGTCAGTGTCTTCAGGAATTGGTGCAGGGAACTCTGGTTAGCAATTTTTCACCTGTAGCAAAGAAGAAGTCCCTCCTTGAACTAGTTAAAGCCAGGCAAGGTCCTTCTTTTGGTGAAGCCCAAGAGTGCAGCTGGTGCAGTCCTCCAGAGTGCACTGTCCAAGTACAGGTCAGGGGTCCAGCAAGGCAGTCCTTTTTCTCCTGCAGTTCTTCCTTTTAAGGATCTGAGGTGTGGGTACAGCTCTGCCAGTTTTATCCCTGCTCCTGGGTGAAAAACAGGGGTGTCCTGGTTCTCCAATCAGGTGCAGGGTACCTTCCCTCTGTGATGACCATTTCCTGGGAAGTGTGGCAAAAATCAATCCCAGGAAGCAACTTTCCTCAAAAATCCATCATGGCTGAAACTGATTTTTGGAGGTTACATCTGGCTGAGCCCACCCACTGGTGTGGCTAAACATCTCAAACACACCCCTCTCCTGCCCTCTCCTATTCAAATCAAGGGGACACCTAATTGTCTGGGTTTGCAGGATGTGAGGGTGGTGCTGGGTTGCTCCAAATGTCCTTCCCTGCCTTTGAAGACCAGTTTGGCACCCCCCTTCCTGCTTCTCCATATGGTGAGGAAAGTTCTCCTCCCCCAGGCACACCCCTTTGTGTTCAGCTCAGGCTACTTCATACCTAATCAAGGCAGCCTGGCCAAGCTGCCAGAGGCTGGCCAATCAGAGTAGAGCACTACAGGGCTGAAGTTGGCAACTTTCTAGGTAGAGTTCAAAACTCTTTACCTGAACAAATTATATTAAATCCAATAATTGTAAATTGTGGGATTTATTATAACAATTAAGTAGATACCAAATTTGGGTATATGACACTTAAGGGGGCTTTCTAAATTGAAATAAAGGCTCCCCATTCCAGCCTATGGAGGCTATTCACTACAATGAGGAAAAAATTAAGTTGGCTGTTTTACCTCACCAGGGCTTATAAAACTATTTTTATAAGGTCCCTACTTATAGTTACATGTCACCCAACCCTAGGGGTACATAGGGCACACCTTACGGTTTGACTAATATGCAAAGATAAGATACTTTTAATTGCAAAGTCAAATTTGCATGTAACTTTAGTTTAAAAGCAGCCAGCAATGCAGGCCTGCCTTTAAAATGACACTGGGCACCTCAGCAGTGCACCTATGGGTGCACTACCTATGCTGGGGTCCCTAAACCTACATGCCCTACCATATACTAGGGACTTATAGGTAGGTTAATATTGTCAATTATAATTAGCCTAATTTGCATATCCACTTTACACAGAGCACTGGTCCTTGGACTGGTAAGCAGTACCCAGGGCACAGCCAAAAGTCAGTAACCACCAGTATCTGTCCAAAAAGTTTGGGAGCGACTAGGGCAAAAACCAGGACTTTCCTACAATATTAAATTAAAAAGATGAATGTTGTGCTAAAAACATTACCCGTACAGTCTGCTTGGGTAAAAATTCAACTAAAAATTAATTTTAAGTTAATTATTGAAGCCCTGTGCTGAAAACAGCAATCACTTGCATTTAGAAAAGCCTCTTTGCATTGTTCCCATGCTTTTGCAATAGCATTTCTTCCCAAACACAGTATTGTTTACATGATGTGGCATACATGTGAGTTCCATAATGTGCATTGCCAGAGATTATGCAAGATTATGCTGCAAATTCAAATTACTCCCAAGACTATATGCAACAGATATTGCAGATAATAGACTGTATTAAAGTGATGACCATGTATAATGAGCCTTTTAAGGGGAGGCATTGCTGTTATTCACCCTAGAGTTACGACAACAATTATTACAATGGTGGCACTCTTTGCCTTTGTCCTTTGGGACCTTGGAGCAACATTACAAGTTTTACAATGGGGTTTTGGTGGTTGTCCATATCACACAATTCCAAGGCTTATGTTGCTACTTGTGCTGGACCTGCATAGAGCAAAATCTCTCACCAGGCTCCAGCAGGTTTACTCATGCCCGTATTAGGGCTCTCAGCCTATGGTATCCCATTTCTCTAGTTTTCATTGCAAAATTACCCACCAAAGTGTGTTGTCTGCACTACTTTGGTTGTGGTAGACCATTCACAAAATGCCCAGTTTTATACCACTAAAGGCAAACACTCAGAAACTAGCCACAGTCTTCATACAGAACACAAACATTTTCATGGCATTCCATCAGTACTAATTATGGATAGAGGTTCACAGTTTATTTCCCTCTTTGGTGAATCTTGTACAACGTGATGGGCATTGATGTCTGGCTTTTCACTGGCCATTATTCCAAGCCCATGGGCGGATTTAAAAATAACCTAACAGTTGAAAAGTATTTACAGTGTTACTTATGACAGGTTTTCAATCATTGGACCCCTTCAGTGTGCAGAATTTGTATACAACGTCTTAACCCATGCTCCTTAGGGTTCTCCCCATTCTTCTGCCTTCATGGTTACCACCCTTGCCAGACTGAGTTTTATGTGACTTCGGAGGCTGCTAACTAAGGTTTGAACAGGTGGTTGCATGTCACAAAGTAAGACAAAGTACTGCATTATTTAACCTGCCCTTATAAAAGCCTGTGGCTGTAGTGCAACGCCATGCAAGAGCTCGCATAACCCTTGGTAAATAACACCCTAGCTTCAAAAGTTATCCACCGAACACAAGCAGCAACCTTGTGATATTTTCCTATGGCAACTGTAATAGAAACTTCATTATTATTTTCTTTTTCAATTGTGACATTATATTGCACCCTGAAAACTGGAAAAGCTGGTTAAAAGAAACATATACATTCTTCAAGTGAATACACTTAAACCTGGTTACTCCACTAGGGCCTTCAGTTCCCCATCTATGTCATGGTAGACCACTGCGAAAATGTGTCTCATCTTGGGGGCCAGTGACTGATGTACTAACTTTTTTGTCTAGGAGGACGTTCCCATTGTGTTAAGGGTGATGAGCTGCATCCACTGCCAAAGGTCTTCCCACCCTTTCCTACAGTGGATACTGCTGCACTTAAATTCTCCTTTTTGTTGCACTTGCCTGTCAATGGCCAGTTAGATCTTTTTCCTGTTGTGGGTGGCTTACCTACAGAGAAGAAGAAAAGAAAAGAGCAAACAAAATAGTAATCTTGTTTAGTTAAACAACACCGGTTATCAAACATATTTACAATATGTTTTTTACTTTACACTCACATAGATTGGTGCTGATTGACATTTTGTTTGGCGTGTTACTTCATCACAACTGTAACCAAAATACTGCCCACCCTATTAAACGTGTGAGATATGCTATAAAAACCTTTAACAAGGTTGATGGGATATCCATAACCTGGTGAGTGGTTAAATGTTATGCAACTTACAAATCATGAGTAATGTTTTTTAAATATGTTTTTGTGGAAGGGTACACTACTTTTATTTAGGCAGTCATCCAGTCCTTTGTGATGCCATTAAGGTCACTTTTAACATTTTAGGACAAATGATTCCATGACAATGTTATGTATCGATCATCTACTTTAGTAGAAGCAGTACTGGTCTTCAAATTATGTGGATGGGCTATATGTCATATTGTGATGGCATAACTATTCTGGCAAAAAGGAACACATGCACTTTGTGTTTTATGTATGGGTTACTTCTTTCCAAATGTCATAGATTATATTGGTGAAGTCAAGTGCACTGTGAACTGCTTCCAGAGTCAGGGCCTACCTTGTCTCTAATAGTGGCATGCCCTAAAAAGTATATGACATCAAAGCACCATTCACACTAAAACATGATACACTTTGTAAGATCATGAATGTTAATTACTTTGCCATTGTGATTGTTGTTACTCTGGTTGACCACACAGCTTCCGCATGCCACAGGGAGATCCTACAAGCACATACTAATGTCTGACTGATTTATTTTAATTATTGCATACCTTGCTGATATAATACTTTGACTCAAAATTGTATTCCAGTGTTTAGCATCATTAATGTTAGTGAAGTACATAGTATTCATGTTTTGAGATACTTGATGAAAAAACTATGACCCAGACACAAAATAATGTTTAATTCTGGCTGTAGTTGGCCAGGGCCTCCCACACTAATCTATCACCTGTTACTGTAGCCATGCTTGCTCCCAACAGATAACAAGCATGTGCAATGCAATGGGTCTTGTGTTTACTCGAGTTAAAGCTATAAGTTTTGTAAACTCCTAACCGGACATTGGACTTTTCTTGCCACATAAACCAAAAGTAAAACAGTTTCACATAAGCGAGCTGATAGCTGCCATGAGCGCAAAGCAAACACAGAAAAGGAAACAGAAGTTCTCTTGCAGTAAAATGTATCAGCAAAAGTAGAATTATCCATGTAATCCACAAAAGTGCAATTATCCATGTAACCAGAAAAAAGTGTAAACATCAATGTAACAGGGTCAATGTAATGCAAAGCGCTCGAATACTACGTAGTGAGATCAAGCTGCCTACATAATAAAGACAAAAAGTAGTCTAGAAACCATACGGAAAACATGGAGCCTTTTTATGATTTCAGAAGTTGGGCGGTGCACTTGAGGCGTGCTAAACACCGCAAAAGGAATGATATGAGCATGCCTTTCACTAATTAAATCAAGCTAACTGTAAAAGGCAAGCCCAGAACCAACCAATATGATGGGCCTGACATGGGCATGATTAGAAGCCCGTAGAGAAATAACAACAGGGATAGAGCGCATTGCGCTCAACCTTAAAAATTAGCAGCAACTGTTGAGGAGACCTGCTGCACTTGATGGTTAGGATATAGGTAAACTAATGGCCCTAAAATGAGGACACCAAGTTGAGAGGATTTCTTCAACAGACAATTACACAACAGAAAACAAATCTCTTCAATCTCTGACAATTATAATTAATGCACAGCCGCACATGCCTAGTCAGTCATCTATGATGGATACATCAGGCATTCATCATGTTTAGTCCACCATCATTATCCAGCATTATCATCCGCTGTGTAATCTACATCAACCTTGACATACTTCTCAGCAAATATTATGAAACAAATAAGAAAATAGTGAAAAGGACTTGGACCATGCATATAATATTTGAAATATTTGATAAACAATTTGGAGACATTTTTAAAATTAAAATGATTTATTTTCTATAGCAAATTTTATTTATTTTCACAATACCTAGCATCTGCCACTGAAAAAGACAGTTGGATGACATAACCATTCTGTCCCAGCATACCAAACAGAGACACATCCGCATTATATAGATAGAGTTTGAATTGGTAATCCATAATAAGCATGCCATTTACCCGATATATATATAATGTTTCTGGGGACAGCCACGGGCCACCTATATTGGCTGTTTCTGGCGTGCACACCGGTCAACACCTCTCTGTCATGCCTTCATGGTTGGGGGTTTATGGTATATTTCCAATGACAGGCAATGTGGTGCTTGGCTACTAAGGAGTCCAACCCTATTGAGGATATCTTGCATCAGCAGGGTTGGAGCTTCAAAACACCCAGACCCTTCCCATTAGATATAGCATGATTAGTTTTGCCAAGACATTTTCGGGAAACTAAAGGTAAAATTCATTTCCAGACCCACGGCACATCTATGGGCAGCACATTTGCACTGAGTCTGGCCTGTCTATCTGTGGCGGAATTTGAGAGCAAATTCATCTTTGGACAGGACAAACCTTGGAATGATCAGATTAGGCTCTGGTGGTACTTCATAGATGATGTTCTTTTATTATGGAGAGGTGATCGACGGTCCTTGGACCAGTTCATGGAATGGCTGAATGGAAGGAATCTGCTTCTTTATTTCACATTGACCATCATAAAGAAGTCTTTATCATTTCTTGATTTAGAGATAATTGCCAAGAATGGGGGTTTATCTACAAGAGTGTATCACAAACCAACAGATAAGACAAGAATAATCTCCTCTTGTTTAATAGATTTCACCCCAAATCATTGGGATAAAACCTGCCATATGGACAGTTCTTACGACTTCGGAGAAACTGTTCTGAATTGAGTGATTTTAAAGATGAATCCCGGAGATTGGACTATCTACCATGGGTAGTACAAAATGAACAAAAGAGAGCAAGAAGCTGTAACTGGGACATCCTCCTGGAACTGAGGAGAAGACCCAAAGTTGATAGACCTATCTGTGTAACAACATTTAGCACAGCCTCCAAATCTTGTGAATTTCATAATAACAAAAAACGGGCGGATCTTGCATTCCAGCAGCCTGGATTTGGAGAAACCCATGTTTTCCTTTAGAAAGAGTGCCAGTCTCTGTGATATGTTGGTTCACATGAGACCTCAAAAGCAAGTCCCCAGCAAGGAATCAAGGATGTGGGACTTGCAACCATTTAGGGGCCATACAGCATGTGGCTCATGTAGTGTATGTCCATTAACAGAAAGTCATTGGATGTGGGGGTGGCTTATCCATGGGTCCAAGTGAAACATACCAATTGTAATTCAGAAAATGTTATCTACTTGATCCGATACCCATGTAACCTTTTGTGCATTGGATGACAACATGAAAAATCAAGACCAGAATCTTAAAACATAGGAGCTACATTAGGTGCAGAAAAGCAACAATCAAATTAAAAGCCCATTATCTGGAAATGGGCTGTGGTGTGGAGGATGTTGCGTGGAAAGTACTGAACAAGTCAACGATTCTGTGCAACATAAAAGATGTTAAGGGATACCTCTTCAAGTGAGAACAGAGGTAAATATATCGAATCCCTAGCCGTCAAAAGGGATTAAATGATGATATGCCTTGGTACCAATTGAACTGTCTTTAAAAACACCAATTTAGATCAGATCTACTCTGGGTCCCTCTGTTCAATCAACCCACCAATGTTGTACTGGAGCTAATTAGAGTAATGAATTTGCATTCTCATCTATAAATCACCACCTACATTAGGGATGGGTAGGTTCACAGGGGGTGGAGGAGCGGAAGACGTTCTTGATTTATCAAGTGCAAACCCTGACTTTAGTCCCCTGGTAGTCTCCAGGTAGTATTGATTTAATATGCTGAAGTTTTTTGTTGCCACTCCATTTTTGTTCTCCCCTTCTTGTTCCATCAGAATGTACACTTGTATACAAAAGAAACATTCTCTGGATCAGGACCTCCGAGCCTTTTCTCATTGCATAATAATATGAGGGACACCATCTGTTATACACAGCCATTAACATCTAATTTCTTTCATGGTTTTTGGTGCCCTGAATATCAAGTTACACTATTACCATCATTGATTACATTAAGATGGAAATATAACTTCTGTCCCAATTGAGATTTCTCTAGGATAGAGCCTATGGTATATTGACAAAAACCCACCAAAACCGTACCATCCCCCAAATTTAAGTAACACATGGTAAACAATTAATTTAGATGGTTTTAGGGGTAGTTCAAACAGAGGGGATTAAGTATTTCAAGATGGCGGCTCCGCTGTTGAGGGTGCAGCACGTGATACGTGACCAGAGCACTCTAGCGAGCACGTGATGGAAGGAGATGTCACCAGGGAGACATGAGATTAAAGGAAGGATTCTAACCATACTCTGGAATCTTCACGGAGCCACGAGTGGCAGCGGGAGGAGGCTCTGGTCCCTTGACAAAGTGAGTGTTGGGTCTAGGACCCTTTTTGTGGGCAGCAGTGATGCAAGAGGCATTTATAAAAAAAGGTAGTTATACTTTTTAAAGGGAAGGATAGTTTGGCTGTGAACTTTGTTTTTGTATACATGGGACTTGAGACCGGGAACACAGTCAATTAAGAACAGACATGCCATTGATATTAGCTGATTGATACCATTTGAAGCATAGCACACTACCAAACCAGACTATAAATGGCGGATTGAGTGCCACATTGACTGTTTGAACGTTTATGCGATTATGCTAAGCAACTAAGGGACATATTAAGAAAAGTGGCACTGCACACAATGCAGTGCCACTTTTCTTGTGCCCCCTTAGCGTCCCCCTAACATCATAATGTGTGCACCTTATTTAAAATACGGTGTACCAAGGTGGTAGTTGGGGGGCTAGCATCAGGGTTTTTGATGCTAGTCCGGCCCTTTGCATGATTAGCGTAAAAAATCTGACACTAATCCTGCAAAGCACCTAGAAGCCCTTGTATCCAATGGAATCCTCCTTTTAATGCCTGCTCTGAGCAGATGTTAAAAGTGTTGACAAAAATGGCGCAAGAAAATCTCTTAGATTTCCTTTTGTCATTTGTTTGGCCACCTTAACGGGGGAACGCCCCCTTTGCATGCATTATGCCTGGTGCAGGCATAATGCAGCTCAAAGGGTTACAAAGTGGAGCAAAGCATGCATTGTCCCACTTCGTCAATATGGGGTGGCGTTTTTAGCCTTCTAACGCCACATTAGCATCAACAAAAATATGCCAATGTAGTATTGGAATGGCGCTAGGGGCTCTTAAATATGCCCCTAAGTGTTTTATTGATCTTCGTGCTAGTGTGTGACTACAGAGAGGCGCTCCCACTGGGACTCCATTTTAGGCAGCAAGGGCAAAGAAACTCTGGAAACAACCGCTTCCAGAACATATTTCTCACTGCATTGTTTGGAGTGCACTGGTGATGGTGGTTGGGCATTCTCCAGTTTATATATCAATTGTGAATGATTAGTTACTAATGAGTGCATGAGACAAGTAAGAGTGAAACCTGCTGGGCCTGTTTTATTTTTACATATTTATTTGTTTGTTTGTTTTCTTTCCTATTTTAGGTAATTCCATGTGTGTGTAATGGTAAGGAACCATTAAGTTTAAAATATCCTGTCTTTCAAATATTCTACAATACACATATGTGGGGTATTGATTACGGGATCCAATGTCCTGTTGAAGGCCGCCTGACCTAAAAGGACAATGTTGAATGGCTGAATCCACAAAAGTGCAATTATCCATGTAACCAGAAAAAAGTGTAAACATCAATGTAACAGGGTCAATGTAATGCAAAGCGCTCGAATACTACCTAGTGAGATCAGGCTGCCTACATAATAAAGACAAAAAGTAGTCTAGAAACCATACGGAAAACATGGAGCCTTTTTATGATTTCAGAAGTTGGGCGGTGCACTTAAGGCGTGCTAAACACCGCAAAAGGAATGATGTGAGCATGCCTTTCACTAATTAAATCAAGCTAACTGTAAAAGGCAAGCCCAGAACCAACCAATATGATGGGCCTGACATGGGCATGATTAGAAGCCCGTAGGGAAATAACAACAGGGATAGAGCGCTTTGCGCTCAACCTTAAATATTAGCAGCAACTGTTGAGGAGACCTGCTGCACTTGATTGTTAGGATATAGGTAAACTAATGGCCCTAAAATGAGGACACCAAGGTGTGAGGATTTCTTCAACAGACAATTACACAACAGAAAACAAATCTCTTCAATCTCTGACAATTATAATTAATGCACAGCCGCACATGCCTAGTCAGTCATCTATGATGGATACATCAGGCATTCATCATGTTTAGTCCACCTTCATTATCCAGCATTATCATCCGCTGTGTAATCTACATCAACCTTGACATACTTCTCAGCAAAAATTATGAAACAAATAAGAAAATAGTGAAAAGGACTTGGACCATGCATATAATATTTGAAATATTTGATAAACAATTTGGAGACATTTTTAAAATTAAAATGATTTATTTTTTATAGCAAATTTTATTTATTTTCACAATACCTAGCATCTGCCACTGAAAAAGACAGTTGGATGACATAACCATTCTGTCCCAGCATACCAAACAGAGACACATCCGCATTATAGAGATAGAGTTTGAATTGGTAATCCATAATAAGCATGCCATTTACCCGATATATATATAATGTTTCCGGGGACAGCCACGGGCCACCTATATTGGCTGTTTCTGGCGTGCACACCGGTCAACACCTCTCTGTCATGCCTTCATGGTTGGGGGTATATGGTATATTTCCAATGACAGGAAATGTGGTGCTTGGCTACTAAGGAGTCCAACCCTATTGAGGATATCTTGCATCAGCAGGGTTGGAGCTTCAAAACACCCAGACCCTTCCCATTAGATATAGCATGATTAGTTTTGCCAAGACATTTTCGGGAAACTAAAGGTAAAATTCATTTCCAGACCCACGGCACATCTATGGGCAGCACATTTGCACTGAGTCTGGCCTGTCTATATGTGGCGGAATTTGAGAGCAAATTCATCTTTGGACAGGACAAACCTTGGAATGATCAGATTAGGCTTTGGTGGTACTTCATAGATGATGTTCTTTTATTATGGAGAGGTGATCGACGGTCCTTGGACCAGTTCATGGAATGGCTGAATGGAAGGAATCTGCTTCTTTATTTCACATTGACCATCATAAAGAAGTCTTTATCATTTCTTGATTTAGAGATAATTGCCAAGAATGGGGGTTTATCTACAAGAGTATATCACAAACCAACAGATAAGACAAGAATAATCTCCTCTTGTTTAATAGATTTCACCCCAAATCATTGGGATAAAACCTGCCATATGGACAGTTCTTACGACTTCGGAAAAACTGTTCTGAATTGAGTGATTTTAAAGATGAATCCCGGAGATTGGACTATCTACCATGGGTAGTACAAAATGGACAAAAGAGAGCAAGAAGCTGTAACTGGGACAATCTCCTGGAACTGAGGAGAAGACCCAAAGTTGATAGACCTATCTTTGTAACAACATTTAGCACAGCCTCCAAATCTTGTGAATTTCATAATAACAAAAAACTGGCAGATCTTGCATTCCAGCAGCCTGGATTTGGAGAAACCCATGTTTTCCTTTAGAAAGAGTGCCAGTCTCTGTGATATGTTGGTTCACATGAGACCTCAAAAACAAGTCCCCAGCAAGGAATCAAGGATGTGGGACTTGCAACCAGTTAGGAGCCATACAGCATGTGGCTCATGTAGTGTATGTCCATTAACAGAAAGTCATTGGATGTGGGTGTGGCTTATCCATGGGTCCAAGTGAAACATACCAATTGTAATTCAGAAAATGTTATCTACTTGATCCGATGCCCATGTAACCTTTTGTGCATTGGATGACAACATGAAAATCAAGACCAGAATCTTGGAACATAGGAGCTACATTAGGTGCAGAAAAGCAACAATCAAATTAAAAGCCCATTATCTGGAAATGGGCTGTGGTGTGGAGGATGTTGCGTGGAAAGTACTGAACAAGTCAACGATTCTGTGCAACATAAAAGATGTTAAGGGATACCTCTTCAAGTGAAAACAGAGGTAAATATATTGAATCCCTAGCCGTCAAAAGGGATTAAATGATGATATGCCTTGGTACCAATTGAACTGTCTTTAAAAACACCAATTTAGATCAGATCTACTCTGGGTCCCTCTGTTCAATCAACCCACCAATGTTGTACTGGAGCTAATCAGAGTAATGAATTTGCATTCTCATCTATAAATCACCACCTACATTAGGGATGGGTAGGTTCACAGGGGGTGGAGGAGCGGAAGACGTACTTGATTTATCAAGTGCAAACCCTGACTTTAGTCCCCTGGTAGTCTCCAGGTAGTATTGATTTAATATGCTGAAGTTTTTTGTTGCCACTCCATTTTTGTTCTCCCCTTCTTGTTCCATCAGAATGTACACTTGTATACAAAAGAAACATTCTCTGGATCAGGACCTCCGAGCCTTTTCTCATTGCATAATAATATGAGGGACACCATCTGTTATACACAGCCATTAACATCTAATTTCTTTCATGGTTTTTTGGTGCCCTGAATATCAAGTTACACTATTACCATCATTGATTACATTAAGATGGAAATATAACTTCTGTCCCTATTGAGATTTCTCTAGGATAGAGCCTATGGTATATTGACAAAAACCCACCAAAACCGTACCATCCCCCAAATTTAAGTAACACATGGTAAACAATGAATTTAGATGGTTTTAGGGGTAGTTCAAACAGAGGGGATTAAGTATTTCAAGATGGCGGCCCGCTGTTGAGGGTGCAGCACGTGATACGTGACCAGAGCACTCTAGCGAGCATGTGATGGAAGGAGATGTCACTAGGGAGACATGAGATTAAAGGAAGGATTCTAACCATACTCTGGAATCTTCACGGAGCCACGAGTGGCAGTGGGAGGAGGCTCTGGTCCCTTGACAAAGTGAGTGTTGGGTCTAGGACCCTTTTTGTGGGCAGCAGTGATGCAAGAGGCATTTATAAAAAAAGGTAGTTATACTTTTTAAGGGAAGGATAGTTTTGCTGTGAACTTTGTTTTTGTATACATGGGACTTGAGACCGGGAACACAGTCAATTAAGAACAGACATGCCATTGATATTAGTTGATTGATACCATTTGAAGCATAGCACACTACCAAACCAGACTATAAATGGCGGATTGAGTGCCACATTGACTGTTTGAACGTTTATGCGATCATGCTAAGCAACTAAGGGACATATTAAGAAAAGTGGCACTGCACACAATGCAGTGCCACTTTTCTTGTGCCCCCTTAGCGTCCCCCTAACATCATAATGTGTGCGCCTTATTTAAAATACGGTGTACCAAGGTGGTAGTTGGGGGGCTAGCATCAGGGTTTTTGATGCTAGTCCGGCGCTTTGCAGGATTAGCGTAAAAAATCTGACACTAATCCTGCAAAGCACCTAGGCGCCCATTGTATCCAATGGAATCCTCCTTTTAATGCCTGCTCTGAGCAGATGTTAAAAGTGTTGACAAAAATGGCGCAAGAAAATCTCTTAGATTTCCTTTTGTCATTTGTTTGGCCACCTTAACGGGGGAACGCCCCCTTTGCATGCATTATGCCTGGTGCAGGCATAATGCAGCTCAAAGGGTTACAAAGTGGAGCAAAGCATGCATTGTCCCACTTCGTCAATATGGGGTGGAGTTTTTAGCCTTCTAACGCCACATTAGCATCAACAAAAATATGCCAATGTAGTATTGGAATGGTGCTAGGGGCTCTTAAATATGCCCCTAAGTGTTTTATTGATCTTCGTGCTAGTGTGTGACTACAGAGAGGCGCTCCCACTGGGACTCCGTTTTAGGCAGCAAGGGCAAAGAAACTCTGGAAACAACCGCTTCCAGAACATATTTCTCACTGCATTGTTTGGAGTGCACTGGTGATGGTGGTTGGGCATTCTCCAGTTTATATATCAATTGTGAATGATTAGTTACTAATGAGTGCATGAGACAAGTAAGAGTGAAACCTGCTGGGCCTGTTTTATTTTTACATATTTATTTGTTTGTTTGTTTTCTTTCCTATTTTAGGTAATTCCATGTGTGTGTAATGGTAAGGAACCATTAAGTTTAAAATATCCTGTCTTTCAAATATTCTACAATACACATATGTGGGATATTGATTACGGGATCCAATGTCCTGTTGAAGTCCGCCTGACCTAAAAGGACAATGTTGAATGGCTGAAACATGTCGACACAATAGCAGATAACAAGGGATGAATGGGCAATAATTTCCCAGTATCACCACGATGACATCTATCTATTTATTTCTATTTGGTAATTTATAAAGCGCATTGCTGCCCGAAGGCTTCCCAGCGCTAATGCAGGACCAAATTAAGCAGACAAAGCTGGCACCCTATAGAGGAAACCGGAAAGTCTTCAGCAGTTTACGAAAAGAGAATTCAGAATCTTCTAAACGAAGTTCAGCTGGAAGAGAATTCCATAGATGGACTGCCCTAAAGGCATAAGATCTCCCTCCCCATTTTCCTTTCTTAACCCGAGGTATATTGATCAGGGAAGCAAAAGAGGATCTGAGTATGCGTTGGGGAATGTAGGGGGTTATATTCTGTCTAAGAAAGGCCGGACCTCTGTTATGAAGAGATCGGTGGACAAAGCAGGCAGCTTTAAGTTTTTTAATCCTATCCAGGGGATCCATAATTACATGTTGCTTTGGATACCTATGAGGTAGTTTTACTGGCATATGTATTATGCAGAGTAGATCCCTAGATGTATGTCTAGTATTGTCTATAACCCCTTTCCTTTATAGCTCCATCCCTGATGTTGGCTATCACAGGGATGTTGAAGCAAAACATGATGATGAAGCATGCCATGATTGGTGGGTGAGGGCATTTTTAAGAACGCAGCGTTATGTCCCACTAAGGCCAAGCTCTGATTTTGTCTGTGAGCATCAGCCATTTTCTCCTTGTCCTATTTTGTGCATGATAGTCTGAGTATTTAGGGAGAATGGATAAGGAGTTGTACCTCTCTCCCCTCTTTGGTGTGTTTGTGTAAGTTGTCATTATGCCAGGGTGTCATGGGAGAGGGCCACCTGCACCCTTCGGATACAATGGTGTGAACTTCTATCAGGCAGAAAGCCAGACTGATCTTGGTGGAAGAGGAAGGGGAGAATTTGGGTCAGTGTATTTGCCAGGATTTTTGCAAAGATTTTGACACCGGCATTGATAAGAAATATCAGGCAGTATGAGGAACAGTCTCAGGTTGGTTGGTCTGTTTTCAGAATAACCACTCTTGTGGTGGTATCAAGATCTGAGGAGAATGACTCATTCGTTAGTGCCTCAGAATAGAGTCAGTAGATGAGGTATCAATATGGCTTGGTAGACTTTAAAAAATTCAATGAGGAATCCATCAGGTCCTGGGGTCTTACAAGGATGAAGATCAGTTATGGCTTTCCAACGTCCTCCGCTGTCAGTGGCTGATGAAGTTCATGGGCCAAGAGAGAAGAAAGTGATGACAAGGGCACATCTTGCAGGAGGGGGGGTGCAAGTTTGGTGCTTGGAGTCAGGTAAGCTGCATATAGGTCTTGATATAAGGTCACAAAATCTTGGGCGATTGCAGGCAGCTCCTCATGAAGGATGCGAAAGGAGTCCTTCACAGCTGGGACCACTCTCCTGGCAATCCCTCTAAGCATTAACCAATGCCTGATTTGTCTCCAAAAGCGTGTACCTATTGGGTCGATGGCCTCCAGCACTGCTGAGCCTCTTCCAGGTAGACTTGATGGAGCTTAAGTTGCACCATCTCTAGCTGATGCAGGATCTCACCTGATCTTGTGTCTCTCGTGCACTGTTCTAAGATAAGGAGCTGGGATTCCAGGACCACTATCTGTGCCTGTCGCCTTTCCTCAGTGTTTTGCACACAGCCCTTAATGTGCCCCCGTAGAGTAGTCTTACTAGCCACCCAAAGGATCACAGAAGAGGACAGCATGCCCTTGTTACACTGGAGAATGGTTTGGAGCTCATGCTACACAAAGTCTATGCAGGCTTGATCTTTTTAACACCATGCATTGAATCTCCACATGGGTCATCGGGTGCTATCTGGAATGCTTCACTCTAGAAGGAGGGGAGCATGATCTGAAATTCCCCAGGGTAAGATCTTAACACAGTGTGGTTGTAATAAACCACCCAGACAAGACCATCCTGGTCTCAGTTTTGTGAGCAACGGATATGTGAGTGTATGACTGCTGCATGGTATTGCAGAAATTCCAGATATCACACAGACTCAAGGAGTCCACGCACATAGTAAGATTAACAGATCAAGCCACCCTGCTTGGCCCTGTGGCTCCTGACATATCCCCTGCAGGGTCAGGGACTGCGACAACATCTCTTCCCACTATAGTCACCCCAGTGGCAGGGTCATCACTAAAGATGAAATGGCAGACATAGCAGAATGCAGAAGAGATAGAGGGACATAACAAGAAACAAAGTTGATTTTGCTAGCCCATTGGTGGGCTGCAAGCCTAACATGGGTGGATACTGCCAGTGGAGATGTTTTGTGGAGAAGAATTGCAACCCCTCTGGAGCCCCAGGAGTAGCCCGCATGACACAGGTGGCCATATCCAAATTGATCCAGGAATGGGCAGTGCAGTTGTAAGAGGCTGGCCTGGCTTATAGTGGGTACCTGATGGTACTTACACCTTGTGCCAGGTCCAGTTATCCCTTATTGGTAGCTTAGTAGTGTTCTAGCAGCTTAGGCTGATAGAGGTAGCTATAGCAGAGCAGCTTAGCCTGAACTAGAAGACATGCAAAGCTAATACTATACCACTTATATCATATACCACTATATCATAAGAATCACAATACTCAGAGTTACTAAAAATAAAGGTACTTTATTTTAGTGACAATATGACAAAAATATCTCAGAGGATATACTCCCTTATGAGGTAAATAAAATACACAAAATATACACACAAACCAATATCAGATAAGTAAACAGTTAGAAAAGTAGTGCAAACACTGTAGAATATAATAGGATGCAATAGGCCTACGGGCAACACAAACCATATACTAAGAAAGTGGAATGTGAACGACTTAGCGACCCCTTGCCTAGTATAGTGTGTAGAGAGTCACTAGGAGAGTAAGAAAACACTAAGGGTGTCCAAGATACCCCACACCAAGACCCTGAATAGTAGGAGTAAAGTTACCATTCTTCCCCAGAAACAGACTAAAGTTGTGATAGGAGATTCTGCAAAGACCACAACTGACTGCAAAGCACTGAAGATGGATCCCTGGACCTGTAAAGGAAGGGGACCAAGTTCAAGAGTCACAAAAGTGTCCAGGGGGGGCAGGAGCCCACTAAAACTCAGATAAAGGTGCAAAATGGCTGCCTCTGGGTGAAAGAAGCTGAAGATTCTGCAACAACATAAGATGGCAGGAACTTCTCCTTTGCACAGAACATGTCCCACGGAATGCTGGAGGATGCAGTGTTGTTTCTATGTAGAAAAACCACAAACAAGCCTTGCTAGCTCTAAAGTTTGCAGTTGAAAAAAATGTGTGCTGCCTGGGCCCAGGAAGGACCAGGAGGTTGCCCCTTCGAAGAGGAAACAGAGGGGGCGCTAGGCAACACAGAGAGCCCATGCAAAAGCAGGCAGCACCAGCAGAAGTACCTGAACATGGGTTCAAGATAACTGAGCACTGCGGTCATCTCAACACTACAAAGGAGGGTCCCACGAAGCCGGTGGTCAACTCAGCGCGTTGAGCAATGCAGGACGGAGTGCTGGGGACCTGGGCTGTGCTGTGCACAAAGGATTCCTTGCAAAAGTGCACAAAAGCCCTAGCAGCTGCAGTTCGCGCAGTACACAGGATTACTGTGTGGCGAAGGAAGGCAAGGACTTACCTCCACCAAATTTGGACAGATGGACCACTGGACTGTCGGGGACACGTGGATCCAGCTCCTGTGTTCCAGGACCATGCTTGTCACGATGAGAGGTGACCCAGAGGATCGGTGAAGCAGAAGTTTGGTTCCTGCGTTAGCAGGGAGAAGATTCCGTCGACCTACAGGAGATTTCTTCTTGGCTTCCAGTGCAGGGTGAAGGCAGACAGCCCCCAGAGCATGCACCACCAGGAATCAGTCAAGAAAGCTGGCAGGATTAGGCGCTACAATGTCACTGGTAGTCTTCTTGCTACTTTGTTGCAGTTTTTCAGGCGTCCTGGAGCAGTCATCGGTCGATCCTTGGCAGAAGTTGAAGAGGGAGATGCAGAAGAACTCTGGTGAGCTCTTGCATTCGTTATCTGACGAGAAGCCCAAAAGAGAGACCCTAAATAGCCCTCAGAGGAGTATTGGCCACCTAGTCAGGTAAGCACCTATCAGGAGGGGACTCTGACTTCACCTGCTGGCACTGACACTCAGAGGCCTTAATTGTGCCCTCACACCTCTGGATTCAAGATGGCAGAGGTCTGGGACACACTGGAGGAGCTCTGGGCACTACGCCTGTGGTGGTGATGGACAGGGGAGGGGTCACTCCCCTTTCCTTTGTCCAGTTTCGCACCAGAGCAGGGCTGGGGGTTCCCTGAACAGGTGTAGACTGGTTTATGCAAGGAAGGCACCATCTGTGCCCTTCAAAGCATTTCCAGAGGCCAGGAGAGGCTACTCCTTTTTCCAAAGGGAGAGGGTGTAACACCCTCTCTCAGAGGAAATCCTGTGTTCTGCCTTCCTGGGACTGGGCTGCCCAGACCCCAGGAGGGCAGAAGCCTGTCTGTGGGTTGGCAGCAGCGGTAGCTGTAGTGAAAACCCCAGAGAGCTGGTTTGGCAGGACCCGGGGTCCATGCTGGACCCCCTGGGATGCATGGGATTGGCACCCCACTACCAGATTTGGCATGGGGGGGACAATTCCATCATCTTAGACATGTTAGATGGCCATATTCGGAGTTACCATTGTGAAGCTACATATAGGTATCAACCTATATGTAGTGCACGCGTGTAATGGTGTCCCCACACTCACAAAGCCCGGGGAAATTGCCCTGAACTATGTTTGGGCACCTTGGCTAGTGGCAGGGTGCCCTCAAACTTAGTAACTTTGCACCTAACCTTCACCAAGTGAGGGTTAGGCATATAGATGACTTATAAGTTACTTAAGTGCAGTGAAAAATGGCTGCGAAATAACGTGGATGTTATTTCACTCAGGCTGCAGTGGCAGTCCTGTGTAATATTGATCTTAGCTCCCTAAGGGTGGCAAAAGAAATGCTGCATCCCATAGTGATCTCCTGGAACCCCGATACCCTTGGTACCTAGGTACCATATACTAGGGAATTATAAGGGTGTTTCAGAGTACCAATTAGAATTGGTAAAAATGGTCACTAGCCTATAGTGATAATTTTAAAGACAGAGAGAGCATTAGCACTGAGGTTCTGATTAGCAGAGCCTCAGTAACACAGTTAGGCACTACACAGGGATACACATACAGGCCACAAACTATGAGCACTGGGGTCCTGGCTAGCAGGGTCCCAGTGAGGCATATAAAACACAGTGACAAATAGGGTTTTCACTATGAGCACTGGGGGCCTGGCTAGCAGGATACCAGTGAGACAGTAAAAACACCCTGACATATACTCACAAACAGGCCAAAAGTGGGGGTAACAATGCAAGAAAGGGGCTACCTTCTTACAGCACTCATAAAATGTGTTTCTTTCAGAGGAGTACGACATCTGGCTTATATCTGTTAATGTACCTCAGAACCGCAGATGTCTTAATGCGGTCCAAGAAGTCATTCATGTTCCAAGAGAAGATTTTAATCATGTAGGGGGGCAGTCACAAGGGAACCATTAATGCCCCTTGTTCAGGGTGAAAAAGGTGTGTGGAGGTGTAGGATTTTGTCCCTGGGTCAGAATTCCCATTTTGACTTATGTGTGTGGCATGTGCCTGCATGAAAAACAAAGTAAAACAACATTCCATCCCTCTAACGCTCCCCTCCTCATACTTCGTCCTTTGAAACATCTGTCGCCCCTATAGAAAACATTTCTAGACAAACTTGGGGGGAATCAACATCATATGGTATAAAGCCGCATTCACCTGAACAAGGATACTTCACCTGACAGCATATACAATAGACAAGTAATTCTTTAAATATGAGGGCCGAAAGAAAGCGATGCAGGAGTGCACCCAGTTAGATCCAGGTCTTTCTGAAATACCCCACAATTAGTATTGTAGATACACAAGCAATAATGCTATAGGTCCCATGTCGGTACAGCACTGTTTTGGCTAAATATGTCCAGCAGTTACTGCGCAAGACAATCAAGGTAGTGTTTGGGGAAGGCCTTCCGTAGATTTAAAGATCGCTGGTGTGTCAGAAAGGGAGACATCCTGGTCCACTGGCGGCAGAGCTTTGTCTGTCAGAGATGGACTCACCAATGTCCCCCTCCCATCTTGTGATAGCCTTGCCCTCTGGGACCGCCGGCGATGTTTTTGGGGCTCCCAGGAAGGCCGCGGTGGAGGGTATCTCACTGTTTCAGTCCCCTCCATACCTGCCACACTCAAATTACAAAATGACCAATGTTCTATAGCCCACTCCCAGGCCTGTGCAAGGGTATTGAAGAAGTAGGTGGAGGAGGCAAAGATGATCTTGAGCAGGGCAGGAAAAAGGAGCATGTAACCTATGTTGAACGCTTGAAGTTTCTGCTTTATCTCCTCAAAGGAGCGGCAACATTGCTGAACTGCTCTGGCATAATCTGGAAAGGTCAGGATATGTTATTTTGGAGTATCTAGGGTTGGGGTGGGATCAGGCCTCGCAGAGGATGACATTGTGATCCCGATGATTGATAATGCGTGCCAGGACCTGACGGGGAGGAGCTCCTGGAGGAGGCTTCTTGACTGGAACTCGATGCGTCTATTCTACGACAAAGCACTGGGACAGTATGTTGGTTGGCACCCAAGAGTGAAACCAATTTTCCAAGAGAGAATCCATATTGGTTTCCTCACTGCCCTCCGGTAGGCCTATAATGTGCAGATTGTTCCTCCATGAGCAGTTTTCAGTGTCTTCTGCTCTCCTCCAGCACCGCCACCCTGGACATTAGTTGGGAGACCTGTCTCTTAATTGTCGTCACTTCATCCTTAATCCATTGATATTCATATCTCAAGCTTTGTGACCCTTTTAGCCACTCAGTGGCGACCTTGCAGCAGAAGAGAGAGGTCAAATTCAGACCCCATCGACTTTGAATTCCCATGATTCCCTGGACTTCTTGATTGTCTTAAGGAGCACTGTCATGTCGCTGGGGAGGGTTGGGTCAGTGGGTCTAATGGCGTCCTTCCCATTGTGCCACCACCATTTTGCATGGATGTGGTATACTGGTCCATTTTGGTTTGAGCAGCTTTGGATGGTGAGGGTTTGACACAACCCATTTCCAGGGAGGGTCAAGTAGCGTAGAAGGTGGACTGAGAAGTCACCAGGGATTGGGTTCACACACCAAGGGGGCCATCGGACAGTCTGCTCTAGTAGAGGTGAGGGACTGCAGGGAACTGATGTTTGCAGATTTAGGCGGTCATTATGAACATGGCGGGAAAGACCGCCGACCGCCGTGTCGGCGGTGAACAGAATCCCGCCGTTGGCGGCGCATGGGAACCCGCCATATAATGATTGAAAAACCTAACCCAGCCAAAAATTCCCAGACCACCACTCCCCACTAGGACCCTGTCAACGGGAATCCCGGCCCACCCCACCCCGCCAACGCCAAGCACACCCACATTCCGCCCCCCAAATAATGATGCACAAATCACCTCGGCAGACAGTGGAGGCCGGACGACCATTGGCGGCTGCGACCGCCACAGGCGGCAAGTGGACACAACAGCAACAAGTGCACACATTGGATAGGCGTATCACCCACACACCGGCCACACATCCAGAACCTCATAAAACACCCCCAGACACACCCCACAATCCCTTGCAATGAAACCAGGACCAGAAGACGGAGAGCACCAGAGCCAGACAGCGAACGCCAGCATACAGGACATGCATAGCGACCCACACAGGAGCACCCATAGCCCGTCCCCAGTTCCGACGCCATCCACCACACTCACCATGCCCCCCCAAAAAATCCACGCTTCAACGGAAGGGAGCTAAGGACCATGGTGGACGAGATCCTGAAGGTGGAGCCACAAATATTCGGGTCCGAGGTGCAGCACACACCCTTCGCGCGGAAATTGGAGCTGTGGCAGACCATTGTGAACAGGGTGAATGCAGTGGGACACCATCCACGCACCTGGGACGACATCCGGAAGAGATGGAATGACCTGCGGGGGAAGGTCAGGGCCATGGCATCTAGGCACCACATCCCAGTGCAGAAGACTGGGGGAGGACCGCCATCAACACCACCCGACCACACCGACTGGGAGGGGAAGGTACTCGCCATCCTGCACCCAGAGTGACTCACTGGACTCACTGGAGGAATGGACTCGGGTAAGTCATCTAGAATTACCCCATATACAACACATCTGAAATGCATGCACCACCCCACCCCACCCCACCCACACCCACCTCGACCTACACCCCACCCAGCCATTACCCACAACATCTACCACCTGACATCACCTACAACCCACTAACAGGCCCACATCACTCCCGCTGTGCACAGCCACCCACCCCTGCACGTACCCACAATGGAACAATACCGCCCACCACAATGCAACCCCACCACTGCCACTAAATGCAATGTCCACCACACAAAGGCACCCTGGAAGGCCACTGAAAGTAACACCAGCACAAAATAGCCCAGTTCTGTACAGCTCAAACCTTCAGGCATATGTAACAGACATGTCTATGTCCCCCAACAGGCACCAGCACCCATGCAACCCTAATGGAGGGGACAAGGAGTGCCACAGCCCTCCAGAGAGACAGAGGGACATCACAGTACCTTGGCGAAGGATCCCTGGAGACTGATGAGCAGGCAGTCCCCTCACACAGTCCCGGATTCTCACCATGCACCAGCCCCACCCAGGAAACCACTGTCACCCCTAACACCCAGTCAAGACCAGCAGGCCAGGTAAGGCGTATCCACACCAGTGTACCCAGGGCACAGACTGGTGGACCACAGCTACAGAGGCCACAGTCTCCCACTCCAAACATGCAGGAAGGCAAGGGCCCCAGTGCAAGTGGCACGTCAAAACCTGCTCAGGGGACACAGGCACAGGGGGCTAGGGCAAGTTCAAGTGTCCCAGTGGGTCAGGGGGTAGAGCACCGGATGGATGCAGCAGCCCAGGACGTTATTGCAGCGGTATTGGTGGCCTATCAACATACCCAAGACAGGTTGGCACAGATTGTGTCCACCCTGGAGCAAAGTCAGAGGATGCAGCTGGAACAACACCAACAGGCCATGGAGCAGTGGAAAGAGCACAATGCCACAATGGCCACCATTGCTGGAGCACTGCTGTAGTTGGTAAACAAACAGTCTGACACCCACACTGGACAAGAGGCCCCCACAACAGCGTTGGATAACCAGCAACAGATGACCCAAACAGCAGAAACAGCACAGGAAATACCCTCCCAGGAATCACAAGGTCCAACCATGCCACCCCAAGAAGGTCCACACCAGGCGCCCGAACGTAGTCGTAGGCCAAGATATGGCACTGGAAACCCAGCTAAGAACAAGCCCACCTCCAACAATTGACACTGCTACTAATGTAAAGCAACCATCCCACCCATTCACAAACAACACTTAGCATTGGGCAAATTGAAGTACTATTTTACAAAATGGATCCATCTAACACATCCAACAAGGCTGCCACCAAGTAGGTTTTGAGGATACCCAACCCTTACGACTCCTATCACTGTATATAGCACAATTCACTCTATTCTACCAATAAAACACATTTCACACCTGTAACACTGTCCCCTGCCTTCAATGTCGAACAAAGTGGAGTGTGGATGCAACTGGCAGTGAACAACTTTATTGTCAATTTGTGCTTGATGGTGGTGCTGTGTGTTTTAAATTAGGCAAGGAGGGAATGCATATATTGTCTGTCAGTACCATGCAGAAGTGGTCCATGTATCGCCTATCATGACCAATCCCCCCTATATGACAGAGCACACTGACAGTATCAGTCACTAACCCCAATGATAGGCTTAAGTCCCACACAGTTATTGGAAGTAGAGTTGTATCAGTTGGTTCCTGGAATTGACACTTTCCCCTTCCTCATCCTCACCTCTCTGAGGTAGCTGATCAGGACCTATAGCACCCTCCACCTCCAAAAGGGGGATAGAATGTCTCACTGCCACGTTGTGCAGCATGCAGCAGGCCACCACTATTCTACACACCTTTTCAGGCCCATAGGCCAGGGAACCCCCAGAGATATGTAGACTCCGGAATCTAGCCTTCAGGAGACCTATAGTACGCTCTATCACCCTCCTAATACGTCCATGGGCCTCATTGTATTTCCTCTCTGCATCCGTCCTGGGATTCCTCACTGGTGTCAGGAGCCAATGCAAGTTTGGATAGCCAGAATCACCTAGAAAATGGTTCAATACAGAGTCGTCATTGTAATGTCCCTTAGTCAGACAGGCTGATTTTCTGCAATGTGTCAGTTAGTGACAGGCAAACTTACCTATGATCCACCCTCTGTCCTCTTGTAGTTGATCCATCCTCTGTGGCACACTACTATTCCTCAACACAAATGAATCATGGACTGAACCCAGAAACATGGCATTCACATGGGAAATGTACTGGTCTGCAGTACATACCAATTGGATGTTCATGGAGTGAAAGTTCTTCCTGTTTCTGTACACCTGTTCACTCACTCTTGGGGGGATGATGGGTATGTGTGTGCCATCGATGACATGGGGAATGTTTGCAAAGGCATAGAGGTCAGACTTGATGGCAGGGAGGTCAGCACTTTGGGGGAATCGCACATAGGATTGCAGATGTTGTACAAAAGCATTCAGAAATCTTGTCAGTACCTGGCTGAACATTGGCTGTGAGAAACCAGCACCCATGCCCACTGTCACTTGAAAAGAGCCTGTGGCCAGGAAATGGAGTGCAGAGAGCACCTGCACCTCAGTTGGAATGGCATGCTGATTACGATTTCCGGGAGTTAGTGCAGGATCTAGTAATGCACACAGGTCCTGAATAGTTGGACGTGTGAGTCTGTAAGTGATAATGATCTGACTCTCCACCATGGTCCCCATATCCACAAGTGGTCTGTGCACCGATGGTGCTCTTCCTCGCCACAAGGGTCGGTACCTACGAGGGGTTACAAAAAGGAATGATGCGCACACATACTTCAGAAAAATGTGAAGAATACATGCACTGCATTGTTCATAGTAGTGTCTGTACAATAACTGCTACCTGACAGATGTACATGTACATCACTAGTAGGGAACAGAGTAATTCATGTGTGCTACTATACAGAATGGATAGAGGCCTAGGTGCTTCATGTGGCTAGTAGGCCCTGCATTGTGAGTAGTAAGAATTTCAAGATGCGTAGGTGATGGCAAAAAGTCTGCCCACTGTAGTTCTGCCCCTTCGTTGTGGAAGTGACCTAATTCCGCTAGCAGTTGATGTCACAGTGTACGGTGGTGTTGAACGCTGTTCGCACCCTCATTGGCTAACATGGATGCCAATGGGGAATCCTGGCGTATCATGATTGCCGCCGGCGGTGACGGTGCATACCGCCGCAGAATGTACGCGCGTTCGTCATGGTTTGATCACTTGACTCCCCGATCTCGTGCGGACAGTTACTGGACTCTGTGTACTGCTGTGGCCTGCCTCTGGCTATGGATGTTCCATGTGGTGCAGGGGAAAGGGCCCCGGCCTTCATTCAGGAAGAACTGGAGAAGCTAGTGGAAGGGGTCCTGCCCCTGTACGGCAGACTCTATGGACGGCCAGAGGTACAGGTGAGTCTGTGTTTGGGGGGCACTGTGTGAGTAATGGATGGTGTGGATTGCACATATGTGTGCTACTCTGAGCCTGGATGGGCCATGGTGCATGGAATGCTGCGTGCCACTGTCCTGCATGTCTGGGAGTACTGTCAGTCCTCTGTTGGACAATCTGCCAGTGCAAGTGCCTGACCTCTGTGTTCCAATTTCTGTGTCACCCTTCTAGGTCACCGCCCACCAGAAAAGGGCACATTGGCATGCCATCGCCAAGGAGGTACGGACCCTGGGGATCTACAACCGGCGGAGCACCCACTGTCGAAAGAGGTGGGAGAACCTGCAGTGCTGGGCACGAAAGATCACTGAGGCCCAGCTGGGGAAGTCCTCCCAAAGTGGAAAGGGTGCCCGTCGGGCACTGACCCCCCTCATGCGACGCATCCTGGCGGTGTGTACCCAGATCTAGATGGGTGCTTGAAGGCTGCACAGCAGTCACAAGGGGGTGAGTACTCACTGACCATACTTCAGTCTGGAAGGATGACTGTGTGTGCGATAGGGCTCATGCTGCTTAGAGCAGGGAATTTGACTGGTGTCTATCTAATGTATGTTCGAAGGGTGTCCCTCTCAGGTTTCACTTACCTCAGCTCCAAAAGTGTTTCAGGGGATGGTTGTAGATCAGTAGTCTGGTCAGTAGTCAAGGGCATGGCCATGGGCATAGTACACGGTGCTGCCTGGTGAGTGTGTTTGCTGGGTGGGTGTATGTCAGGCCATTGTGTATCAGCATTCAGCTATTTACAAATGTCTCTCCTGTTTTTTCTCCCCATCCCTGTTCTCTTGTGTTGGTTTGGTACAGCATCAACATCAGGCGAGGGAGCTGAGGCATCGGCAAGTGGGGAGGCAGCGGCCCACGGATCCTCCGAGGCAGAGACAATGGACGCCCATGGGACGAGTGGGTGGGAGGGCGAGGGGACTTCCACCGGGAGGCTACTAGCACAGGAGGTAGTGACTCTGAGACCTCCTCTGATGGGGGTCCTCCGGCAGTGGCAGACCCTAGTGCACACACCACTACCGTGAGATCTGCCGCCACCACCCATACCATCACCGCCCTCCCTTCTGCTCCCCACCGAGTTGCCCGTGCCCGCCCACCCAGAAAGGTGGGCATCTCCTTCGCCCCAGGTACCTCCTCCCCTACCCCAGTCAGCCCTGCTGCCCTCACAGAGGAGTCTATTGACCTCCTGAGAACCATCTCTGTAGGGCAGACAACCATCGTCAATGACATCCAGGGTCTGGCATCAAAGGTGCAGCAGACCAATGCCTATCTGCATGGCATTCACAGTGCCGTGTCTGCCCTACAGAGATATTTTCAGGCTCTGGCCTCCTCTCGGACGGCAGCCAGTTTCTCTGGCTATTCCGTACCCCCTCTAACCTTCTCTACCCCTTCCAGCACCCCACTCCCTTCACCCGTCCAAAGCACACAATCCAACCGGCTTACAGGCACATCAACACACAAGAAGCAAACTTCAAAACACAAGCACCACACCTCCCACCACAAGCATTCACACATCCAACAGACACCTGCACACACAACAACATCCACTTCCCCCAGTGTGCCCACCTCTTCCACCTCCCTGTCTGTCCCCTCTACATCCACCCCCTCATGCACTGCACTTTCACTCACTGTTACTGCTCCTCTTCCTGCATTCACCACAATCGCAGGCAGCCATACATGCACCCCATACACCACACCTGCATTCTACACCTCTACTGTAGTTGACACATGCAGCACACTCACCAGACTTGCAGACACCCACCCAACATACATCCACACTAGCTACCTGTCATCTCTCACTGTGTCCACCCCCCACCTCCCAAAACACACAAACGCACTAAGACACCCACCCATCAGACATCCACCACACCACTGCATACTAAGCAGTCACCTGCACTCACTACACGCACACCTACACCCCATACATCAACTCCCTCTGCCTCCACTCCCATGCCCACCCCTATTGCTCCCAGAAATTGTTTCCTCTCCCGTGCTGACCTCTTCCAACCCACTGGCACAGCCCGTCTTGTCCCCAAACGTGCCCACCTCCTTGCCCTTTCCGCTCCTTCCACATCACAGCCTACCCCGGTCCAGCCTTCCCATTCCTGTGCACCTTTCCCAGTGAAGAAGAAGGCCCGGTCTGAGCCTAGGCCATCCAGCTCCACCCAAGCCAAACAGCCCCCACCCCATTCAAAGGAGAAGCCCACCCCCCTCCAACCTCCAAAAGAAAGTCAAAGTCCCACCCCTATCGAAAATCCCCACCCCCTTCTGCCCCCCTTCCGTGAGGTGCCTGGATCCCCATATGGTGCCACGTTCTGTGGAGTACCCAGCACTTGTGGGAGTCAGGTGTGGCCATTTGTGGCCCAGGACAATGTACATTTTATGGACTGGCCATTGGCCCTGGTAGCACTGTTTTGCTCAGTGAGCTAATAATTAAAGTTTCTGTGTGGTCTGTGTTTGGGCTGCATGCAGTTACACCCTGGTGTTTGTTTTGATTTTTAATGGGTGTGGGGTTATTGTATGTACTATGGTCAAGTTGCAGTGGACTTCGGTCAGGTACGTACCTCTTGGTGTGGGGTGTCTGACTTGCGCTGCTTGGAAAGTTTTGGGGGGGCGTTGAAGTGTGGGTGGGGTGTGTGGGTATATAATTGTGCCCTTTCCTCCCTTGTGTCGTAGGTTGCAGTACTTACCGTCATCGTCTTCGTCGGCAGTCTCAGTCATGTAGATATATGGCATGGAGCAGGGCTGGCATGATCAGCTGCTCTCTGTCCATGGCTGCCGCTGCACGTTCTGTGGAACTCCGGTGAGTGTTTCCTTATATTTGGTTAATTTCCGCCAGCCTTTGTGTGCCCGTGGTTCCCGACCCGGAACTGGCGGCGGAATGGTGGTTCATAATTTGATGGGCGGGTTAGGCCTTTCTGACGACCTGTGGGCAGAGTCTGCTGTCGTCGGCGGGACTCCTTTCCTGGCAGTGGGTGGTTTGCGGGATGCGTGTGTTTCGGTTGGATCATTATTTGGCGGTCCGGACCGCTCCTTTGTTGGTGGTTTCTGCCGCCACCGCCTGCATAGCAGAACGGACCGCCATGTTCATAATGAGGGCCATAATCTGGAGAGGTAAGTCCATGCAAGGAACAAACTCAGGAGACTGTCTCACTGACCCGCTTGCTCTGTCCTCTTGCAGGGTCAATGAAGTGGGGTGGGGCAATTGGGCAGCTGCAGTAAGAAGGTCTAGAGCCCAGTGGTGCCTTAGTGGGTCAATATCCACCCATCATGCTGCTGCAGGCCCCAAGCGCAGGGTAGATTAATACTAGGGTCGTCTAAGTCTTCCATTAGAGGCAGCAGAGATACTTTTAATGGCAAATATTGTTTATGAGAATTGCAGAGGAATACCACATATGTGCATCTGGCAAGTAAGGGGATTACAACAGTGCCAGCATTCTTCACGCACATTGATTATATGGTAGAACAGCTGCAGCAAAAAATCCCTTCATTAGCAAGACTGGTGCAACAAGCAAAGTGGCAGTGCAGTCCATTCACAAAAAGGGGTGACAGTTACAGCACATCCATCGATAGCGCAAATTTCCTGTACAACCAGGCAATTTGGGCCAGGCAATAGTAGTGATGCTCCTCAGTCAATTCCCCAAACAGCCGAGAGTCTCCTCCGTCAGGACCGTGCAGCGCAGGGATTGCGAACCAGCCCCCGCATCCAAGGCCAGGCATGTTGTGGAAAGCAACGGCCTGCTGGCTACCAAGTGGCCCCAATTGCCCAGCAGCAGTGTCATAAGTGAGGAGCTCCTGGCAACTTGGCCCCTTTGGCCATGTCCCAGTTATTTATTCAGCAAGTTAAGAATTGTTTTTTTTTTCTTTTGACTGATTTTTATGATATTGTATGACTGACAATACATTTTTATATATTTTGGAAAAATATACATTAATAGAAACAAATGCAGATAAATAATTAATATTTTTGAAATATTGTGTTTGTAATTTCACTTGGTAAAAAGTTAACAATTGCTGTACTCCGTCCATCAACCACATGTGAAAATAAACGATTGACGCATTGCATCATATGTTGCAGGTATTTCCATCAACCACCACAGGGAAACAGAGAAGAATATGTCAGCATAAGTAATGAGTGTACAAACCTTATCTTGATCTCAAAACCATGTAGGAAAGACACATCAAAAAAGAGGTACAGGCAGATATGTACCATCATTGAAGCTTTATTACAAAAATGTCAATCTAATCTTTTGCCGGATATAAGAATTTAGACCGCCATACCATCTGGTGTGAAGATTATGGTATTGCTCTGCTACTGGCTCCTACCACTAAACAGTTAGCAGCATGGATTGGATGTCTCAGCCAATAATTTAATCTGTCCTCATTCGAGTCTTTGATGTCATGCTCAGACATATGAATGACTACATCCACTTTCCAAAAGATAATGCTACACTGATCAATATGAAGTTTCATGGCTTTGAAAGCATACTACATGTGGTTGGTGCCATAGCTGGAACCAACGGAACATGCTTTGCTTTAGTGCTTCTTCATGACAAGGAGCAAGTGTACCACAATAGGAACAACTTACTCCACATCAATGCGCAAGAGGTTTCTATACATCACAGGTGTGTGAAAGACTTCCAGTTTTCAATTGTGGCTCACTACGCAACAGCTTTATACCACAATAGATGGAAGAGCTTGTTAGTAAGTTTACAAAATTCTGGTGATTTAGTGCCACATGTACAAAGCATTTTTCTAGTCTCAGAATTGGCCCATTTGGACTAGAAAAATGTTTCTTGGTATGTACAGAGCCCAAAGTGTGATTCAGTAACTTGTTACCTATTCGCAATTCAGGATTTTCAATTCTGTATTAGGAAGGGCATGTTCAGGGCGCCCCTTCCTAATACCAAATCTGAATGGTATATATGATTGTTTTGTGACTGTGAATGCGGTTGCAAAACAATTGCAGTTAACACCAATTTCAATGGTAAGCCATTCGCAAACGGGAAGGGGTCCCCAATTGACCCCTTCCCTTTTGTGAATGAAAGCGTCAATATAGACCACTGCCTACTCTGAAAAAATTTAAAGAAAACTTTTCATTATTTAGTTTGAAATGCATCCCATTTTTCTTTATGGAAAACTGGCTGCATTTAAAAAAAAACTGTTTTACTTAAAAAGCAGTCACAGAAATGATGGTCTGCTGTCCCCAGCACACCACCATCCCTGTGAGTGCGGCCATTCCCAATGGGGTCACAAATTGCAACCTACCTCATGAATTTTGATGAGGTGGGTCTTGTGCAACCCAATTGGGATTCACAAACAGTGTACTTAATAGTGTTGTACATTTTGTTTTGTGACTTGCAATTTGCGATTCACAAATGGATCGTAAATTGTGAGTCACAAAATAAAAGGTCATACTTCCGGCCCTTAATTGTTTTCAGAAAGTTCTGCCCTTCCAAACATAACTTCACTAACATTCGATTTTGTGATTATATTTTTTAGGGTGACTCAGGTAATTCTACTCATACACGACTTTTAACACCTCTGAGAAATCCAACAATGCCAGGGTAAATCAGCTTCAATGAGGCCCAGGTGTGAGCAAGGGGTCCTGTGGAGCCAGTTTTGGGGTCCTGAAGGCCCAGTTCAATTTCTTGGGCAAGACCAGAAGGGCTTTGGTCAACTCTCATGGGTCTGCAAGTTTTGTGTTATATTGTATGCTTCACAACATTGAAACATTGATCTGTGGAGAAATGTTTCCTTCATTCCTGATAAAATATTCCTGTCAGAACCCCAGACTGATGTTTGTGACATGCCAGCAGACTGACACTGATAAGGATGAAGGGCTAAGTTGCTTGTACTCCCTATAAATCTATACTACTAAATAATGTATGCTACTAATCCACTAATTACATCTCAGATTATGTTTAGATTTTTTCATTCTCTTCAATGTGTGTGTGTTTTTTTTTTAATCATGGATTGAAAGTGCAACGGTATATTGCAAATATCTTACAAATAATGATGAGCATGGTGAGCATGGTATTTCTTTTTTACAGCTGTTGTTGTATGAGTCTGTGAAATGGTTAGAAAACAAATATAAAGTTAATCACAAAGTTATTCACAAAGATGTCTACTCAATACTCTCTAGGTCTTTTCATCCTGTTATCTGATGAGGAACTACTAAGTGATAAGTGTATGCATTGGTATGTTGAGCAGATACTAGCTATTGAGAGATCTACACTGCACGTTGTCTATTAGATAAATGGTTATGACCAAAATAACAGTACACCTGTAACTTTCTCTCAGTCATGGAGGGATGCCAGTGCCAATGTAAATGAGTTTCGTGCAAGGTACCTGACATGTGTATGTGTGTGTGTGTGTGTGTGTGTGTGTGTGTGTGAAAGATCATAGCTCAGACCTGATGATGTCAGCAGTAGTTTATCTGTTGAAAATTGATGTAATTTATGACTGTGCCTGAGTATGATATCTGGGTAAAGCTTAAGGACAGATGCATGTGAGACTGAAGACTACCCTTTGTAACGCTAATGTATTTGGAGAACCAGTTACCAACAAAATCTAAAACTGAGTTTATATCTTTGCAACAAGTGGAATCATTAAATACATTTAAAATGTGTTTGTCATTATGCCTTATAATATGATTTTTATTTGATTCTGTATCATCACCATTGGAGATCTAGTTGAATCTAAGGGGTAATTGGTACCACTGTCTCAAACTGGGAGGCCTGTTTCCAATGCTGTAGAAGATGGTACAAAAGGAGGTGGGTACAAAAGCAGCCTGCCCCAGGAAAGAACTGCTACTGTTGGTGCCATGCCTGCTTGGCTTATTAGAGTCTTGAAAAAGCCCAAAATTCTGATAGGAAGGCTGTTGAATGGGACATCAGCTTGGACTCCATTGCCTCCATTAGAACAATATTCCCCAAGTCCATCTAGAAGAGGGCTCTGATGAAAAAGAGAGACTGAAGTGATGAACGCTATTTTTTTTTAATTCAGGAAGAATTCATACTCTTAGAGAAGTTTGCAAACCTGATTTGTGTGTTCCTCTGCCGTAAAAAAAAAAAGAGGCATTTAGCCAATCATCAAAATAGGGGTAGACCTAAATTTCTCTTGAATGAAAAATGCCCACCAATGGAACCAAGAGGTTGGTAAAGACTCTTGGGGCTAAAAAGGTCAAATGGAAGGACTAGAATATGTTAATTTTTCACCTCTCCCCCACTTCAAATTGTAGAAATCTTTGATGAGCCACATGAATGGAAACAAGAAGATATACAAGGGTGCCAGTCTCCAGAATTGATCAGAGGTAAGATGTTCTGCAAAGTTACCATCTTGAATGGCTTGTGGGGTATATACTGGTTTACTCACTTGAGGTCCAGAACAGGGAGAAAATTACACAATAATTTCCGGATGAGGAGAAGGACAGAGTAATGTGCTAGACATACTTCATTGGAGCACTGCATAAGTTGCTGCTTTTTCTCTCAAACATTGTACTCCCATAAAAAATGTTTGATGCTGATCTCTCCACAGAGGCTTCTGATGGACAAATTGGCATGAAAGGATGAGGAAATCTATCAGTAACCCTCCTAGACAGTCTGTAAGGTCCAAACATCCATCACTAAGCAACACTCCATTGACAGAATCCTAGCATAGTCATGCCTTGGGAGGTGGAGGTGTTGAGGAGGAAGGCTGGTACCAGGGCTTATCCCTACTATGGGTCCCCCGGCCAGGACCCTTACCTTGAAATGACTGGGTATTTGGTTTGGTATACCCAGGACCTAAATCTCTCCAGTAGCCAAAACCTCTGCACCTCTAAAAGAGACATACTATAGTCATTATTTTTTTATTTCCACATATTTCTTGACCATCTCTTCTAGTTACTGCCTGAAGATCTCAGGGCCTTCAAAGAGTAGCTTCATAAGGACTGCTTTCTGTGTGGCATGTGCTTTCCATGAGTGCATCCGCATGTGATGATGCGCTGCTACACCTGCTCCGGAAGCTTCTGCAGAGGTGTAAAGACTGCCAAAAGATAAGTTCAATAGGAACAAAACTTGTTGCCAGATAATAGAAATGAGTTACAAAGGATCTGCATCTTTCTGCACACAATCTGCTAGTGTCTGGAAGTCTCTTAATTGAGATTGCACTGTATAGGTCAGGTATGCACTTGTTTCATGAAGAAATTAGCTGCAGCATGTATTCATTTTACTGCAACGTTCCAACGTTTCTGTCCACTAATCAGAGGGAGGGGTGTAGGAAGTTTGCATGGTGTGTAGTGAGTACCTAAAGCACTTACACCTTATACCAGCTCAAGGTATCCCCTATTAGTGAAATGTAGGCAGTGTCTAGAAACCGGGATCTCTAAAGGTAGTTGTGGATGAGCAGCCAAGGCTCACCTAGGAGATATGCAAAGCTCATCAATACCACTGTAGTCACACAGCACTTACACACATGAAAGAATACACTCAGTGTTACAAAGATAAATGTACTTTATTATGGTAACACAACACCAAAATTACTATAGAGGCAATACTCCCTTAGGAGGCAAGTAATACACAAGTTATATACACTAGTTGTCAGAAGTAGGCATGAGAATAGTTAGAAAATAAACAGTGAAAATAGTGTAAAACACAGTAGGTAATAGTGGACCAATGGAGGGCACAAATCATATACAAAAAAAATGGAAAGCGAGAGTGTCACCCTCACCCAGGTAGGTGGCGTGTGTAGAGGGTTGCTGCGGGTAACAGAAACGCACAGAGGTAATTACCACAATACCCCCCGCAACCAGGAAAGCAGTAGCAACTTGCTAGATTTTCCCCAGAAAACCCACTTAGAAGAAAAGAAGAGAATTGCAAAACCCAGATATGGCTGCAAGAAACCAATGGTGGATTCCTGAAGAGGAAGACCTGTGGAAAGAGGGGACCACTTTGAGGAGACACAGCAGAGTCCAGTGGGGGCAGAAGCCCCTACCCACCAAGCTGAAGATTGCAGGAGTTGGTCGACGGTGAAGAAGGAAGGTCAGCACTGCAGCCCTGGAGTCGGAGTTGAGTTCCTAGAGGATGCAGGTGATGTCCCACACCAGAAGGAAGATTGCAGCCGGGTTTGTGTGTCCGGATTTCACCAACAAGCCTTGGCAGAGGCAAAACTTGCAGTTGGTGAAAAGTGGTGCTGTCGGGGACCGGCAAGGTCCAGAAGGACTCAACCCAGGAGAGGGAGTCAGACGGGGCCCTCAGTGTCGCAGAGAACCCACAGAAGCACAGGCAGCACACACAGGAGTTCCACACGATGGGACATGGAAAGTGCTAATGGAGCCCACCCAGTACTACGAAAAGGAGTCCCACACCGTAGGAGAGTCACTCAGGGAGCTGGGCATCATAAAACGGAGTGCTGGGAGATAGAGCTACCCAAAGACTAAGGACCCCTTGGAAAAAGTGCCAACAAGTCTTGGCAGCTTCAAAGGATGTGTTGCACAGGAGTACTGTCCTGAGTGGGAGGGCAAGGGCTTACTTCCACCCAAGTTGGACAGCTGGTAGAGAAAATCTTCTGGACCAGTTCCGAACACCACCCATGATTCAGGATCCATGCAGCTCAGCAGGAGAGAAGATACACGCAGTTGGTCGTTGTTGCTGTTGGTGCCTGCAGATGCAGGGGAGTGACTCTTTCACTCCAAGGGTTCCTCCTTCTTCTTTCCTGTGCAGACTGAACATGGGCTGTCCTCAGGGGATGCACAGCTGGGGAAATGTTTCAGAAGCAGGAATGAGCTGTAGAAACAATTTTGCAGGTGAAGTCTTCGTCTTTGTTGCAGACTGTCGGGTCCTGGAGAGTCCAGATGCAGTTTTTTTGGTCAGATGTCAAAAGAAGGGATGAGGACGAATCCTGCTGGAATCTTGCAAGCCGAATATGAGGAACCACCCAAAAGAGAGAGAGACCCTAAATAGCCCTGAAAGAGGGATTGGTCACCTAGTTAGGTGACCACCTATCAGGAGGGGGCTCTGATGTCATCTGCCTGGCCTGGCCACTCAGAGGCTTCCAAAGTTTCCTGTCAACCTTGTATTCAAGATGGCAGAGCCCAGGGACTCTCTGGAAGAGCTCTGGGCACCACCCCTGGGGTGGTGATGGACAGGGGAGTGGTCACCCTCCTTTCCATTGTCCAGTTTCGTGCCAGAGCAGGGACTGGATGTCCCTGAACTGGTGTAGACTGGTTTATGCACGGAGGGCACCAAATGTGTCCTTCAAAGCATACTAGTTGCTTAGGGAGGCTACCCATCCCAAGTCATGTAACACCTATTTCCAAGGGGAGAGGTTGTAACACCACTCTCCCACAGGGAATCCTTTGTTCTGCCTTCCTGGGCTTCAGCTGCTCAAGCAACAGGAAAGCAGAAACCTGCCTGTGAGGTGGCAGCATTTGGGGCTGCCTGAAAAACCTCAGAAGGCTGTGGAAGCAATGCTGGGGGTCCTCTAAGGAACCCTCAGAGTGCATGGAATCATACAACCAATACTTTCAAAGTATTAGGGTATCACTCAAAAATGTTTGATACCAACAATGCCTAGGTTCGGAGTTACCATTATGTAGCTGGACATAGGCAGTGACCTGTGTCCAGTACACTCGTGAAATGGCGTCCCCGCACTCACAAAGTCAAGTAAAGTGTTTCTGGAATTTGTGAGGGTACCTCTGCTAGTACAGGAGTACCCTCACACACAGGTACCTGCATCCTGCCCTCTGGGCTGAGAGGGCCTACTATAGAAGTGACTTATAGTGACCTGGTGCAGTGACCTATAGTGAAAACAGGTGCATGCACCTGGTTTATGCAGACTGAAATTGCATGGGCTCTCTGTGGGTGGCAGAATAATTGCTGCAGCCCATAGGGACCCCCTGGAACCCCAATGCCCTGGGTACCTAGGTACCATATACTAGAGGCTTACATGAGGGGACCAGTATGCCAATTGTGGGATAAAATACAGAGTTTCGGGAGAGAGAGCATAATCACTGGGGTCCTGGTTAGTAGGATCCCAGTGAACACTGTCAAACATACTGAAATCAGGCAGGAAAGGGAGTAACAATGCCAAGAAAGAGGGTACTTTACTGCAAGGGCATTCTCTGATATCACAATTCCCTGGGAGGAAAAATCAGCCATGCAATTGTTTACTTTGACATTTACTGGGAATTCCTCTGAAAATGCCTCCAAAGGTAACATCTGTGCAGGAATCTTGGGAAGGATGCATTTTCAGCCTCTTTAAACTCATGTGAGACCACTCTGCAAATAATGCTGTGCAGTGGGAAAGATTTGCAAACAATAAGCTGATTTAGCATTACAGAAAGTCTTTGCATTGAACATTAGGGAGAAAATTCCACATTCTCTCCAGGGTGCTGGGGTAGCTCAGCCAAGTTCAGACCTTGCACAAATCCTCCTCCTATCCTAAAGATTGGCATCATCCTTAGAAGTTGGATCCTGTTGAAACCTTGCAATTAGTAGGGTTTGAGGCTTGTTGCAAGGTTGTAATAGTAGGAGCTACAGATGATAGAACAGAAAAGTTCACATCATCTTCCATGATGGTTAGTGAAGGAACAATCAAGCTTCCTGCTTGAATGATTTCTACGGCAACCAACTAATGTCTCCTGAATTTTCACACGAGCCTCCATTGTAATGCCTAAGGACACCTATCTTAGGATATGGATCCTAAGAGCCATATCCTAAGATAGGTGTCTGCAAACCAGCTCTCTGAGGCTTGCACTGCAGCTACAGCTGCTGCTACCTCACAGACAGGGTTCTGCCCTCCTGGGGTCTGGGAAGCCCAGTCCCGGGAAGGCAGAACAAAGCATTTCCTCTGAGAGCAGGGTGTTACACCCTCTCCCTTTGGAAATAGGTGTTACAGGCTGGTGAGGGGTAGCCTCCCCCAGCCTCTGGAAATGCTTTGAAGGGCACAGAAGGTGCCCTCCTTGCATAAACCAGACTACACCAGTTCAGGGACCCCTTCTTCCCTGCTCTGGTGGGAAACTTGGCAAAGGAAAGGGGAGTGACCACTCCCTGTCCATCACCACCCCAGGGGTGGTGCCCAGAGCTCCTCCAGTGAGTCCCAGACTTCAGCCATCTTGCTTTGCAAGTTGTGGGGTCACTCTGGAGAACTTTAAGTGGCCAGTGCCAGCAGGTGACGTCAGACACCCCTCCTGATAGGTCCATACCTGATACGGTAGCCAATCCCTCTCTCAGGGCCATTTAGGGTCTCTCCTGTAGGTTCTCTTCAGATTCTGCTTGCAAGTTTCCTTCAGGAATCCTCTGCAACAACTTCAGTATCCTCTGACCTCGGATCAACCACAGCCTGCTCCAAGAAACGCTGTAACTGCAGCAAAGTGTCTACAAGAGCCACTTTTCTTCAGCAACCTCAGCTCCAAGTCAGCAACTGCAACAGTTTCCATGGTGTGCATGCTCTGGGGACTCCCTGTCTCCATCCTTCACCAGAAGGACCAAAGAAATCTCCCGTGGAGTGACGGAGTCACTCCCCTGCTCCAAGCAGGCACCTTCCAAGATGATGACTGGTACCCTGGGACTCCTCTCATGGAAACGGATGTGCTCCTAAGGACACAGAGGGTGGACCTCATCGATAGAGACTGTCCTGAGGTCCTGCTGATGGAATTTGGAGGAGGTAAGACCTTCTTCCCCTGAGAACAATGGTATCCCTGTGTTTTGTGTCTTCTTTGCCTCCTGAGGCCTCTGTGCACTCTTTGCAAACTTCCTTCATGCACAGCCTGGCCCAGGTCACCAGCACTCCACCCTGCAATGCTCAACTCGCTGAGTTGTTCTCTGGCGGCGTGGAACCTTCTTTTGTTGTGGTGCATCAACTGCATTTTGCACCTCCTTTGAATCCAGATCCTGCAGCTTCTGGGGGTGATAGCTGGCATACTGGGGGCTCTCTAAAGTGCCGAGAGCCCCCTCTTCCTCCTCATATAGAGTAGAGGCCACCAGATCCCTCCTGGGTCCATCCAGTGCAATTTTGATGAAAAACACACTTTTGCAGTAGCCAAGGCTTGTTGGCATCTTCCAACACAAAATCTCATCTGTAACAATCTTCACACCATGGGACATCTTTTGCATCATGCAGGAACCCACTGGCATCTTCCTAGGGTGCATTTCTGCAGTCTTAAACTAACCAGGGACTCTTCTTTTGCACCCTCTTCTGGGTTGGCAGGAGCTCCTGTCCTTTCTGGAACTTCTTTCGACTTCTGGACTTGGTCCCCTTCCTTTGCAGGTCTTCAGGTCCAATAATCCAGCAGTTGTTCTTTGCAGACTTGGTTGGCTGCTGCAAAATCCCAAAAATGAGGTGTAGTGTGACCTAAGGAAACTTGCAGTACTTTACTCCTGCTTTTCTGGGCTCTGCGGTGGGGTAATTTACTTACCTTTACTGTATTCTTACTCTCCCAGCGATTCTGCACACACTACACTTGTCTCGGTGGGAATTCGTGATTCACATTCCACTTTTTTAGTATATGGTTTGTGTTGCCACTAGACCTATATTCTCCCATTGCATTCTATAGGATTTCCTACTGTTTGCATTGTTGTATGACTATTTACTTGTCTAATTTTGGTATCTGGTGTATATATTGTGTATAATACTTACCTCCAGAAGGAGTATTGTCTCTAAGATATTTTTGGTACTGTGTCACCCAAATAAATACCTCTATTTGTGGTAACACTGAGTATTGTCTTCACTTGTGTATAAGTACTGTGTAACTATAAGTGGTATTGCATGAGCTTTGCATGTCTCCTAGTTAAGCCTAAGCTGCTAGAACACTACTACATTCCCTAACAAGGGATAACTGGACCTGGTGTAAGGTGTAAGTACCCAAGGCACCCACTACAAACCAGGCCAGCCTCCTACAGTGACTGAGACTCTCCCTTGGTTTAGAACGCAAGCCCTGCACGCAACCCAGTCCCTGAAATTATTGATGAAGCCCGAAGTAAGAAATATGGCTTTGTTAAAGACATGCTCATCAAGACCCTCGATCGCTCCCATCAGTCTGGCCCAGGTACACAGGCGGACCTTGAGGAAGCCGAGGGTCTGGTCACTCGCTCCTTTCTTGAAGCATTGTCCTTGCTGAAGGATAACCTGCAGACAGTTAAGAGAGAGTTGGTGCAGGGCCTGAAAACAATCCAGAAGGGCCTGATGGAGATCGGAGACAGAGTCACCACCCTGGAAAACATTGCTTCCAGCAGGGATGAAGGGCTGGAGTCCCTCCAGCAGGAGGTTATTCACCAAAAAATGCAACATTTGGACCTTCAACTACATGCCAAGGATGTTGAAAACAGGTCCAGATGCAACAATATGCAAATCAATGGCCCTTCAACAGCTGCAGGAGGAGACAACATCGAACTATACGTCAAAGCCGTCTTCGCCCAGACACTGAGACCAGCATCTCCTGATGTCTGCATAGATAGAGTTCACAGAGTTGGCCCTCCCTGGACCTTCACTTCTTGCTCAAGTCATTTGCGCAACAATTTCGGAATGACCTGACCATTACAGGAGTCTGCTTCAGGGCAGAGGAACATACCATTTGTTTCTACGCAGACATCATGCTAGCCCTCGACAATTCGCTATTTTTACTTCACACTTTCTTGAGAGAGGGGGAACAATTTAGAGTTGCAGCAGGATATCAGATAAACATTCAAAAATCCCAGGCTCTGAATCTGTTGGTCTCCCTACAAACAGTAGCACAGCTCGCGGCCAGCCCCCGATTCAGTGGAGTGCGAACGCATTTACAAATCTTGGCGTCCATTTAGCTACATCAGTAGCCCTCACCACCAAGTTAAATTACTGCGATCTTCACATGCAGAACATGCAGGACCTTGCCAGGTGATGCTTGTACCCACTCTCATTACTGGGCCAGAAAGGGGCATTTAAAATTACTGCTCTTCCACGGATACTCTTTATAGTCCAAATACTACTCATGGAACCCCTGCCAGGCGCTTTCAGGGCTCTCCAACAGGCAGTAATTCTCTTTGTGTGGTTAGACAAATGCCCCCACATGCAGCAACTCCATAGTAACCGGTTTCCTGGAGAGGGAGGACTGGGAATCCCTTATCTTAAGCTATGTTTCCAAGTTACCTGTTGGAGGCTGACCCTCTATGTAGTGTGCAAAACTAGGCATACTGTACAAGGGGTCCAGGCAACCAGACATTGGTTTTTAGAGGTAAAAATTAGACCACATAATGCTCCAATCTTTAAAGTAGCTGGTGGGGCAGTTAGGCTAGTCCAGGAGATGTGCTAAGCATTTTATGTACTCACAAATTCAATCATGCACCGCACACACTCAATGAGTAACTCGAGACCAACATTTTTAAAAAGACTTCACACTTTTATATAAAATTTAAGACCAAGATCTTTAAGATATGTTAAGTACTTTTTGAGGTATGACTTTTCAAGTTTTAACTAAGTTAGTCTTTCTGTGCTTAACTACGTACCATTGGAATCAGCGCAAAGTCACCTTTAAAAATGCATTAAAAATTGCACAGTTGAGTTACCAGCCTCTTCTCTTGCAGGACAGTTGATGAAGTCGGGGGGCATGCTGTGCCAGTTGGAGAGCCCCGAGCGGCTCCTGCCCCCGCCGGGAGCAGAGCAGGAATGTCTCTTGGCACAGGGCCACTTGGAGTGGCCACCTGGAAAAGGAGCTGGTTTGCAAATTAAAAGATGGTGCCTTGGGGTCCCCTTGAGCTGTTGAGCTCACAAGGGGTTAGGAACCCGGGGCACACAGTAGATCACGCGATGCAGGGCCCATGCAGCCACTTGCAGGGCGAATTGGAGGTCTTGAAAGCTGTGTGCACTGGAGCCCTTTGGTGCTGGAGGTAAGACTTCTTTTGGGGTTCTTGCAGGAAAACGGGGGTGCTCTGGTGGGAGGTGTGGTTGTTCCTGAAGTCCCTTGGCTGGGGCTTCCTCCTGGTCCAGTTGCAGCTCTGAGTAAGCTGTTGTTGGTGCTGTCTGACGTGCACTGACCAGTACATGGGGTTTTGGCACAACTCAGCAATGGGAGGGTGTTGTATCACCAATGTTAGCACACTTTCAGATCATGTCTGGGCTGTTGTTGGTGTGTCATTGAGTCCAGCTGTGACTTCTGGTTGCGGAGATATCGACCAGTCAGTGAAGTGACCCTCATAGGTTTACAGGTTCCTTTGTAGGTTCCCTTGGCTTCTTAGTGGTGCCTCAACTCAGGAGGGAGATTTAGGCTACTTGCAAAGCCTTGTGGTCCTCTGGGTCTTTTGAGGTTAGTTCAGTGATCAGCTCCTCCGCAGCGGCGATTGTCGGGACACTGGTGCAGCAGGTAGGGGTCTAGGAGCCTCCTCTGGTGCAGCAGGTGCTCTGATCTCATCCTGTCGGGTTCCTTGGTGCTGTCCTCTTTTCTTCCTGATGAATCTAAAATCTTGGTCTAGGGAAACCCACTAAATACTGAATTTAGTGAGTGTTTTAGGGGAAACCTGGTAGTGTCCAATAGGACACTTACCCTTGGGTGGCTACACCCACTACAGTGACCTCTTCCTGTGGGAAGGGTCACTACCCTAAACCTCATTTGCTGTTTTCCTGCCATCCAACATGGAGGAAATTGAAATGAGGGGTCCACTTTGCCTGCAAGCCCCTAGGGGTGGTGCATGCTCAATGAGACCCCACCTCCTACCCTTTGTGAGAGCATTGTCTTACAAACCAGAGAGACAGGGCTCTCCCCCAAGGTTTGTATATTGGCTGCCTGGAGGTAGCATGCTCGATTGAACCAGTCAGCAACCATGCCAGTTAGTTTAGCTTTTACAGGAGGCACCTGTAAGATGACCCCTGGGTACTTTTAGGGTTAAATCCAATATTGCTACCCGTTTGGATCTATCATCCTGAGCTTTTTGATACCAAACAACCCAGGGTGCAGAGTATCCATCATGTAGCTGGGGAACTCGTGCTTGACCAGTGTCCAGTACATGTACTTAACCTGACTGCTCTGTTCACTCACTATGTCCTAGGTTTGGCAAGGACACAGTGGGGGCATATTGCTCATGCGATTATGCCCTCACATATAGTATGGTGCACCCTGCCATAGGGCTGGACGGCCTGCTAGAGGGGTGACTTACCCATACAATATGCAGTGTAGGATGGACAGGGCACACATGGAGTATGCTGTGTTGAGTTTGTCTTTTTATGTTTGCCCCAGAACACTTAGGCCGTCATTCCAACCCTGGCGGAGGGCGGAGGGCAGCGGAAGCACCGTCAACAGGCTGGCGGTGCTTCCTGGGCTATTCTGACCGCGGCGGTAAAGCTGCGGTCAGAAAAGGGGAACCAGCGGTTTCCCGACGGTTTTCCCCTGGCCCAGGGAATCCTCCATGGCGGCGCTGCTTGTACCGCCAGAACCAGGATGGCGGGAACGGGTGTCGTGGGGCCCCTGGGGGCCCCTGCACTGCCCATGCCGCTGGCATGGGCAGTGCAGGGGCCCCCTAACAGGGCCCCATACAGATTTTCACTGTCTGCTTTGCAGACAGTGAAAATCGCGACGGGTGCCACTGCACCCGTCGCACCCCTGCAACTCGGCCGGCTCCATTCAGAGCCGGCTTCCTCGTTGCAGGGGCTTTCCCGCTGGGCCGGCGGGCGGCCTTTTGGCGGTCACCCGCCGGCCCAGGGGGAAAGTTGGAATGGCCGCTGCGGTCTTTTGACCGCGGGGCGGTCATTCGGCGGTAACCGCATGGCGGGCGCCCGCCGCCCGCCGCGGTCAGAATGACCGCCTTAGTCTGCAGTGGCAGTGCTGGGTGCATCTGGGTGCAGGGCCTTAGAGGGTGGCACAATCAGTCCTGCTGCCCTCAGGAGCATACACCTAATACCCCATGACCTGGGTACAGGTGTAACCATTTACTAGGGTGTCAAGCATCACAACCAATTTAGGGAAGAGCTCTGGCAGAGGGAACCTGGTTAGCATGGGCCCTGGACACTACAACTTATAGGACTGTCAACATCATGCAAAAAGTGGAGGGCTAACCATGCAAAAAGAGGCCTCCTCTCACACTACACAGATGGGACATTTAGTAGAATGGTCACAGGCAGAATCAGAAAAACCATGGCTCTTCATGACAGGGCAATAGAGGGTACTCATCTGTGGAAGGTTCCATTTCTGCACAAAACACAGAGATCAAGGGAGTTGCATTTCTCCCCAGTTACCAAACCACTACTGAGGACACGGGACGCAGTGTCGACAACCTTGGGTCTCACTATGTTTCCCTCACCCCTAACACAAATCCTTGACAACCCGGACCTCACTAATGGACCAGACATTAAAGCGTTCCATAGATGGCTAGATAGCGGGTGCAGATCTATTGGTGATCTACATGGGAAAGATGGTGCCCTCAACTTCAAGACGCTCCGAGAGGACTTTGGGTTGCCAGAGGACAATCCTTTCTGCTACCTTCAGGTCAGGCACTGGGTGATACATTCCAAAATAGTGCCTGAGGCTCGGAGACCATTAACTGCTTTTGAACAATGGCTACTTACAAAGCTTACAGACAAGGGGATGATTTCGGACCTCTATCGCCTCCTATTCCGAGCCCTTCCATCTTCAAAACCCACTGGGCATCTGAGATGGAGAAAATAAATGGGAAGTTAATTAAGCTTCAGTGACTGGCATGACATACACCACAGAGCACGATACACAGCTCTTAATGTAGTGAGTATAGAAACAACCACAAAAATCATTACCTACTGGTATTACTCCCCACAATGCCTACAAAAATGCTACACTGCGCGCACGGCCGAATGCTGGAGGCAGGGCGGCGAAGTTGGCACATTGCTGCATATCTTATGGGATTGTCCAAAGAGAGCCCTCTTGTGGGACCAGGTTTTGCGAGATACAGACACCCATTAAGAGTCACAACTCCCCCGGTTATCAGCCTATACCATTTTGGGGCTCCCCAATCAGGTGACATACCTGCTTAAATCCCACAGGGGCAGGTGCATTGGACAGGCCTTGAATGCATCCCATCAGACGATGATTCTGGCACACTGCGGTATGGCAACAGTGCCCACACACCTGGCCTGGCTTCACCAAATCTGGTCTTTACTGGGGATGGAGAAACTCACTTTGGTCCTTGCATCCCAGTGTGATTCCTATGAGGAACAACGGAAACCATTCATTTCACTTTTATCCCAAGAATTTCAAGAACTCACATGCCCCAAATATATAAGGTTGATGCATCTCCTTGACCCAGGGACCACGGGTGAGCCACATAGATCTTGTTTTTGGCCTACATACACCCCTCCTTCCGTCCTAAACTAGATTCTCCCTCAGTGGTGGGAGTGCGTGGGAAGGAACTAAGTATGGTTGACATTTCTTGTCTGTTAGATAATGATAACTTGCTTACCTTCTGTACACAATTGTCTCTAAAAAATTATTTAAACCATAAAATACAGGCAGGTAATCATTGTTGCTGCTAAGCAGAAGAATCATTACAGGAAGTGATCAACTCATTTCCCCTTTTGGGCATGCTAGGGTTTGGTTGCAATATTGGGGGGACTGTAACAAGGTGCATTGGTAGAAAAAACAGGAGAATTACAGATGATTGTAAGATGTTTATACTCTACAAGGAAAGGTCCCATCCAGCCACTCCAAATGCTGTTAAGCTCTGTCCACTCGAACCGCCTCCAACATCCCATTACATTATGACTCACTACCATTCCAACAATGTGAGCCCAAGATGTCACACATATTATACACCTGCCTTTTCCATCACAACAAAACATGAGATTCAGATAAGAACCATAACGTCCACTATGAATGTAAACATAAGAACTAAGATAAAGGCCCTCATTACAACATTGGCAGTAAATGCCGCCTACCACCGTGCTGACAACCGCCAACATACCGTGACCGCGGTGGTATACCGTTGCAGGTATGATGACTCACAGAGAAATCTGCCATTATACAGACACCCACACAAGTCCCCCAGCCCAAAGGTCAGTGATAAACTGGCATAACCAAAACCCACACCGTTACGCCAACAGAAATACGCCCACTGTATCAGGACCCACGAATCACCGTGGCGGTCATTCAACTGTCATAAACCATTGGCGGTACACACCGCCGCGCTCAAAATACACACACACTAACAAAACTACACCACATTGGACAATTCAAAATACACACACCTGGCACACATACACACACCACACCCTCACACCCAATCCAATATAAAAAAACGCACCCACAATACCCACAACCCCTTCCAATGAAAAACTATATTGCTAACTGAGAGAGAGAGAGAGACAAGCCAGGAGCACCCACTCAATCTGAGCCACAGAACACTATCACTCATATACCATCCACGCACCTCACAGCACACACCACATTACATCACCCCACACACCCTCACACATACCACTCACACCACATCCATGGCACCCCAAAGACACCCCAGGTTTTCAGAGGAGGAGCTAAGGGTTATGGTGGAGGAAATCATCTGGGTAGAGCCACAGCTATTCGGATCACAGGTGCAGCAGATGTCCATAATAAGGAAGATAGAGCTATGGCCGAGAGTCGTGGACAGGGTCAATGCCGTGGGACAGCACCCCAGAACAAGGGATGACATCAGGAAGAGGTGGAACGACCTACGGGGGAAGGTGTGTTCCGTGGATTCAAGACACCAGGTAGCCGTACAGAGGACTGGCGGTGGACCCCCACCTCCTCCCTCACAACTAACAACATGGGAGGAGCAAGCATGGGAGGGTCTGGCAGGAGTAACAGGAGGACTGGACTCTGGTAAGTCAAATCTTTACTATTATGTCCCCCAACCCTACCTGCATGCCATCACAAACTCCTACCCCTACCCTCACCCCAGCACTCCAACACCTCACATATACCCCACTATCACAACCTACCCATCACAAAACCAAGCCCTGCATGCCATACAAATGCATGGACACCCATCACAGACCTGTATAGATACCCATCACTAAAACATGCATAGTAGAGAGAATCACCTAAGCCACAAAATCACCACTCACACAAGGCAAAGCTGGCAGGGCAATCACAACCATACAGGGAAACACACCCATGCACAAGATGGCACACGCAGATACAATAACACTGCATTTACATTCCCACAGGACCCCCACTCAACGCCACCAGAGAGGAGGTGCCAGCCACATCCAGTCTCCCCCAAGAAGAGGCCCACAGTGATGACAGAAGCTCTGCATTCCTGGATCACGAAGACCAACCAGGCCCATCAGGGACCTCTGGACAGTCGGTTACCATGCCACAGTCCCATACCACCACAGAGCCCCCCCCCATCAGGAAACACCAGCACAGCACCCATCCAGCGGGCCCATACCTCTGTCCCCAGGACAAGTCAATCAGCAGTGTGTCCACCAATACAGGGACCACAGGCAACCCCACAAACACAGGACGATCAGGGACCTGGGGTCAGTGGCAGTGGGCACACGGTCCAGGTGACAGAGGAAGAGGACAACAGGGACACTGGGAGGACTGCTGTGCCACAGGGGGAGGACAGGCCCAGGAATCCCACTCCCCACAAGGCACTCGCAGGGATCCTGGGAGTGTACCAACATTCCCAGGAGACCTTGGGCCAGATACTGTACAAGTTGCAGGAGGCCCAGCGGATGCAGGATGGACAGTTTCTGGGGATCAGGGAGGACCTCAAACACATCCACACCATCCTGGTCATCATTGCAGGGGTGCTGGCTGACATGGCCAACACCATGAGGGAGGCAGTGGCACACCAACGGGCCCCTGACACTAGCCACACTGAAGAAAAGCCCTCCACCTCTGCCAGCGCTAGTGGACAGGCCCGGCCACTGGACCAACAGGCCACCAGCACCCCACCCCCTACAGAAGGAGAAACACCCCGCAAACGGTCCATGCGATCCAGGCAGAAACCAGAGAACATTGCCAAGACCCCCACCAGGAAAAGAGACTCTCCTGATTGTCACCCTTCTGTCCCACTCTGTCACTCTGTCCACCTTGAACTGCTATTGCTCCCCTTCCTATGCCCCATTGGACAATGCACTTGTAATACCAATAGACTGGACTCTACCCTGGACTTTCCTCCATCATCAACCTAGCCCATTGCAATACCTCTCTTCTTATTAGCATTTAAATAAACACCCTTGGAATGAATACAAGTATGGAGTCTGTCAATTGATTCAAATATGTATTCGCTGTAAACACTGCAATTCAACTGTACAGTCATGTATACATAGGTATGACCTGTAGTGGGCAGCAGTAAACACACCAGGAGTCAGAGTGGGGCACATAGATCTGAAAATAGAAATGCCAAAGGGTACAGTAAGTGGCCATAGAAATAAGGAAATCAGGCTGCCATGTCCAATGTCAAACACAAAACTGCAATGGAAAGTGAAGTTACAGTGTCTTACCTGTGTGTCACTGGAAATACTGTTGTATGAGTGATCTTCTGTTGTCCACATCTTCTTCCTCCTCTTCCTCACTGTCCACAGGCTCCACCGCTGCCACAAGACCATCTCCAGGCTCATCTTCCTACAGAAAAGGCACCTGGTGTCTCAAGGCCAGGTTCTGCAACATGCAATGATGATCTAGCACACTTTCTTGGGTGAGTAGTACAGGGATCCACCTGTCAGATCGAGGCACCAGAACCTGGCCTTGAGGAGGCCAAAGGTTATTTCAATGATCCTCCTTGTTTGCCCATGTGCCTCATTGTAACGTTCCTCTGCCCTTGTCCTGGGATTCCTTACTGGGGTCAGTAGCCATGAGAGGTTGGGGAAACCAGAGTCACCTGCAAATATTCGAGGGATACCTGTGAGTCATACACTCACCCTTAGGGACAACCCCACACCCATATACCAACATCAACTGGGTGGGGACCATGGGCTCACCTATTAGCCACACCCTGTGCCTCTGGAGTTGAGACATCACATATGGAATGCTGCTATTCCTCAAGATGAAGGCATCATGCACAGAGCCAGGATACTTGGCATTCACAGGGATATGTACTGGTCCACCAAACACACCATATGCACATTCAGAGAGTGATAGCTGTTCCTATTCCTGAACACTTGTTCATTCCTCTGGGGGGGAACAAATGCTACATGTTGTAGGAAAGTACCATCTTGCCTGGCATGTTACCCCCATTTTTACTTGTGTGTCAGTTTGGTTTTGCCTGTGTCACTGGGATCCTGCTAGCCAGGACCCCAGTGCTCATAGTTTGTGGCCTATATGTGTTCCTTGTGTGGTGCCAAACTTTCTCACTGACGCTCTGCTAACCAGAACCTCAGTGTTTATGCTCTCACTGCTTTTAAAATTGTCACTACAGGTAAGTGACCATTTTACCAATTCTGATTGGCACACTGGAACACTCTTATAATTTACTGGTATATGGTACCTAGGTACCCAGGGTATTGGGGTTCCAGGAGAACCCTATGGGCTGCAGCATTTCTTTTGCCACCCATAGGGAGCTCAGACAATTCTTACACAGGACTGCCACTGCAGCCTGAGTGAAATAACATCCACCTTATTTCACAGCCATTTTACACTGCACTTAAGTAACTTATAAGTCACCTATATGTCTAATCCTCACTTAGAAAGGTTAGGTGCAAAGTTACTAAGTGTGAGGGCACCCTGGCACTTGCCAAGGTGCCCCGACATTGTTCAGGGCAATTTCCCGGGACTTGGTGAGTCTTGCAACTAGCAAGGCTTGTTTGCAGTCTTTCTGCATGGAAATAACTCTGCATCCTCCAGCACTCCGTGGGACATCTTCTGTCCAAAGGAGAAGGTCCTGGCATCTTCCGTTGTTGCAGAATCTTCAGCTTCTTCCACCCAGAGGCAGCTCTTTTGCACCTTCATCCGGGGTTTAGTGAGCTCCTGACTCCTCCCGGACACTTGCGTGACTCTTGGACTTGGTCCCCTTCCTTTGCAGGTCTTCAGATCCAGGAATCCATCTTCAGTGCTTTGCAGTCAGTTGTTGCCTTTGCAGAATCTTCTATCACAACTTTAGTGTGTTTCTGGGGTAGTAGGGTAACTTTACTCCTACTATTCAGGGTCTTGGGGTGGGGTATCTTGGATGCCCTTAGTGTTTTCTCACACTCCCAGTGACCATCTACACACTACACTAGGCCTGGGGTAAATTTGTGGTTCACATTCCACTTTTGGAGTATATGGTTTGTGTTGCCCCTAGGCCTATTGCATCCTATTGTATTCTACAGTGTTTGCACTACTTTTCTAACTGTTTACTTACCTGATTTTGGTTTGTGTGTATATTGTGTGTATTTTACTTACTTCCTAAGGGAGTATATCCTCTGAGATATTTTTGGCACATTGTCACTAAAATAAAGTACCTTTATTTTTAGTAACTCTGAGTATTGTGTTTTTTGTGATATAGGGCCAGATGTATGATTCTGGCCTATTGCGATTCGGTAATTGCGATTTTTAAGAAATCGATATTACCGAATTGCAAAGGGCCATGTATCACATTTGCGATTCGGTAATAGCGATTTCTTAAAAATCGCAAATGCAATTACCGAATCGCAAATTGCGATACTGGCCCCATTCGCAGCTATGGGCCTGTTGGCCCATAGCTGCAAATTTTTTGCATTTCCTAAATTGCGATTTCTGAACCAGAAATCGCAATTAGGGAAATGCAAAAGGCCAGGGTGCTGGGGGCCTAAGGCCCCCTCTCCTGCACCCCAATTTTTTTTTTTTTCACCATGTAAAGTACACACATGCCAAAAGGGCATGTGTGCTTTACATATTACATTTAAAAATGCAGTTTTACTGCATTTTTTAATTTTGCACCAGGTTACCACCTGTTTGCAGACAATGGTATTTTGCATGTGCAAAATACCATTCTGGGAAAAATCGCAATTTGCGTTTTTTTGCAGAATTGCCTTGCGACCTGGATTTTGCGAATCGCAAAATGCGATTCGCAAAATCATGGCCGCAACGCAAAAAAATCCCAATTTTGGCGATTTCTATTTTGTGGTCTGCGAATGCCTTTGATGCATTGCAGACCACGATTTTGCACTCGCAAATGGCCGATTTAGCCGTTTGCGAGTGCAAAATATTTTGATACATCTGGCCCATAGTGCTATATGATATAAGTGGTATAGTAGGAGCTTTGCATGTCTCCTAGTTCAGCCTAAGCTGCTCTGCTATAGCTACCTCTATCAGCCTAAGCTGCTAGAACACTACTAATCTACTAATAAGAGAGAACTGGACCTAGTACAAGGTGTAAGTACCATCAGGTACCCACTATAAGCCAGGCCAACCTCCAACATTCGTGGTGAAGCAGTGGGATAAGTACTTGTAACTGCGTTACCACTTTGTCATTGGTGCTTTTCATAAGAAAAACATATACCAAATACTTCAGAATATACACAGTTACTCTAAACAGTTTAACTTTCTTTCTTTAAACTTTCTTTCTAAAAAGTTTTAGAAATGTTTTCAAAAGTTTTGAAAAGTTTAAAAAGGTTTTGAAAAGTTTAAAAAAAAAATCTCTTTTATATAAAGGTTTCTAAACTTTTTTCTCTCTGTCCTAAACCCTTTCTAACAATCATGTCTGCAGTAGAACTTACTCCGACAGTTGTCCAGGCAACCTACGGTAGTTTAAACTTTAAACGTTTGAGGGGTCTCTGCATTGAAAGAGGTTTAAGTATTGGTAAGTATCCTACAAACGATCTTCTCCTTAGCCTTCTCCTAGAAAGTGACCAGAACCAGTCTGGCCCATCCCAGGATCAGGAGGTAGAGGAGGGGGTACCCAGAAAGATTCAGAGGAGTCCCCTGAGGATGCTGGGAGGGTTCTTCCAAAGACCTGCCAGCTAACAGGCCATCTAGTGACACTGGTAGTGGGAGGGGGTCACACAATAGTAGGGCACCTTTCACTTCTAAAGGCCAGGCTACTAGAGTCCAGCCAGTTAGGGACAGGTCTCACTCTGCCAATGCCCACATTTCTTCTGTGTCTCACAATTCCCAAGCCTCCCACCCTGAGGATAACATTATGGAAAGGGAACTCGGAAAGCTGAGGTTGGAAGAGGTTAGGCTGAAGCTTAAACAGCAGCAGTTCCCCATGGTGGTAGCAGCAGTGTTTTTGATAGCAATCCTGTGAGAGAACAAGATTCCAGAAACCTGCATAAGATAGTCCTCCCTTACAAGGAGGGGGATGACATTAACAAGTGGTTTGCTGCACTTGAGAGGGCTTGTATGGTACAGTTGGTCCCTCAAAGGCAGTGGGCTGCTATCTTGTGGCTATCTTTCACTGGTAAGGGTAGGGATTGGGTCCTTACTGTCAGAGAAAGTGATGCTAATAATTACAAAGTTTGGAAGGATGCACTCTTGGATGGATTTGGCTTAACCACTGAACAATACAGGATTAAGTTCAGAGACACCAGAAAAGAGTCCTCTCAAAATTGGACAGACTTTGTAGATTGTTTAGTGAAGGCCTTTGCGGGTTGGTTGCATGGCAGTAAGGTGACTGACTATGAAAGCCTGTATAATCTAATCCTGAGAGAGCATATTTTGAACAATTGTGTGTCTGATTTGTTAAATCAGTACTTGGTAGACTCATATCTGACCTCTCCGCAAGAATTGGGAAAGAAGGCAGACAAATGGGTCAGAACAGGAGTGAACAGAAAAGTTCATACACGGGGTGACAAGGATAGCAAGAAGAAGGATGGTAAGTCTTCTGACAAGGGTGGGGACAAAGATAAAAAACATTCTGAGTCTTCATCAAACATCCTCTGGAGGGGGTGGGTCAAAATCCTCTTCCCACAATCAAAACAAGCCATTTTGTTATTTGAAGTAAAGTAAAAGGCCATTGGGCAAGTGATTCAACTTGTCCAAAGAAAAACACTAAGGCTCCCACTACCACAACCCCAACTGCAACCTCTAGTGCCCCTAGTAATAGCAGTGGTGGTGGGAAGTCTACTACAAATAGCCAATCTAAGGGTGTAGCTGGGCTCACCATTGGTAGTGTAGTTGGTCTTGTTAGGGAGACCATAGAGGTTGTTTTAGTCTCTGATGGTGGTATTGACTTTGCCACCTTGGTTGCTTGTCCCCTTAATATGGGTAAGTACAAGCAAGTTCCCCTAATCAACGGTGTTGAGATTGAGGCCTACAGGGACACAGGAGCCAGTGTAACTATGGTGAAAGAGAAACTGGTTCACCCTGATCAACACCTACTTGGTCAACAGTACCAAGTGACTGATGCTCACAATAACACACTTAGCCACCCCATGGCTGTTGGAGGGTTACTGGTCCAAAGAAAGTTGTGGTAGCCACTGAATTATCTGTAGATTGCTTAGTAGGCAATGATTTGGAGACATCAGCTTGGGCTGAAGTGGAGTTGGAGGCTCATGCAGCAATGCTGGGCATTCCTGGGCATATTTTTGCTTTGACAAGGGCTCAGGCCAAGAAGCAAAAAGGACAGGGAAACTTGGATCCTGGAGCAATGGACCAAGTGCTCCCAAAAGCTAGGGCTATACCAGATGAGCTGGCAGCAGACACTGCTGAGCTTTTCGGTGCAGGGGGGGGCTGCTAGGGAAGAGCTGAGTGTGGCACAGCAGACCTGTCCCACACTAGAGGGTTTGAGACAGCAAGCTGTCAAACAGCAGAATGGGGATGTCAGTGATAGCCATAAGGTCTATTGGGAAGACATCCTCTGGTATACTGAGTCAAGGGACCCTAAACCTGGGACTGCCAGGGGATTGGTCATCCCTTTGCAATACAGAGAGTTTCTTCTTACCTTGGCACATGACATTCCCTTGGCTGGGCATTTGGGCCAAAGTAAAACTTGGGACAGGCTAGTTTCCCTGTTTCACTGGCTTCATATGTCAAAGGACACTAAAGAGTTTTGTCGCTCTTGTGTGACCTGCCAAGCCAGTGGCAAGACTGGTGGCACTCCAAAGGCCCACTTAATTCTACTTCCTTTGGTTGAGGTGCCCTTTGAAAGGGTAGGGGTTGATATAGTTAGCTCCCTTAACCCTCCAACAGCTTTAGTTAATAGGTTTATACAGGTGGTAGTGGACCATGCCACTAGGAACCCTGAAGCCATCCCCTTAAGGACCACTACAGCTCCTGCAGTGGCAAAGGCCCTCCTGGGAATCTTTTCCAGGGTGGGTTTCCCTAAGGAAGTGGTGCCAGACAGAGGTAGTAACTTCATGTCTGCATACCTCAAGGCAATGTGGAAGGAGTGTGGTGTAACATACAAGTTTACTACTCCTTATCATCCACAAACAAATGGTCTGGTTGAGAGGTTTAATAAAACTCTCAAAGGTATGATAATGGGACTCCCTGAGAAACTCTGAAGGAGATGAGATGTCCTGTTACCATGCCTCTTTTTTACTTACAGGGAGGTACCCCAAAAAGGAGTGGGCTTTAGCCCCTTTGAACTCCTATTTGGGCACCCTGTGAGAGCTCCCCTGCACTTGTTAAGGAGGGTTGGGAACAACCTTTAAAAGCTCCTAAACAGGACATTGTGGATTATGTACGTGGCCTAAGATCAAGAATGGCTGAGTACATGAAAAAGGCCAGTAAAAACCTTCATGCCAGCCAGGAGCTGCAAAAGCAATGGCATGACCAGAAGGCTGTCCTGACCCAGTACCACCCAGGTTAGAAGTTGTGGTTATTGGAGCCTGTGGCAACAAGAGCACTCCAGGACAAATGGAGTGGACCCCATCTAATTGTTGAGAAAAAGGGTGAGGTTACCTACTTGGTAGACCTGGGCACTGCCAGGAGTCCCCTTAGGTCTCCTGGCAGTATGTCAACCGCCTAAAACCGTACTATGACAGGGCTACTCTAACCCTGCTCATGGCAACTGATGAGGGACAGGAAGAAGAAAGTGACCCTCTCCCTGATCTTTTCTCCACCACTGAAGCTGACGGCTTAGTGGAGGGAGTAGTACTTGCAGATTGTCTTACTGCTAAGCAGAAAGATAATTGTATACATCTTTTAAGTCAGTTTTCTGATCTCTTCTCACTGATACCAGGTACCACTACTTGGTGTGAGCATACAATCAACACTTGAGACAGTTTGCCTGTCAGAAGTAAGATTTATAGGCAGCCTGACTATGTCAGAGATTGCATTAAACAAGAAGCGCAGAAAATGTTAGACTTAGGAGTGATTGAGCCTTCAGAAAGCCCATGGACTAGCCCAGTGGTGCTGGTTCCAAAACCTCACAGTAAGGATGGAAAAAGAGAGATGAGGTTTTATGTTGACTATAGAGGGCTCAACCAAGTAACCAAGACAGATGCTCACCCTATACCCAGGGAAGAAGAGCTGATTGATACACTGGCTTCTGCCAAGTATCTGAGCACTTTTGACTTAACTGCAGGGTATTAGCAGATTAAGTTATCAGAAGATGCAAAACCTAACACTGCATTCTAAACCACTGGAGGGCACTATCAATTCACTGTGATGCCCTTTGGTCTGAAGAATGCACCTGCCACTTTTCAAAGGTTGGTGAACACAGTCCTGCAAGGGTTGGAAGCATTTAGTGCAGCATATCTGGATGATATGGCTGTTTTTAGCTCCACCTCGGATGATCACCTGGTCCACCTGTGGAAAGTTTTGGAGGCCCTGCAAAAGGCAGGCCTCACTATCAAGGCCTCAAAGTGCCAGATAGGGCAGGGGAAAGTGGTTTATCTGGGCCACCTGGTAGGTGGGGAACAGATTGCACCACTGCAGGGGAAGATCCAGACCATTATGGAATGGGCTCCCCCTACAGCTCAAACCCAGGTGAGAGCCTTTTTAGGCCTCACATGGTACTACAGGAGGTTTATTAAGAATTATGGCTCCATTGCAGCTCCTCTTAATGACCTCACTAGTAAAAAGATGCCTAAAAAGGTATTGCGGACAGCTAGCTGTCAAAAAGCTTTCGATGAGCTCAAACAGGCCATGTGCTCTGCACCTGTCCTTAAAAGCCCTTGCTACTCCAAAAAGTTCATAGTCCAGACTGATGCTTCTGAATTAGGGGGGTGGGGCAGTGCTATCACAGCTTAATACTGAGGGCCAGGATCAACCTGTTGCTTTTATCAGCAGGAGGTTGACCCCTAGAGAAAAGTGTTGGTCTGCCATAGAGAGGGAGGCCTTTGCTGTGGTCTGGGCACTGAAAAAGTTGAGACCATACCTGTTTGGTACTCACTTTATTGTTCAGACAGACCACAAACCTCTACTTTGGCTAAAACAAATGAAAGGTGAAAACCCTAAATTGTTGAGGTGGTCCATATCCCCACAGGGAATGGACTATACAGTGGAACATAGACCTGGGAGTACCCACTCCAATGCAGATGGACTCTCCAGATATTTCCACTTAGACAATGAAGACTCATCTGGGAAAGGTTAGACTTATTGTCCCTCGTTTGCGGGGGGTTGTGTAGGAAAGTACCCTCTTGCATGGCATGTTACCCCCGTTTTTAGTGTATATATGTTTGTTTTAGCCTGTGTCACTGGGATCCTGCTATCCAGGTCCCCAGTGCTCATAAAGTGTGCCCTGTATGTGTTCCCTGTGTGGTGCCTACCTGTATCACTGAGGCTCTGCTAACCCGAACCTCAGTGTTTATGCTCTCTCTGCTTTTAAAATTGTCACTGCAGGCTAGTGACTAATTTTACCAATTCTGATTGGCAAACTGGAACACCCTTATAATTCCCTAGTATATGGTACCTAAGTACGCAGGGTATTGGGGTTCCAGGAGATCCCTATGGGCTGCAGCATTTCTTTTGCCACCCATAGGGAGCTCAGACAATTCTTACACAGGACTGCCACTGCAGCCTGAGTGAAATAATGTCCACGTTATTTCACAGGCATTTTACACTGCACTTAAGTAACTTATGAGTCACCTATATGTCTAATCCTCACTTAGTGAAGGTTAGGTGCAAAGATACTTAGTGTGAGGGCACCCTGGCACTAGCCAAGGTGCCCCCACATCGTTCAGGGCAATTTCCCCAGACCTTGTGAGTGCGGGGACACCATTACACGCGTGCACCACATATAGGTCAATACCTATATGTAGTGTCACCATGGTAACTCCGAACATGGCCATGTAACATGTCTAGGATCATGGAATTGTCACCCCAATACCATTCTGGTATTGGGGGCACAATTCCATGCATCCCCGGGTCTCCAGCATAGAGCCTGGGTACTGCCAAAGTAACTTTCCGAGGTTTTCTCTGCAGCTACTGCTGCTGTCAACCCTCAGACAGGTTTCTGCCCCCCTGGGGCCTGGGCAGCCCAGTCCCAGGAAGGCAGAACAAAGGATTTCCTCTGAGAAAGGGTGTTACACCCTTTCCCTTTGGAAATAGGTGTTAAGGGCTGGGGAGGAGTACCCTCCCCCAGCCTCTGGAAATGCTTTGAAGGGCACAGATGGTACCCTCCTTGCATAAACCAGTCTACACTGGTTCAGGGATCCTCCAGCCCCTTCTCTGGCGCAAAACTCGACAAAGGATAGGGGAGTGACCACTCCCCTGTCCATCACCACCCCAGGGGTGGTGCCCAGAGCTCCTCCAGTGAGTCCCAGACCTCTGCATCTTGAATGCAGAGGTGTGAGGGCACGATGGAGGCCTCTGAGTGGCCAGTGCCAGCAGGTGATGTCAGAAACCCCTCCTGATAGGTGCTTACCTGGTTACGTGGCCAAACCTACTCTGAGGGCTATTTAGGGTCTCTCCTGTTGGGTTCTCTTCAGATAATGAATGTCTTTCCTGGGCCCAGGCAGCACCCATTTTCTTCAGTTGTGACTCTTGCAGCTAGCAAGGCTTGTTTTCAGTCTTTCTGCATGAAAACAACGCTGCATCCTCCAGCACACCGTGGGACATCTTCTGTGCAAAGGAGAAGTTCCTGGCGTCTTCCGTTGTTGCAGAATCTTCAGCTTCTTCCACCATGAGGCATCCATTTTGCACCTTCATCCGTGGTTTAGTGAGCTCCTGTCCCCCCGGACACTTAAGTTACTCTTAAACTTGATCCCCTTCCTTTACAAGTCCTCAGGTCCAGGAATACATCTTCAGTGCTTTTCAGCCAGTTGCTGCCTTTGCAGAGTCTTCTATCACGACTTTAGTGTGTTTCTGGGGTAGTAGGGTAACTTTGCTCCTACTTTCAAGGGTCTTGGGGTGGGGTATCTTTGACACCCTTAGTGTTTTCTTACACTCCCAGCGACCCTCTACACACTACACTAGGCCTGGGGTCCCTAGGTAGTTCGCATTCCACTTTTGGAGTATATGGTTTGTGTTGCCCCTAGGCCTATTGCATCCTATTGTATTCTACAGTTTGCACTACTTTTCTAACTGTTTACTTACCTGATTTTGGTTTGTGTGTATATTTTGTGTATTTTACTTACCTCCTAAGGGAGTATATCCTCTGAGATATTTTTGGCACATTGTTACTAAAATAAAGTACCTTTATTTTTTAGTAACTCTGAGTATTGTGTTTCTTGTGATATAGTGCTATATGATATAAGTGGTATAGTAGGAGCTTTGCATGTCTCCTAGTTCAGCCTAAGCTGCTCTGCTATAGCTACTTCTATCAGCCTAAACTGCTAGAACACTACTATTCTACTAATAAGAGATAACTGGACCTGGCACAAGGTGTAAGTACCATCAGGTATCCACTATAAGCCAGGCCAGCCTCCTACACATGTGTACCATCAATGGCACCAATGATGTTGGGATATGTCCCAGGGCATAGAAGTCAGCTTTCACTGTTCCCAAATCCTCCACCTGTGGGAATACGATGTAGCTGCGCATGTGTTTCAGCAGGGCAGACAACACTCTGGTCAACACGCTGGAGAACATAGGCTGTGACATCCCTGATGCCATGGCCACTGTCGCTTGGAAGGAGCCATTTGCCAGGAAATGGAGCAGTGACAGGACCTGCACTAGAGGGGGGATACCTGTGGGCTGGCGGATAGCTGAAATCAGGTCTGGCTCCAGTTGGGCACACAGTTCTTCGATTGTGGCCCTATCAAGTCTGTAAGTTAGGATAATGTGCCTGTCCTCCATTGTCGCCAGGCCCACCAGGGGTCTGTACACTGGAGGATGTCTCCATCTCATATTATCCTCAGCGGTTGAAGTCTAGGGAGGAAAACGATGAGCAGAGGGTCATATTCACACATCTATTGAAATAATGATGCATCTTTTCCTTTACAGTACCAGTATGTGAATCTGAGAGTCAGTTGATGTGCCAATGTCTGCAGTGATGCAGTGAGGTGCCATATCCTGTGCCTCCCTGAAATGGCAGCGTCCTGACCTGTGAGGAGCGACAAGTGGAAATGAGGTAATTCCGCTGGCGAGTCTTGTAGCGGTCGGCTCCAGCACTATGGGTTCCAGGAGCCAATGGCGGTGTACGCCGGCGGTGACGGTATGCACCGCTGTGGACGTGACCGCCATTTTCTATCTATTCACTCACTTGCTACCTGATCTTCAACAGGAGAGGACCTACACTGCAAGTACTGCTTTGAACTGTGTCTGGAAGCGACAATGGCTCATGTGTCTGGTGAAAGGGCCCCTGCCTTCACTTTGGAGGAGTTGAAGAGACTGGTAGATGGGGTTCTACCCCAGTACACTTTACTCTATGGTCCTCCAGACAAACAGGTGAGTACACTGTGAGCATAATGCATGGGCCATGAATGTATCGAGTGCTGTGTGTGTAAGCCTCATGTAGGGGGGGCTGAGGTGTCCTGGGCAGAGTGCTGCATGTATGGTGGTCAATGTATGTGCGTAAGGGGATGGGAGGGATATGGTGGCCCATGAGTATCAGTCCAGACGGTATGACTAATCCCTTTTCTGCTGTATTTTTCCTGCTGGTCAGCGCCCATCAGAAAAACGGTATTTGGCATGCCATCGCCAAGGAGGTGAGGACCCTGGGGGTCTTTGACAGGTGAGCACTGCCTCAAACGGTGGAAGGACCTGTGCTGCTGGGCAAGGAAGACCACGGGGGCCAAGCTGGGGCTGGCCTCCCAACGAGGAAGGGGTGCCCGTCGTACCATGACCCCCCTGATGTTCTGCATCCGGGCGGTGGCCTATCCGGAGTTAGATGTGCACTTGAGGGCATCACAGCAGCCACAAGGGGGTGAGTACAGGTTCCAAATAATGAATTTGTGCGCGATAAGGTTTTACCTGGGTGGGGATGTGGGTTGTGGGTGCCTCTAGGCCAGGGTGAACATGGCAGGGTAGGTCCCTTGTTGGGCAGGCACTGAAGCACTCCAACCCCAATGGTGTTAGTGGGCATCTACTACTTGTAAGGGCCCTGTTTGTTTCAGGTGTGCAGCTGATGGCGTTATGCTATGTACCCCATGGGCTAGTGACTATCTTGTAACTGCTAGTGCATGGCCCAGTGCATAGGGCTGCTCCCTGTGTGTTGTGTTGTACGCCAACAGTAGTGTTGTTGCTGGCATTGACCAAGTGTATCCTCTGTCTCTCCCCCCTTTTTCTTTTGTCATCCTGTCCTTGTGTGCATTAGCATCATCTGGCGGAGGAGCAGAGGCACCGGCGACGGAGGGAGCTGCATCCCACATGGGCCTGTAGGCCGAATACACTGAGGGTGAGGGCACCAGAGGGACGGCGGGCGAAGTGAGCACCATGACGGAGACAGGAGGGGACACTACAGACAGCGACTCCTCCTCCGATGGAAGCTCCCTGGCGGTGGCAGACACCTCTGTGCCCACCCCAACAACAGATTCAGCCAACCCTCCTTCAAGCACCGATCTCACAGCAGCCCCTCAGCATGTTTACTGTGCCCGCTCACCCAGGAGGGTGGGCATCTCCTTCGCCCCAGGCACCTCAGGCCCTGCCCCAGTCAGCCATGCTGCCCTCAGTAAGGAGGCTATTGACCTCCTGAGATCCCTCACTGTTGGACAGTCAACCATTCTGAATGTCATCCAGGGTGTTGAGAGGCATTTGCAACAAACAAATGCATACCTGAAGGGTATTCCCTCTGGCTTGGCGGCCCAACAGAGAGCATTTCAGGCTCTGGCCTCAGCACTGATGGCAGCCATTGTCCCTGTCTCCACCCTCCCCCCTCCGACTTCCTGTACCCAGTCCCAATCCCCTCAACCACAACCTATCCCAAGCACACCTTCAGACCAGCATTTACCCAAATCAACACACAGAAGTGGCTCATGCAAACACAAGCACCAAACATTATCCCACAGGCACTCACACAAACACCATCCAGAATCAGACATGCCAACATGCACTGCCTCCACTGTGTCGCCCTCCTCCTCCTCTTCCACCCCCTCCCAGTTGCGTCTCCACCTGCATGTACTACATCCTCATCCACTACCTCCATCACGCCCCTCACTGGCAGTCACCACCCCCACATCCATGCACACGTCCCCTGTGTCCTCCCCCACTGTGTCTGTGACCCCTCTTCCAAAGTACACAAACACAAGCACACACCCAGCCAATAGCCATCCACCTCACAACAGCATCCAGCTCATTCACCTGCACCCAAACACAGCAGACTGACACCTCTACAGCCACTCCCTCTTCCTCCACTCCCAAACCTTCACCCTCTTCCCGCACCAGTGTCCCTAAGAAGCTTTTCCTCACCAACATTGACCTCTTCCCTACCCCTCTCCACCCCCGTCCTTCACCTCGGGCTAGGGTGGCCCGAACCCAACCCAGCACCTCAGCCACCAAGTCCACTACTGCTGTAGTTTCTTCAGCTCTGAGAGGCTCTAAGGAGTCATCCGTTGGGCCAGCCAGTGTGCCACCAACACCTGCCAAGGACAAGAAGGTTGCGCCACCAGGAAAGGGCAAAAAGGGGAGAGCATCCAGCAAGGACAAAGAGGCACAACCAGCCAGCAAGGCCAAGGCAAAGACTCCAGGTGGCAGAAGCAAGGAGGCACCACCATCTGCCAAGGGCACACAGAGGCACAGAACACCAGCCAGGGCACTTCAGCCATCCGAGGCTGCAGGGGAAAGGCTGGAGCCTCCCCCCTCCACAGGCAGCACCACCACCTGCCCCGAAGCCAGCACCGCCACCTACCCCGCGGCCAGCCCGGCCACCTGCACCGCGGCCAGCACTGCCACCTGCCCCACAGCCAGCACCGCCACCTGCACCGTGGAAAGCAGCACCGCCACCAGCAGCAGCAGCCCCAGTGGGCAGCCGTCTGAGGCTGCAGGGGAAAGGCTGGAGCCTCCCCCCTGTACTGGCAGCACCGCCACTGCGCCCGCGGACAGCACTGCCACCTGCACAGCGGACAGCAGCACCACCACCACCACCAGCAGCCCCAGTGGGCAGCCGTCCGAGACTGCAGGGGAAGGGCTGGACCCCCCCCCCACCACTGGCAGCACTGCCACCTGCACCAGCACTGCAGCCACTGTACAGCCATCCCAGTCAGCGGATGGACTGTAGTCATGAATCACTGGTGTATCATGCATCCTGCCCACAGAAAATCGTGTGTTTCTGACACCCAGGTGAGTGACTGTGACGTTGCACACCCCATGTGCTGCTTCATTGGGCCCCAAGCCCCCTCCAGAACCAGTGGAAGATGGCATCCACTCACCTTATCCTTGGCAGGATGAAGCACACTGGGCACCAAGCCCCCTCCAGAACCAGTGGAAGAAGGCATCCACTCACCCTATCCTTGGCAGGATGATACACACTGGGCACAAAGCCCCCTCCAGAACCAGTGGAAGAAGGCATCCACTTGAGAGACTGTGGCCTTGCTCTCCCCAGGAGCAAGCAGTGGGCAAACCACCGACTTGAGAGAGTGTGGCCTTGCACTCCCCAGGAGCAAGCAGTGGGTATACCACCCACTTGAGAGACTGTGGCTTTGCACTCCCCAGGACCAAGCAGTGGGCATACCACCACCTTGAGAGACTGTGGCTTTGCACTCCCCAGGACCAAGCAGTGGGCATACCACCCACTTGAGAGACTGGGGCTTTGCACTCCCCAGGACCAAGCAGTGGGCATACCACCCACTTGAGAGACTGGGGCTTTGCACTCCCCAGGACCAGGCAGTGGGCATGTAGCCCCCTCCAGGAGCAGTGGCATTGTACCATCTTCCGGCTGAGGTGCCCCCCCCTTCCCTGTCCCCCTGAGGTGCCTGTGTGTTTTCGACCTGATGCCCCTGCAGTGTTCTCTCCGTTTTGAGGCAGGGGTCAGGTGTGAGCTTGGCCTATGTGTTTTGGCCCAGTGGGCCATGGACATTTTGAGTGGACATTGTCCCGCCATTTGTAAATATTGAATATTTTGTGAATACTGTTTTTGAATTGTTAACGCATTTCTAACTATTTCTAATATAATACTCATTTGACTCCATTCCTTTGTCCTTGCGTTATTCCAGAGGGTTACGGGGTGTATATGTACTGTTGTTGCATGTGTTTATGTGTGTGGTGTTGGGGGTGAGGTTGGGGGTGGGGGTGATGCGTGTTTTGTGTGTGTGTCACTCTCTCCCCCCCTTATGTATTAGGTGCAGTACTCACCGTGGTCGTCGTCACTGCCGTTGGCACTCCTGGTATATGAGCAGATACACCAGCATGGGGAAGAAATGCAGCTCGAGCTCCATGGCGTCCTGGTTCTTCCTTGAGAGTCGAGAGGTGAGAGGTTTCCCTTCAAAGTATTGTTTCCGCCATGATTTTGATGGCGTTGGTACCGCCCCAGAAAAGCTGGCGGATGGGCGGGTTGCAGTGGGGTGGGCGGTACATTGTCTTCCGCCTGGCTGTTGGCGGTTACCGCTGCAGTTTGTTGCTACCGTCGTGGCGGTCGGAGTGTTAAAGTGGCTGTATCTGTTGGCGGTTTCTGCTGTGGTCATGATTCCATTTTTGTTACCACCGGACTGTTGCCGGTATTACCGCTGCTTTAACACCGACCCCCAGGGTTGTAATGAGGGCCTTAGTGTCCTTCTCTTAACTATATGGTACAAAATATAAATGCATCTTTAAAAGTAATAACAAAAAATTGTGTCTCTTCAGTACAAAATATAAACACAAGATCAGTTCTTATAGGTATAGGTCATCTTCTATAATCTTTCAGATAAGTGAGAGTTTTGATGTCTCTGCAAAACCTTATCCTGGTTTCAACCTTATGCTCGAGTTCTTGACTATCTAAGGCTCCTTCCTGAAGCACTCTTCTTTTGTACAGTACCACCATGTTCAAATTCCATATGAGATGATCTTCTGTCTTTATTGCACCAATGAACATCTTAATGACTCATAGGTTTAGAAAGTTTAACACTTGCCTCTTTACCCACTGGTTTTCTTTCCATGACCCAATCACCAACACTCACTTTAGTTTCACTCACAGATTTCTCTTTATCATAATTTGTCTTTTGTGCTTCCACGTTCTTTCAACTTGGACTCTTCACTCTCATCCATCATGTGTGACTTTCACTAGAAAAGACTGACCCACCTTGGTGCATTTACAGTACTTGGTCATCTACCTCAAAACACTTCAAAGTTAATCCTCCCTGAAGTAGAGTGTGGAGTGGCCCTACATGCCTAAACCCTCTTCCAAACTTTCTCCTTTAATGATAAGTCACTATCTTTGGCCATCTGTATAGTTTCCTTCAGTACCCAGTTAAAGCGCACTACCATTCCATTAGCTCTGAGATGGCACAATGCACATCCGTTATGTTTTATAACACACTCCACCAAAAATCTTTCCATTTCCCTAGATACCAGTTGTACACCATTGTCCATAAGCAATGCATTGGGTATGTCTTCCCTCCGAAACATGTGCTTCAAAAACTTCACCACAAGTTTTGTCTCAACACCTTGTGTGAAGAAAACTTCAGGCCATCTCAAGTACATGTCTGTCAACATTTCTAAGAAGGTCTAACACCCTTCACCATGCACTGGACCAAGAATGTCCAATGCAACTTCCTCCTATGTACCAGTAGGGCTCCTCTAATTATTATGGGTTGAACTCTTAGCTTCAATTACTTTTCACTTAGAACACACTCCATGAACTTCCTAACTATTTTTTTCCAGTTGGAGATCCAATCCTGCCAACTCGTAAGTCTTTCTCAGTTTCTCTTTGGTCTTTGACATTCCCTGATTACCATAATGAGCTAGGGACATTAGTTCCTCTCTCAGTATATTTGGAGGAATATGTATAGCTCCCCTGAACAACAAGTCTTGATTTTCTGATAAATCACTTTTGACTTTTCAGAAAGTCTTAGTTTACTCACTTCCTTTACTCCTTGTACCCCATCCATTTCTTAACATTGACAAATCTTCCTGTAAAATTCTGTTAGATTCTAGTTCTGAACTCCATCTTTCTTCTTATACAATGTCATTACCAATTTCGCAAACCATCACCTGATCAAACTCCTTATTGTTATCATCACTGTTCGTGCATTGTTCTCCCACATCAGGCAATACTAACCTGGATAGGGAATCTGCTATACTGTTATTAACTCCTGGAATATACCTTATTTTAAAACCATGCTCTTGAAGAGCAACCACTCGCTTAGAATTCTATTTGAGACTGCATATATTCCTTTCTTCTTAAATATTTCACATAAAGGTTTATGGTCTATCCTGACTCCAAATTTACCACCCCATAAACACTTTTTCAGCTTCTTCATAGCCCAGAACATTGCAAGTGCCTCTCTCTCTATGACGGAATGCCATTTTTCAGACAGAAACAAAATCGTCCTTTTGGAGTCTAGATCATCCTGCTGCAATACAGCTCCTAATCCCTTAAGACTAGCATCTGTCATGAGAATCAACTTCTATATTAATTCTTTATTGCATCATTTATTAAAATAGTTGCATTACAAAACACAGTACAATGTAAAAGCCATCCCCAGGAGACCACCCAATTGAGACTAAGGGCCTCATTAAGACCCTGGCGGGCGGCGGAGGCCGCCCGCCAGGATCCCGCCCTCCAAAATACCGCGCCGCGGTCAAAAGACCGCGGCGGGTATTACAAGTTTTCCCCTGGGCTGGCGGGCGGTTGCTGAAAAACCGCCCGCCAGCCCAGGGGAAAACGACCTTCCCACGAGGATGCCGGCTCGTAATCGAGCCGGCGGAGTGGGAAGGTGCGACGGGTGCAGTGGCACCCGTCGCGTATTTCAGTGTCTGCAAGGCAGACACTGAAATACTTTGCGGGGCCCTCTTACGGGGGCCCCTGCCGTGCCCATGACATTGGCATGGGCACGGCAGGGGCCCCCAGGGGCCCCGCGACCCCCCCCTACCGCCATCCTGTTCATGGCGGCTTTCCCGCCATGAACAGGATGGCGGTAGGGGGGGTCAGAATCCTCATGGCTGCGGAGCGCGCTCCGCAGCCATGGAGGATTCACACGAGCAGCGGAAAGTCAGCGGGAGACCGCTGACTTTCCGCTTCTGACCGCGGCTGAACCGCCGCGGTCAGAATGCTCGTTGGAGCACCGCCAGCCTGTTGGCGGTGCTCCCGTGGTCGGTGGCCCTGGCGGCCACCGGCCGCCAGGGTCAGAATGACCCTCTAAGTTGCCAATTTGTGTATTGAGAAGTTGTTAATAATAAAATGGTCAGTATAAAAATAACTTTAAAAGATATATTAAAATACCCTGATATCAGCAACGAATGTACCTGCTGTATCGCTCACATATAATCAGGGGTTGCAAGCTCATGTTAAATTGAAATCCCATCTATAGGCAGCTGACATGTATCCTAAGGAAATTACACATATATAGAAAGGAGGTAAAATGAGAACTGGCCCCTAATGAAATAAATACTATCCCCTAGTAAAAAGAGGAAACCATGGGGGTCATTATGACCATGGCCGACGGCAGTAAAATGGAGAAAAGTACTGCCAACAGGCTGGCAGTACTTTTCCCCATATTAAGACATTGACGGTTTGGCTGAAGCCAAACCGCCAATGTACCACACTGTCTGCCACACCGTAACGGCCGTCGGGCCGTAGACTTCAATATCCAGCCCAGCAGCCATCACTAGTCCACCTGCGGGATTATGACCACACGTACCGCCATGGTTTTTGTGGCAACCGTACTGCCATGAAAACCATGGCGGTAGGCACTATCAATGACAGGGAATCCCTTCCCCCTCCCCTAGTTTCCCACCACCCCCTCTCCAGACCCCCCTGCTCACAGAGTGTTTCCTTTTCTTCTAATTTCTTTCAGTTGGTCAGTGTGGCTTCCGTTCATATTAAAGAATACACCCAGATATTAAAAACTATTAGTTGACGCGAGTCTCTCCGCATCTAGGAACCACGTTAATTCTTTTATGCTTTTGCCTCGCATGGCCAATATTGTAATTTTGGCTTTATTAATTATCAGGCCATTCTTTCTTGAATAAACTGATGGTGCATCAAGGAGGCATTGCAAGCCAACCCTCATGATACTTATTAGAACCAAGTCTTCTGCGTACAGCAGTTTTGAGAGCCGGAGGCCCCCCAACTTAGGTGGGTGCAAGTTGTCTGCATTTAGCACCAGGTTAGATCTGATAAGAACAGATGAAATAATGTCAGTGTGGGAGCGCAGCCCTGTGTAAGGCACTGTGTGGTTTTAATTCCCTTAGAAAGTTGAGTGCCCTCCCTGAGGGTGATGATCCCTGTCCAGTCTTTCGCCAGAGCCAAAAGCAGTTACATTATGCAAAAGGGGCAGGCTAACAAAGGTGTAATCAATTAAGGAGGGCCTCGTTTCTGTTAGGAATGAGAGAACCTTTGTCTGGCACAAAGCGACCATTAATGCCCTCTGACCTAAATACTACAGGTTATGCTGCAAAATCTGGGCTTTCTTATACAATTTGCACTAACCTGGGTGCACTTGAGGTGGGGTCATCCACAGGCTAGCTTGGGCTTCTGTTAGAACACTCGCTGGAAGCGTGCTCATCAACCACATATTAAAGTCGTCTGAAATCACAAGGTCACTATAAGAAACTGCCAACTTCAGATCCACTATGGTATCAATCAGATTTTTCGATAATGTCATCCTGGCAACAGCGTTTGGATTTATGTAGATGTTAGCCAGAGTAATATTCCTTTGACATTCTTTATTAGATCTCAGAGACAAATCAACTACTTGAAGACTAGGCTAAACACTCCATTTTCCCTGTGATTCAATTTGATTAGAGATGGAGACGTAGGTAATAAGACCACCCATACTGTGCCCATATCTATGAGTTATAGTTGCAGGGATAAAATGGGTTGTGTAACTTCCAGGTGCACAGTGCCATGTTAAAACCACCATCTTCCCAACTTTCAGGAACAGGCAGACCAGAATCAGAAAACAACATTTTTCAACACAGTTTTGACATTTTACTGGGACATCCCCAATCTTTCCCATGTTTTTTGCTTTCAACCTTCTTCCAGTTAGCGATAGATATGGGTCTGAAAACAATGGTGGATTCCAGAAAACTATCTCTCTTGTGTGGGTGCCCAAAGCAGTGTCAGCCTAAAAACATTTGAAAAATTGCACTTATCAACTCGCTGTGATATCCCCTCAACCTCTACACGTTTTTTGGCCAATCCCTGTTGCAGGCACTTGGCCCACCCACACAGGTGATGTATCATTTCACTCAGGAGACCGAGGGGAATGCTGGGTGTTAGGAAATTTGTACTGGCAAGGTGATCCCAGCCAGAAATTAAAGAAAAGTGTGATTTCTTTAAGCTAAATTTGAGGTTTGCTGTGTTCAGAGAGCCTCAACCGGATTCTAGGCCCCTGGCGGGCCCTGGGGCAGGCGCTCCCTTCCTCCAGCCTGCCATACCCTGAGCGGACGAGGCCTGGGAGTCCACCGGGCCCAGGGAGGCCTCCCCTTCAGGTTCGAGTTCAGGGGCCCTGGCCGGGCCCTGCGCCAGGTCTCTGGCAGGTCCCGGTTTGGGAACCCCATCCTAGGCTTTGTCCTCCGGCCCTCCATGTGACAAGGCACCTGGGATGGGGTCCCGGAAGGCCTCCCCTGAGTGGCAGTATTCAGAGAGCCCCAGCTGGGCCCCGGCCCCCACTGGGCCCTGGGGCAGGCACTCCCTTCCTCCAGCCTGCCGTACCCTGAGGGACCCAAAACTGGGATTCCATCAGGCCCGGGGAGGCTTCCCCTGCCTGTTTCGGTTCATGGGCCCTGGCCAGGTCAACACCGGGCCATGGGGCAGGTGCTCCCTTCCTCCAGCCTGGCTTACCCTGAGGGGCTGTACTGCCATTTGATAAAGTTTGTTTTGACCAATGACTTTGTGTTTCACCACTGCGCATATTAGTTGCTCAATGTTCACCAGTAGCACATGGTATGTTCTGTATTCAGCTCCGCTGCCTATTGGCTTTGACATGATATCATATATTACATTTTGTATTCAGCTTAACTGCCTATTGGCTTTGACATGATCTTATACATTGCATTTTGTATTCAGCTCAGCTGCCTATTGGCTTTGACATGATATTATACATTGCATTTTATATTCAGCTCAGCTGCCTATTGGCTTTGACATGATATTATACATTGCATTTTGTATTCAGCTCAGCTGCCTATGGGCTTTGACATGATATTAGACATTGCATTTTGTATTCAGCTTAGATGCTTATTGGCTTTGACATGACACTAGACATTGCATTTGATATTTAGGTTAGCTGCCTATTGCCTTTAACATGACATTGCATTTGATATTTAGGTTAGCTGCCCATTGCCTTTAACGTGGAGTTAGACATTGCAGTTGAGAATCCAAGCTGTATTTTTCCAAGCTGTGTTTTTGCACCAGAGAACCAAGATGTTTTTCTCACAGTAGACTAGACCTGATAAGAGAGAGTACATGGGTGTTGTTTTCTCTTCGCTTGAGCTTGGGAACAGGAGTAGTCTTGGAGACCTGGCCAGTCTCCAAAAGGCTTGCTCAGTTTCCCAGGTCTGAGAGGAGGGGGCACACCTTTGTAACGAATGTAATAGGCTGCAGAGAGTCAGATTCGAATCTGCCGGACCTCGTGCTGGAGCTTGGCGCCAGCTGCCAGCATCCCGTGTGGGTAGATGAAACTCTTTCTCGCGGCTGACAGGGGTCATCAGCTTGCAGACCTTAGAAAGATGTAGCTGTAAATAGTTCCTACACGGTGAAGTATTTGTTTTGCTTTGCATTCAATATCTTATAAATATAACCTGCTGTGTATATTGCAAACTGATATATTTTGTTTGATTAACGCGGACATGAAAGCTACTAATTCGTCATTCATATAACAACAATAAAAGTCTTCTTTGACCTCAGAAGTGCATTTCTGTTGTGTTATGTTAGTGCTTAGAAACTAAATAAGAGGAAAGCACTACAATTGGTACCTGGAGTCGTGGGGTCGGTCATTAAGAGGTGATTAAGAAGGGGTTTGACGAGTTAGTAGATTTCTAAGTGCACACTTTAGAAAGTGTAATTGTTTTTTGTTGTTTGGAGAATTACAGAAATTGTTCTGTTTGGAGAATCACAGTAGCACGGCAGACCATGTCTGAGAATACATGTGTTGATGAACTGCCTGATGGTGCTAAGAAAAACTGTGAATTGTTTTCTGTTTGGGGAATTACAGAAGAAAATGCATGTGTAGCTAAAAGGCCTGATAATGTTTTGAGAAATAATTCCTGTTGTATATATGTAGAAAACGTGTCTTTTGGAAGTAATGATGACCGAAAGGTCTGGATACCTTTATCTGCTTACAGAGAAATGCAGGAGAAATGTAGGAAGTTGGAACATGAAAATAGGAATTTACGTGAGCAAATTAGCCAGGATACAATAATTCAAAATAATGCTGAAAGTTATAAAAATGAAGAATCTTTCTTGTCCCATTCCAGTAATGAGGGGGTTAAGACAGCTCCGAGCTGCACTGAGTTTCCGTGTGAGCCAGGGTTTTTGGCAGACAAAATGCATTCCTTAACTGATAACACGGACGAGAGAGACCAGAATGTGATTTACGAGTTACCGTTGCAAAATGCACAAGTAAAAGAAGGATTTTAGAGCAAGACACCCCGAGTTTCATTAGCTTGTTTGATTTTTGGAAAAAGAATAGCCTTCATTTGAGAGAAATCCTAACACTTTTGTATATGATCACTGTGAAAAATAATATGCAGCTGCGCGCGTGTGATTTGGCAAATGAAATAATGCAGACTTTAGGTTTCTGCGCAGTGCAAGAAGGAAAAACTGATGTACATGTAATTCAAGAACAAGGAAAGAAAATAGTGCCCCTAGCTAGAATCATACAATGGATCTGGTACTTGCAAGACAGGGCTAGAGTACCACAGATAAAAGAATTACCGATGAAATTGTGTGCACCATTTGAATTCGTGTCCACTGAAGATAAAAAGCATGTTTGTTTTACTAATGATTCATTGACTGAAATGTTGTTTTCTGGCACCGTAGAAGGAACAGCGTTGTATAATGTGTGTCAGATTTTAAAGCAAGAGCTACGTGAGATGTGTCATTTTTACACTGATTTTTGGTTCATTGCTAATGTTTTAGCACCTAACTGGTTCAATTACCTTGCAGATGTTAATGAGAAAAATTCAGAGAGAGAAGTGTTCACCCAGAATTCTGCCTTAGTGGGGATGGCTAAGTGGGTGCCCCAGAAATGTGAACAGCTGAGAGAAAAAGCCACTTACAGGTGGGCAGAGATGAGAGAGATGCACATTCCCCTAGATTTGATAAAAACTGTGCAGCACGCACAAAAGCAATCTGTCATGCAAGCAGTCACAGAGCAGTTGGGGAGAGGAAAGTTACCAGATCAGAAATGGCAAATTGATCAGGTTTTAGGGAAAGTGATTGCTGCAAATTACCAAGGAAAAATCGAAATTATGCTGATACCTAGAAAAGAATCTGATTCATTCATACAAATTGGAGACAGAATGGCCCAAATTGGCAAAAGTGCAGTGAATGGAGGTTTGGTAAAGAATGAGTCTGCCCCAGCCCTTCTGACAGTGAAAGAAAAGGGAAGCTGTGGCGCAGCAGATAAAAACCTCAGTACTGATGTGTGGGCTGAAGCCCCAAGTGACCCTCCAGAACCTGCAGAGAATATAACAAAGGGCCCCAAAAACGTCCTGCTGATTATAAAACAGGGAAAGAAAGAGGAAGGGTGCAGTTTAAATGAAAAATGTTATTTGCAAGAAAAGTCATACTTGTTTCTTTTGCAGATCCTACCACGTTTCGCCACTGTCCCTGAGTGTGCTGTGTGGTTCCCCTTCCGGTGTGTGCGTGTGGGGTCGGGGAAGGGACCGAATCCCCAACCTGAACCTGGCTGAGTAAAGTGCCAGCACCATGGATCCATTTTGCGCAAACTGCGCCTTCAGTTCAAGTTCAACTTGTTTGATTGCATTCTTCCAATGGAACTAAGAACTCTGACTTTTGCTTATCTTCCAGCAAACCTTTCAGGTGGACCGTGCACCTTTACATGAGCAGAACTCATGCCACATCAAATTGCTAACACTGTTGAATTAGAGACTCATTCAGAGTATAAAAATTGCCCAGTCTTTTCTATGTAGATGTATCTGATGTGAAAGGTTATGAGATCAATGTGTTAATCCACTTCTATTGCTTTACAGGGATTGTTTTGATCATTCAAATGTGCTGATGTTTTTTTTGTTTTTGGTTTGACACAAGAGATATGTGAAACAAAAATTCATTGGTCAAAGGGCGGAATGTACTGCCATTTGATAAAGTTTGTTTTGACCAATGACTTTGTGTTTCACCACTGCGCATATTAGTTGCTCAATGTTCACCAGTAGCACATGGTATGTTCTGTATTCAGCTCCGCTGCCTATTGGCTTTGACATGATATCATATATTACATTTTGTATTCAGCTTAACTGCCTATTGGCTTTGACATGATCTTATACATTGCATTTTGTATTCAGCTCAGCTGCCTATTGGCTTTGACATGATATTATACATTGCATTTTATATTCAGCTCAGCTGCCTATTGGCTTTGACATGATATTATACATTGCATTTTGTATTCAGCTCAGCTGCCTATGGGCTTTGACATGATATTAGACATTGCATTTTGTATTCAGCTTAGATGCTTATTGGCTTTGACATGACACTAGACATTGCATTTGATATTTAGGTTAGCTGCCTATTGCCTTTAACATGACATTGCATTTGATATTTAGGTTAGCTGCCCATTGCCTTTAACGTGGAGTTAGACATTGCAGTTGAGAATCCAAGCTGTATTTTTCCAAGCTGTGTTTTTGCACCAGAGAACCAAGATGTTTTTCTCACAGTAGACTAGACCTGATAAGAGAGAGTACATGGGTGTTGTTTTCTCTTCGCTTGAGCTTGGGAACAGGAGTAGTCTTGGAGACCTGGCCAGTCTCCAAAAGGCTTGCTCAGTTTCCCAGGTCTGAGAGGAGGGGGCACACCTTTGTAACGAATGTAACAGGCTGCAGAGAGTCAGATTCGAATCTGCCGGACCTCGTGCTGGAGCTTGGCGCCAGCTGGCAGCATCCCGTGTGGGTAGATGAAACTCTTTCTCGCGGCTGACAGGGGTCATCAGCTTGCAGACCTTAGAAAGATGTAGCTGTAAATAGTTCCTACACGGTGAAGTATTTGTTTTGCTTTGCATTCAATATCTTATAAATATAACCTGCTGTGTATATTGCAAACTGATATATTTTGTTTGATTAACGCGGACTTGAAAGCTACTAATTCGTCATTCATATAACAACAATAAAAGTCTTCTTTGACCTCAGAAGTGCATTTCTGTTGTGTTATGTTAGTGCTTAGAAACTAAATAAGAGGAAAGCACTACAGGGGCCCAGGCCTGGGAGGCCACAGGGGCCCGGGGAGGCTTCCCCTGCCAGTTCAGGTTCAGGGGCCCTAGCTGGAACACCACCAGGCCCCAGGGCAGGCACTCCCTTGCTCCAGCCTGCCGTACCCTGAGGGGCCCAGGCCTGGGAGTCCACAGGGGCCCGGGGAGGCTTCCCCTGCCAGTTTGGATTCAGGGACCCCTGCTGGGCCCCCACGGGCTATGGGGCGGCCCTCCCTTGCTCCAGCCTGCTGTACCCTAAGGGGCCCAGGCCTGGGAGTCCACCGGGCCCAGGGAGGGTTCCACTGTCAGTTTAGGTTCAGGGGCTCAGCCGGGCCCACACTGGGCCCCGGGCCAGGTCTCTAGCAGGTCCCGGTTTGGGAACCCCCCATTCTAGGCTTTGTCCTCCGGCCCTCCATGTGGCAAGGCACCTGGGACGGGGTGTCGGAAGGCGTCCCCTGAGTGGCAGTATTCAGAGAGCCCCAGTTTGGGTTCAAGGGCCCCGGCCGGGCCACCACCAGAACATGGGGCAGGCACCCCCTTCCTCCCGCCTGCCATACCCTGAGGGGCCGAGGCCTGGGAGTCCACAGGGGCCTGGGGAGGCTTCCCCTGCCAGTTCGGGTTCAGGGCCCCTGGCTGGGCCCCCACCAGGCCCTGGGGCGGGTGCTCTCTTGCTCCAGCCTGCCGTACCCTGAGGGGCCCAGACCTGGTAGTCCACTGGGCCTGGGGAGTCTTCCCCTGTCAGTTTGGGATCAGTGACAGGGAATCCCTTCCGCCTCCCCTAGTTTCCCCCCACCCCCTCTCCAGATCCCCCTGCGCACAGAGTGTTTCCTTTTCTTCTAATTTCTTTCAGTTGGTCAGTGTAGCTTTCGTTCATATTAAAGAATACACCCAGATATTAAAAACTATTAGTTGACGCGAGCCTCTCCGCATCTAGGAACCACATTCATTCTTTTATGCTTTTGCTTCGCATGGCCAAGATTGTAATTTTGGCTTTATTAATTATCAGGCCATTCTTTCTTGAATAAACTGATGGTGCATCAAGGAGGCATTGCAAGCCAACCCTCATGATACTTATTAGAACCAAGTCTTCTGCGTACAGCAGTTTCGAGAGCCGGAGGCCCCCCAACTTAGGTGGGTGCAAGTTGTCTGCATTTAGCACCAGGTTAGATCTGATAAGAACAGATGAAATAATGTCAGTGCGAGAGCGCAGCCCTGTTTAAGGCACTGTGTGGTTTTAATTCCCCTAGAAAGTTGAGTGCCCTCCCTGAGGGTGATGATCCTTGTCCAGTCTTTTGCCAGAGCCAAAAGCAGTTACATTATGAAAAAGGGGCAGGCTAACAAAGGTGTAATCAATTAAGGGGGGGCTCGTTTCTGTTAGGAATGAGAGAACCTTTGTCTGGCACAAAGCGGCCAATAATGCCCTCTGACCTAAATACTACAGGTTATGCTGCAAAATCTGGGCTTTCTTATAAATTTACACTAACCTGGGTGCACTTGAGGTGGGGTCATCCACAGGCTAGCTTGGGCTTCTGTTAGAACACTCACTGGAAGCGTGCTCATCAACCACATATTAAAGTCGCCTGAAATCACAAGGTCACTATAAGAAACTGCCAACTTCAGATCCACTATGGTATCAATCAGATTTTTCGATAATGTCATCCTGGCAACAGCGTTTGGATTTATGTAGATGTTAGCCAGAGTAATATTCCTTTGACATTCTTTATTAGATCTCAGAGACAAATCAACTACTTGAAGACTAGGCTAAACACTCCATTTTTCCTGTGATTCAATTTGATTAGAGATGGAGACGTAGGTAATAAGACTACCCATACTGTGCCCATATCTATGAGTTTTAGTTGCAGGGATAAAATGGGTTGTGTAACTTCCAGGTGCACAGTGCCATGCTAAAACCACCATCTTCCCAACTTTCAGGAACAGGCAGACTAGAATCAGAAAACAACATTTTTCAACACAGTTTTGGCATTTTACTAGGACATACCCAATTTTTCCTATGTTTTTTGCTTTCAACCTTCTTCCAGTTAGCGATAGATATGGGTCTGAAAACAATGGTGGATTCCAGAAAACTATCTCTCTTGTGTGGGTGCCGAAAGCAGTGTCAGCCTAAAAACATTTGAAAAATTGCACTTATCAACTCGCTGTGATATCCCCTCAACCTCTACACGTTTTTTGGCCAATCCCTGTTGCAGGCACTTGGCCCACCCACACAGGTGATGTATCATTTCACTCAGGAGACCGAGGGGAATGCTGGGTGTTAGGAAATTTGTACTGGCAAGGTGATCCCAGCCAGAAATTAAAGAAAAGTGTGATTTTTTTAAGCTAAATTTGAGGTTTGCTGTGTTCAGAGAGCCCCAACCGGATTCTAGGCCCCTGGCGGGCCCTGGGGCAGGCGCTCCCTTCCTCCAGCCTGCCATACCCTGAGCGGACGTGGCCTGGGAGTCCACCGGGCCCAGGGAGGCCTCCCCTTCAGGTTCGAGTTCAGGGGCCCTGGCCGGGCCCTGCGCCAGGTCTCTGGCAGGTCCCGGTTTGGGAACCCCATCCTAGGCTTTGTCCTCCGGCCCTCCATGTGACAAGGCACCTGGGACGGGGTCCCGGAAGGCCTCCCCTGAGTGGCAGTATTCAGAGAGCCCCAGCTGGGCCCCGGCCCCCACTGGGCCCTGGGGCAGGCACTCCCTTCCTCCAGCCTGCCGTACCCTGAGGGACCCAAAACTGGGATTCCATCAGGCCCGGGGAGGCTTCCCCTGCCTGTTTCGGTTCATGGGCCCTGGCCAGGTCAACACCGGGCCATGGGGCAGGTGCTCCCTTCCTCCAGCCTGGCTTACCCTGAGGGGCTGTACTGCCATTTGATAAAGTTTGTTTTGACCAATGACTTTGTGTTTCACCACTGCGCATATTAGTTGCTCAATGTTCACCAGTAGCACATGGTATGTTCTGTATTCAGCTCCGCTGCCTATTGGCTTTGACATGATATCATATATTACATTTTGTATTCAGCTTAACTGCCTATTGGCTTTGACATGATCTTATACATTGCATTTTGTATTCAGCTCAGCTGCCTATTGGCTTTGACATGATATTATACATTGCATTTTATATTCAGCTCAGCTGCCTATTGGCTTTGACATGATATTACACATTGCATTTTGTATTCAGCTCAGCTGCCTATGGGCTTTGACATGATATTAGACATTGCATTTTGTATTCAGCTTAGATGCTTATTGGCTTTGACATGACACTAGACATTGCATTTGATATTTAGGTTAGCTGCCTATTGCCTTTAACATGACATTGCATTTGATATTTAGGTTAGCTGCCCATTGCCTTTAACGTGGAGTTAGACATTGCAGTTGAGAATCCAAGCTGTATTTTTCCAAGCTGTGTTTTTGCACCAGAGAACCAAGATGTTTTTCTCACAGTAGACTAGACCTGATAAGAGAGAGTACATGGGTGTTGTTTTCTCTTCGCTTGAGCTTGGGAACAGGAGTAGTCTTGGAGACCTGGCCAGTCTCCAAAAGGCTTGCTCAGTTTCCCAGGTCTGAGAGGAGGGGGCACACCTTTGTAACGAATGTAACAGGCTGCAGAGAGTCAGATTCGAATCTGCCGGACCTCGTGCTGGAGCTTGGCGCCAGCTGCCAGCATCCCGTGTGGGTAGATGAAACTCTTTCTCGCGGCTGACAGGGGTCATCAGCTTGCAGACCTTAGAAAGATGTAGCTGTAAATAGTTCCTACACGGTGAAGTATTTGTTTTGCTTTGCATTCAATATCTTATAAATATAACCTGCTGTGTATATTGCAAACTGATATATTTTGTTTGATTAACGCGGACTTGAAAGCTACTAATTCGTCATTCATATAACAACAATAAAAGTCTTCTTTGACCTCAGAAGTGCATTTCTGTTGTGTTATGTTAGTGCTTAGAAACTAAATAAGAGGAAAGCACTACAATTGGTACCTGGAGTCGTGGGGTCGGTCATTAAGAGGTGATTAAGAAGGGGTTTGACGAGTTAGTAGATTTCTAAGTGCACACTTTAGAAAGTGTAATTGTTTTTTGTTGTTTGGAGAATTACAGAAATTGTTCTGTTTGGAGAATCACAGTAGCACGGCAGACCATGTCTGAGAATACATGTGTTGATGAACTGCCTGATGGTGCTAAGAAAAACTGTGAATTGTTTTCTGTTTGGGGAATTACAGAAGAAAATGCATGTGTAGCTAAAAGGCCTGATAATGTTTTGAGAAATAATTCCTGTTGTATATATGTAGAAAACGTGTCTTTTGGAAGTAATGATGACCGAAAGGTCTGGATACCTTTATCTGCTTACAGAGAAATGCAGGAGAAATGTAGGAAGTTGGAACATGAAAATAGGAATTTACGTGAGCAAATTAGCCAGGATACAATAATTCAAAATAATGCTGAAAGTTATAAAAATGAAGAATCTTTCTTGTCCCATTCCAGTAATGAGGGGGTTAAGACAGCTCCGAGCTGCACTGAGTTTCCGTGTGAGCCAGGGTTTTTGGCAGACAAAATGCATTCCTTAACTGATAACACGGATGAGAGAGACCAGAATGTGATTTACGAGTTACCGTTGCAAAATGCACAAGTAAAACGAAGGATTTTAGAGCAAGACACCCCGAGTTTCATTAGCTTGTTTGATTTTTGGAAAAAGAATAGCCTTCATTTGAGAGAAATCCTAACACTTTTGTATATGATCACTGTGAAAAATAATATGCAGCTGCGCGCGCGTGATTTGGCAAATGAAATAATGCAGACTTTAGGTTTCTGCGCAGTGCAAGAAGGAAAAACTGATGTACATGTAATTCAAGAACAAGGAAAGAAAATAGTGCCCCTAGCTAGAACCATACAATGGATCTGGTACTTGCAAGACAGGGCTAGAGTACCACAGATAAAAGAATTACCGATGAAATTGTGTGCACCATTTGAATTCGTGTCCACTGAAGATAAAAAGCATGTTTGTTTTACTAATGATTCATTGACTGAAATGTTGTTTTCTGGCACCGTAGAAGGAACAGCGTTGTATAATGTGTGTCAGATTTTAAAGCAAGAGCTACGTGAGATGTGTCATTTTTACACTGATTTTTGGTTCATTGCTAATGTTTTAGCACCTAACTGATTCAATTACCTTGCAGATGTTAATGAGAAAAATTCAGAGAGAGAAGTGTTCACCCAGAATTCTGCCTTAGTGGGGATGGCTAAGTGGGTGCCCCAGAAATGTGAACAGCTGAGAGAAAAAGCCACTTACAGGTGGGCAGAGATGAGAGAGATGCACATTCCCCTAGATTTGATAAAAACTGTGCAGCACGCACAAAAGCAATCTGTCATGCAAGCAGTCACAGAGCAGTTGGGGAGAGGAAAGTTACCAGATCAGAAATGGCAAATTGATCAGGTTTTAGGGAAAGTGATTGCTGCAAATTACCAAGGAAAAATCGAAATTATGCTGATACCTAGAAAAGAATCTGATTCATTCATACAAATTGGAGACAGAATGGCCCAAATTGGCAAAAGTGCAGTGAATGGAGGTTTGGTAAAGAATGAGTCTGCCCCAGCCCTTCTGACAGTGCAAGAAAAGGGAAGCTGTGGCGCAGCAGATAAAAACCTCAGTACTGATGTGTGGGCTGAAGCCCCAAGTGACCCTCCAGAACCTGCAGAGAATATAACAAAGGGCCCCAAAAACGTCCTGCTGATTATAAAACAGGGAAAGAAAGAGGAAGGGTGCAGTTTAAATGAAAAATGTTATTTGCAAGAAAAGTCATACTTGTTTCTTTTGCAGATCCTACCACGTTTCGCCACTGTCCCTGAGTGTGCTGTGTGGTTCCCCTTCCGGTGTGTGCGTGTGGGGTCGGGGAAGGGACCGAATCCCCAACCTGAACCTGGCTGAGTAAAGTGCCAGCACCATGGATCCATTTTGCGCAAACTGCGCCTTCAGTTCAAGTTCAACTTGTTTGATTGCATTCTTCCAATGGAACTAAGAACTCTGACTTTTGCTTATCTTCCAGCAAACCTTTCAGGTGGACCGTGCACCTTTACATGAGCAGAACTCATGCCACATCAAATTGCTAACACTGTTGAATTAGAGACTCATTCAGAGTATAAAAATTGCCCAGTCTTTTCTATGTAGATGTATCTGATGTGAAAGGTTATGAGATCAATGTGTTAATCCACTTCTATTGCTTTACAGGGATTGTTTTGATCATTCAAATGTGCTGATGTTTTTTTTGTTTTTGGTTTGACACAAGAGATATGTGAAACAAAAATTCATTGGTCAAAGGGCGGAATGTACTGCCATTTGATAAAGTTTGTTTTGACCAATGACTTTGTGTTTCACCACTGCGCATATTAGTTGCTCAATGTTCACCAGTAGCACATGGTATGTTCTGTATTCAGCTCCGCTGCCTATTGGCTTTGACATGATATCATATATTACATTTTGTATTCAGCTTAACTGCCTATTGGCTTTGACATGATCTTATACATTGCATTTTGTATTCAGCTCAGCTGCCTATTGGCTTTGACATGATATTATACATTGCATTTTATATTCAGCTCAGCTGCCTATTGGCTTTGACATGATATTATACATTGCATTTTGTATTCAGCTCAGCTGCCTATGGGCTTTGACATGATATTAGACATTGCATTTTGTATTCAGCTTAGATGCTTATTGGCTTTGACATGACACTAGACATTGCATTTGATATTTAGGTTAGCTGCCTATTGCCTTTAACATGACATTGCATTTGATATTTAGGTTAGCTGCCCATTGCCTTTAACGTGGAGTTAGACATTGCAGTTGAGAATCCAAGCTGTATTTTTCCAAGCTGTGTTTTTGCACCAGAGAACCAAGATGTTTTTCTCACAGTAGACTAGACCTGATAAGAGAGAGTACATGGGTGTTGTTTTCTCTTCGCTTGAGCTTGGGAACAGGAGTAGTCTTGGAGACCTGGCCAGTCTCCAAAAGGCTTGCTCAGTTTCCCAGGTCTGAGAGGAGGGGGCACACCTTTGTAACGAATGTAACAGGCTGCAGAGAGTCAGATTCGAATCTGCCGGACCTCGTGCTGGAGCTTGGCGCCAGCTGCCAGCATCCCGTGTGGGTAGATGAAACTCTTTCTCGCGGCTGACAGGGGTCATCAGCTTGCAGACCTTAGAAAGATGTAGCTGTAAATAGTTCCTACACGGTGAAGTATTTGTTTTGCTTTGCATTCAATATCTTATAAATATAACCTGCTGTGTATATTGCAAACTGATATATTTTGTTTGATTAACGCGGACTTGAAAGCTACTAATTCGTCATTCATATAACAACAATAAAAGTCTTCTTTGACCTCAGAAGTGCATTTCTGTTGTGTTATGTTAGTGCTTAGAAACTAAATAAGAGGAAAGCACTACAGGGGCCCAGGCCTGGGAGGCCACAGGGGCCCGGGGAGGCTTCCCCTGCCAGTTCAGGTTCAGGGGCCCTAGCTGGAACACCACCAGGCCCCAGGGCAGGCACTCCCTTGCTCCAGCCTGCCGTACCCTGAGGGGCCCAGGCCTGGGAGTCCACAGGGGCCCGGGGAGGCTTCCCCTGCCAGTTTGGATTCAGAGATCCCTGCTGGGCCCCCACGGGCTATGGGGCGGCCCTCCCTTGCTCCAGCCTGCTGTACCCTAAGGGGCCCAGGCCTGGGAGTCCACCGGGCCCAGGGAGGGTTCCACTGTCAGTTTAGGTTCAGGGGCTCAGCCGGGCCCCCACTGGGCCCCGGGCCAGGTCTCTAGCAGGTCCCGGTTTGGGAACCCCCCATTCTAGGCTTTGTCCTCCGGCCCTCCATGTGGCAAGGCACCTGGGACGGGGTGTCGGAAGGCGTCCCCTGAGTGGCAGTATTCAGAGAGCCCCAGTTTGGGTTCAAGGGCCCCGGCCGGGCCACCACCAGAACATGGGGCGGGCACCCCCTTCCTCCAGCCTGCCATACCCTGAGGGGCCGAGGCCTGGGAGTCCACAGGGGCCTGGGGAGGCTTCCCCTGCCAGTTCGGGTTCAGGGGCCCTGGCTGGGCCCCCACCAGGCCCTGGGGCGGGTGCTCTCTTGCTCCAGCCTGCCGTACCCTGAGGGGCCCAGACCTGGTAGTCCACTGGGCTTGGGGAGTCTTTCCCTGTCAGTTTGGGATCAGTGACAGGGAATCCCTTCCGCCTCCCCTAGTTTCCCCCCACCCCCTCTCCAGATCCCCCTGCGCACAGAGTGTTTCCTTTTCTTCTAATTTCTTTCAGTTGGTCAGTGTAGCTTTCGTTCATATTAAAGAATACACCCAGATATTAAAAACTATTAGTTGACGCGAGCCTCTCCGCATCTAGGAACCACATTCATTCTTTTATGCTTTTGCTTCGCATGGCCAAGATTGAAATTTTGGCTTTATTAATTATCAGGCCATTCTTTCTTGAATAAACTGATGGTGCATCAAGGAGGCATTGCAAGCCAACCCTCATGATACTTATTAGAACCAAGTCTTCTGCGTACAGCAGTTTCGAGAGCCGGAGGCCCCCCAACTTAGGTGGGTGCAAGTTGTCTGCATTTAGCACCAGGTTAGATCTGATAAGAACAGATGAAATAATGTCAGTGCGAGAGCGCAGCCCTGTTTAAGGCACTGTGTGGTTTTAATTCCCCTAGAAAGTTGAGTGCCCTCCCTGAGGGTGATGATCCTTGTCCAGTCTTTCGCCAGAGCCAAAAGCAGTTACATTATGAAAAAGGGGCAGGCTAACAAAGGTGTAATCAATTAAGGGGGGGCTCGTTTCTGTTAGGAATGAGAGAACCTTTGTCTGGCACAAAGCGGCCAATAATGCCCTCTGACCTAAATACTACAGGTTATGCTGCAAAATCTGGGCTTTCTTATAAATTTACACTAACCTGGGTGCACTTGAGGTGGGGTCATCCACAGGCTAGCTTGGGCTTCTGTTAGAACACTCACTGGAAGCGTGCTCATCAACCACATATTAAAGTCGCCTGAAATCACAAGGTCACTATAAGAAACTGCCAACTTCAGATCCACTATGGTATCAATCTGATTTTTCGATAATGTCATCCTGGCAACAGCGTTTGGATTTATGTAGATGTTAGCCAGAGTAATATTCCTTTGACATTCTTTATTAGATCTCAGAGACAAATCAACTACTTGAAGACTAGGCTAAACACTCCATTTTTCCTGTGATTCAATTTGATTAGAGATGGAGACGTAGGTAATAAGACTACCCATACTGTGCCCATATCTATGAGTTTTAGTTGCAGGGATAAAATGGGTTGTGTAACTTCCAGGTGCACAGTGCCATGCTAAAACCACCATCTTCCCAACTTTCAGGAACAGGCAGACTAGAATCAGAAAACAACATTTTTCAACACAGTTTTGGCATTTTACTAGGACATACCCATTTTTTCCTATGTTTTTTGCTTTCAACCTTCTTCCAGTTAGCGATAGATATGGGTCTGAAAACAATGGTGGATTCCAGAAAACTATCTCTCTTGTGTGGGTGCCGAAAGCAGTGTCAGCCTAAAAACATTTGAAAAATTGCACTTATCAACTCGCTGTGATATCCCCTCAACCTCTACACGTTTTTTGGCCAATCCCTGTTGCAGGCACTTGGACCACCCACAAAGTTGATGTATCATTTCACTCAGGAGACCGAGGGGAATGCTGGGTGTTAGGAAATTTGTGCTGGCAAGGTGATCCCAGCCAGAAATGAAAGAAAAGTGTGATTTTTTTAAGCTAAATTTGAGGTTTGCTGTGTTCAGAGAGCCCCAACCAGATTCTGGGCCCCTGGCGGGCCCTGGGGCAGGCGCTCCCTTCCTCCAGCCTGCCATACCCTGAGCAGACGAGGCCTGGGAGTCCACCCGGCCCAGGAAGGCCTCCCCTTCAGGTTCGAGTTCAGGGGCCCTGGCAGGGCCCTGGGCCAGGTCTCTGGCAGGTCCCCGTTTGGGAACCCCATCCTAGGTTTTGTCCTCCGGCCCTCCATGTGACAAGGCACCTGGGACGGGGTCCTGGAAGGCCTCCCCTGAGAGGCAGTATTCAGAGAGCCCCAGCTGGGCCCCGGCCCCCACTGGGTCCTGGGGTGGGCACTCCCTTCCTCCAGCCTGCCGTACCCTGAGGGACCCAAAACTGGGATTCCACCAGGCCTGGGGAGGCTTCCCCTGCCAGTTTCGGTTCATGGGCCCCGGCCAGGCCACCACCGGGCCATGGGGCGGGTGCTCCCTACCTCCAGCCAGCCTTACCATGAGGGGCCCAGGCCTGGGAGGCCACAGGGGCCCGGGGAGGCTTCTCCTGCCAGTTCAGGTTCAGAGGCCCTAGCTGGAACACCACCAGGCCCTGGGGCAGGCACTCCCTTGCTCCAGCCTGCCGTACCCTGAGGGGCCCAGGCCTGGTAGTCCACAGGGGCCCGGGGAGGCTTCCCCTGCCAGTTTGGATTCAGGGACCCCTGCTGGGCCCCCACGGGCTATGGGGCGGCCCTCCCTTGCTCCAGCCTGCTGTACCCTAAGGGGCCCAGGCCTGGGAGTCCACCGGGCCAAGGGAGGGTTCCACTGTCAGTTTAGGTTCAGGGGCTCAGCTGGGCCCCCACTGGGCCCCGGGCCAGGTCTCTGGCAGGTCCAGGTTTGGGAACCCCCATTCTAGGCTTTGTCCTCCGGCCCTCCATGTGGCAAGGCACCTGGGACGGGGTGTCGGAAGGCGTCCCCTGAGTGGCAGTTTTCAGAGAGCCCCAGCTGGGCCCCGGGCCCCCACTGGGCCCTGGGGCGGGCACTACCTTCATCTAGCCTGCCGTACCCTGAGGGGCTCAGACCTGGGATTCCACCAGGCCCGGGGAGGCTTCCCCTACCAGTTTGGGTTCATGGGCCCCGGCCAGGCCATCTCTAGGCCCTGGGGCGGGCGTTCCCTTCCTCCAGCCTGCCATACACTGAGGGGCCCAGGCCTGGGAGTCCACCGGGCCCAGGGAGGCTTCCCCTTCAGGTTCGAGTTCAGGGGCCCCAGCCGGACCCCCACCAGGCCCTGGGGAGGGCGCTCCCTTGCTCCAGCCTGCTGTACCCCAAGGGACCCAGACCTGGGAGTCCACTGGGCCCGGGGAGGCTTCCCCTGTCAGTTCGGTTTCAGGGGCCCCCGCCTGGCCCCATCGGGCCCTGGGGCAGGCGCTCCCTTGCTCCAGCCTACTGTACCCTGAAGGGCCCAGACTTGGGAGTGCCCCGGGCCCTGGGGCAGACGCTCCTTTCCTCCAGCCTGCCGTACACTGAGGGGCCCAGACCTTGGAGTCTACCAGGCCCGGGGAGGCTTCCTCTACCAGTTTAGGTTCAGGGGCCCCAGCCAGGCCCCACTGGGCCCTGGGGGGGGTGCTCCCTTGCTCCAGCCTGCCGTACCCTGAGGGCCCAGGCCTGGGAGTCCACAGGGGCTGGGGAGGCTTCCCCTGCCAGTTTGTGTTCAGGGACCCCAGCTGGGCCTCCACCGAGCCCTGGGGCGGGCGCTCCCTTGCTCCAGCCTTCTGTACCCTGAGGGACCCAGACCTGGGAGTCCACCGGGCCCGGGGAGGCTTCCCCTGTCAGTTCGGGTTCAGGGCCCCCACCTGGCCCCATCGGGCCCTGGGGCGGGTACTCCCTTGTTCCAGCTTGCCATACACTGAGGGGCCCAGACCTGGGAGTCTACCAGGCCCGGGGAGGCTTCCTCTACCAGTTTAGGTTCACTGGCCCCAGCCAGGCCCCACTGGGCCCTGAGGCGGGTGCTCCCTTGCTCTAGTCTGCCGTACCCTGAGGGGTCCAGGCCTGGGAGTCCACAGGGGCCCGGGGAGGCTTCCCCTGCCAGTTTGTGTTCAGGGACCCCAGCTGGGCCTCCACTGGGCCCTGGGGCAGGCGCTCCCTTGCTCCAGCCTTCTGTACCCTGAGGGGCCCAGACGTGGGAGTCCACCGGACCCAGGTAGACTTCCCCTGTCAGTTCGGGTTGAGGGTCCTCGTCTGGCCCCACCGGGCCCTGGGGCAGGTGCTCCCTTGTTCCAGCCTACTGTACCCTGAAGGGCCCAGACTTGGGAGTGCACCAGGTCCGGGGAGGATTCCCCTGCCAGTTTGGGTTCAAGGGCCCAGGACGGGCCACCACCAAGCCATAGGGCGGGCACTCCCTTCCTCCAGCCTGCCATACCCTGAAGGGCCCAGGCCTGGGAGTCCACCATGCCCGGGGAGGCTGCCCCTGACAGTTTGGGTTCAGGGGCACCACCAGGCCCTCACCGAGCCCTGGGGTGGACACTCCCTTCCTCCAGCCTGCCACACACTGAGGGGCCCAGAAGTGGGAGTCCACCAGGCCAGGCGAGGCTTTCCCTGCCAGTTTGGGTTCAGGGTCCGTAGCCAGGCCCCCACTGGGCCCTGGGGCGGGTGCTCCCTTGCTCCAGCCTGTCGTACCCAGAGGTGCCCAGGCCTGGGATTCCACAGGGGCCTGGGGAGGCTTCCCCTGTCAGTTCGGGTTCAGGGCCCCGCCTTGCCCCACCGGGCCCTGAGGCGGGCACTCCCTTGCTCCTGCCTGCCGTACCCTGAGGGGCCCAGACCTGGGAGTCCACCAGGCCCGGGGAGGCTTCCCCTGCCAGTTCGGGTTCAGGGGCCCCGGCCGGGCCCCCACCAGGCCCTGGGGCGGGTGCTCCCTTGCTGCAGCCTGCTGTACCCTGAGGGGCCCAGACCTGGGAGTCCACCATGCCCAGGGAGGCTTCCCCTGCCCGTTTGGGATAAGGGGCCCCAGCTGGGCCACCACCGAGCCATGGATCAGGCACTCCCTTCCTCTAGCCTGCCATACCCTGAGGGGCCCAGGCCTGGGAGTCCACAGGGCCCGGGGAGGCTTCCCCTGCCAGTTGAGCTTCAGGGGCCCTAGCCAGACCACCACCGGGCCCTGGGGTGGGCACTCCCTTGCTCCAGCCTGCCGTACCCTGAGGGGCCCATGCCTGGGAGCCCACAGGGGTCCGGGGAGGCTTACCCTGCCCGTTTAGATTCAGGGACCCCGGCCAGCCCGCCCTCCCTTGCTCCAGCCTTCTGTACCCTGAGGGGCCTAGACCTGGGAGTCCACCGGGCCCGGGAAGCCTTCCCCTGTCAGTTTAGACTCAGGGGCCCATTTGGGCCCCCACCGGGCCCTGGGGTGGGCTCTCCCTTCCTTCAGCCTGCCCTACCCCGAGGGACCCAGACCTGGGAGTCCACCGGACCCGGGGAGGCTTCCTCTGCCAGTTTGGCTTCAGGGGCCCTGGCAGGGCCCACACAGGGCCATGAGGCGTGCGCTCCCATTCCTCTAGCCTGTTGTACTCTGAGGGGCACAGACTTTGGAGTCCACCATGCCTAGGGAGGCTTCCCCTGCCAGTCTGGGTTCAGGGGCCCCAGCCGGACCCCCACCAGGCCATGGGGCAGGCGTTCCCTTCCTCCAGCCTGCCAGACCCTGAGGGGCAACGTATATGAAGTCTCTGTGGAAAGTGTGTGGGGTGACCTATAAGTTCACCACACCTTACCACCCCCAAAGTAATGGTCTAGTTGAGAGATTCAACCGCACCTTGAAAGGCATGATCCAGGGCTGTCAGAGCCCTTGAAGCGAAAGTGGGACGTCCTCCTGCCATGCCTTCTGTTCGCTTACAGGGAGATGCTTCAAAAGGGACTTGGGTTTAGTCCCTTTGAGCTCATCTATGGCAACCCTGTGAGGGGGCCCTTGAGTCTGGTGAAGGAGGCTTGGGAGAAAGCTCCTAGTAAACCCTCCCAGGATGTATTTAGCTACATGCTGGCTTTGAGAAACCAGACTGCACGCTTCAGGAGTCTCGCACAGGAGAACATAGAAGCAAGCCGGGAGGATATGAAACAGTGGTACGACAGGAAGGCCACTCTGGTCGAATTTCAACCTGGTCAGAAACTGTGGGTGATGGCGCCAGTAGAGCCTAGGGTGCTCAAGGATAAGTGGACAGGGCCATTTGAGGTGGTGGAGCGCAAGAGTGAAGTCACCTACCTGGTGGACTTGCAGTCTCCAATGAACCCTTTAGGGTCCTGCATGTCAACCCCCTCAAACCTCACTTTGAGCGGACTGAACTGTCCATACTCCTTGCAACAGATGATGGGGTGGAGGAGGAGAGTGAGCCTCTTCCTGACCTCCTGTCTGCAGGAAAAAAGATGGGTCTGTGGAGGGAGTTATCCTCTCCCCCTCCCTGACTGAAGAGCAGCAGAGTGACTGTCGCCACGTGTTGGGACAGTTAGCCTCGCTGTTTTCCCTGATCCCAGGAGTCACACACTTGTGCACACATGATATGGACACTGGGGACAGTACACCCATTAAACAAAAAGTTTACAGGGTGATTGACAGGGCCAGGGCATGCATTGAGGATGAAGTATCCAAAATCCTTACCCTAGGGGTTATTGAGCACTCCAGCAGTCCTTGGGCCAGCACAGTGGTATTGGTCCCAAAGGCTGCTGCACCTGGTGCCACTCCAGAACTCAGGTACTGTGTGGACTACCGGGGACTCAATGCAGTCAGCAAGACTGATGCACACCCCATCCCCCGAGCTGATGAGTTCATTGACCGGTTAGGAGCTGCAAAGTACCTCAGTACGTTTGACTTAACATCTTGGGTACTGGCAGATTGCCTTAACTGAGGGGGCCAAGGAGAGGTCAGCATTCTCTACCCCGGATGGACACTTTCAATTTAAAAAGATGGAGATGAAGAATGCCCCTTCCATATTTCAGAGGTTGGTCAATCAGGTGTTGGCTGGGCTGGATGAGTTCAGTGCAGCCTACCTGGATGACATTGCTGTTTTCAGTTCCACATGGGAGGAACACCTGCAACACCTCTGGAGAGTGTTAGAGGCCCTGCAGAAGCAGGCCTCACTATTAAGGAGTGCAAGTGCCAAATAGGGCAATGTTCTGTGGTGTACTTGGGACACCAGGTGGGGAGTGGCCATGTGGCCCCCCTACAGCCAAAGATTGAGACAATTCGGCTTAGGAGCCTCCCAATATCCAGACTGAAGTGAGAGCGTTTTTAGATCTCACATGATAATACAGGAGGTTTGTCAAGGGTTATGGTACCATTGTTACCCCCTTGACTGAGTTGACTTCTAAGAAGCAACCCAAAAAGGAGATCTGGACAGAGGCTTGCCAGACAGCTTTTGATGCCCTGAAGGCTACCATGTGTACAGCACCTGTGTTGAAGGCACCTTACTACTCCAAGGAGTTTGTTGTGCAAACAGACGCCTCAGAGCATGGTACTGGAGCAGGACTCTCACAGCCTAATGAAGAGGGCCTAGATCAACCCATAGCCTTCATTAGCAGGTGGTTACTTCCCAGGGAACATAGGTGGAGTGCCATAGAACGTGAAGCGTTTTCTGTGGTCTGGGCGCTGAAGAAGCTAAGACCCTACTATTTTGGGACTCACGTCCGGGTTCAGACCAACCACAGGCCCCTCAGATGGTTAATTCAGATGAGGGGTGAGAATCCAAACTGTTGAGGTGGTGTATTTCCCTACAGTGAATCGACTTTATGGCGCAACACCGTCCTGGTACAGTACCCGCCAATGCTGATGGTCTGTCCAGGTTCTTCCGCCTTAGTGATGAGAATCCCTATAAGGTTGGGTAGGTGCTTCCCACTTTCAGCTGTGGGGGACATGTGTTAGACTTTTCATACATGGTGTGGTCTCCCTTAACTTTTTGCCTCTATTTCTAAGATTGTTGATCTGTGCTGGACTCTGATTTTGCTGTTTTTGTTACTCTGGGCACTTTACCACTGCTAACCAGTGCTAAAGTGCAAGTGCTCCTATACAAAATGTGTATGTAATTGGTTGATCCATTATTGGCATATTTGATTTGCTAGTAAGTCCCTTTTAAAGTGCACTTGAGGTGCCCAGGGCCTGTAAACCAAATGCTACTAGTGGGCCTGCCGCACTGGTTGTGCCACCCACATTAGTAGCTCTGTAGTCATGTCTCAGACCTGCCACTGTAGCGTCTGTGTGTGCAGTTTTAACTGTAAATTCGACTTGTCAAGTGTACCCAATTGCCAGACCTAAACCTTCCCTTTTCTTACATGTAAGACACCCCTAAGGTAGGCCCTAGGTAGCCCCAGGAGCAGGGTGCAGTGTATGGTTAAAGTACGACATATAGTAATGTGTCTTATATGTCTAGGTACTTTATTTTAGTGAAAATGTGCCAACAATATCTTAGAGGATATACTCCCTTAGGAGGTAAGTAAAATACACAAAACATACACACAAACCAAAATCAGGTAAGTAAACAGTTAGAAAAGTAGTGCAAACACTGTAGAATATAATAGGATGCAATAGGCCTAGGGCAACACAAATTATATACTAAGAAAGTGGAATGCGAACCACTTAGGGACCCCAGGCCTAGTGTAGTGTGCAGAGGGTTGCTGGGAGTGTCACAAAAAAATAAGGGTGTGCAAGAGACCCCACCCCAAGACCCTGAAAAGTAGGAGTAAAGTGACCGTACTTCAAGTTGTGATAGGAGATTCTGCAAAGACCACAACTGACTGCAAAGTACTGAAGATGGACTCCTGGACCTGAGGACCTGCAAAGGAAGGGAACCAAGTCCAAGAGTCACGAAAGTGTCCAGGGGTTCAGTAGCCCACTAAACCCCAGATGAAGGTACAAAATGGCTGCCTCCGGGTGGAAGAAACTGAAGATTCTGCAACAACGAAAAAAGCCAGGAACTTCTCCTCTGCACAGGAGATATCCCAGGGCATGCTGGAGGATGTAGGGTTGATTTTTTGGAGAAAGACCACAAACAAGCCTTGCTAGCTGCAAAGGTCACGGTTAAAGAAAAAGGGAGCTGCTTGGGCCCAGGAAGGACCAGGAGATTGCCCCTTGGAAGAGGAAAGGAGCCTTCCAGAAGCTCCAAGCAATTGATGTGTAATTGAAGTTACTCTGGGGGACCACCTTCCCCCCGTCTGCATCTGACCACATCTTGCTCTCCTGCCTCATTTTCTGGCATCTGATTCGATGATCACTTCCGGAACCAAGGCAAAAATCACCTTGCCATTCCAAGTGTCCATATGAGTCAGCCACCATTGAAGCTCTGTTGGGGCCTCCTGCGAAAGAACACTCAATTTGGAATAAGTCTGACCTCTGCGAAGGTGAAGAATCTTCAACCTCTGGAGCACTCAATAGTGTAATGGACCCGGGAAAATGGCCTAAATGGACAATGCTAGAAGGCCCACCAATCGGGCCAGTACCCTCAAGGAAATCGAATGAGGAGACAACGCTTTCTTCAACTCTTTCCTTATAGCCAGTCTCTTGGTTAAAGGGAGTTTCAGTTTAGTCAAGACGGAGTCTATCCTGAATCCCAGGAAGTCTATATTTTACACCGGCATTCACTGGGATTTTTCCTGGTTGACAATGAACCCTAGATCTTGAAGGAGTTGCATTGTCCAGGAAAGATGGAGGCAAGCCTGACGCTCCTCCTGGGCCAAGATGAGGATGTGGTCGAGATAAACTATCAGATGTACACCCTTCTCTCTTAGCCATTGCATCACCGGGCGCAGGACCTTGGTGAAGCACCAAGGGGTGGAAGAACTACCGAAAGGAAGAGTGGAAAATTCGTAACATTGTTTTTTTCCAAAAGAACTGAAGGAACCTGCGATGGGGGGCACAAATAGGAATGGTCAGATACGCATCCGTGAGGTCCAAATGGACCATCCAGTCACCTTCCAATAAGAGATCCCTGAGAAGGTGAATGCCCTCCATTTTGACATCCCAGTAAACCATTAGTCAAAGTGTTGCCGATTGAGTACCAAAGGGGAACCCCCTCCTTTCTTTTGAATTAGAAAGATCGTACTGATAAAACCTCATGTGTGAGGGTGAGAGGTGAACATCGCACCTTTTTGAAGAAGGTGCTCTATTTCACGATCTATAAAATGTCTCTCTTGATGGGAAAAAATGGGAGGAGGAGGGATCTCGGATTGCTGGGTGTTCGAATAAATCTCTAGATGGTAACCTGTGATTGTGTCCAGTACCCAAGCATCTTGAGTAATCAAAGATCAGTTTTGAACAAATAGACTCACTCTTCCTCCCAGAATAACCTTCCCCGGAAGATATAATTGTTACCTGTTTGAGAGGAATTTTGGCTGTTATATCCTCCTTAGTGGGGTCCTCTAGGATTGCGGCCCCTATATCCTGGGCCTCTGGTTGGGTAGAAGTTGGAGCGGGATTGGCAGTCTGAGTCTCCTCTACTCCTCTGATATAGACAAGAGGTCTGGCATGTGAAACGGCCAGACGATCGACCTCTGAAACGCCCAGCCCAGTGAAAAAGGCCACTGTTGAATACTTTTTTAATTGAGGTTTGTGCCGTGTCCAAAGCCAAAAAAGTAGCGACGTACTTAGCAAGATCCTTGATGAACCTGTCACCAAACAAAAGGCCTTTAGCAGCTGGACCAGCATCAGCTGAATCTAATTCCGCTAATTTTGGGTCAATGGACAAGAATGATTCCTACATTCCGTGGATATAGAGCAGTTAGCATTCCCCAAAAGACAAACGGCCCGTTGGGGCCATTCCAACAATACGTTTGGATCAATAGGTTCTTGTGACTCTTTGGCCTGGACTACCAAGTCAAGAATCTTAGTTAGGGGACCTGAAATGTCCAAATGTTTGTCCTGGCATCCACGTCAGGCCCTATCATTACCTTTTTTGGGGTCTTTTGCATATTTTTTAAGGAAAGTCACCATGTGCGTGTCTAATTCAGGGGTCACCACTACTTTCCCCTCGAGAGTTGGGCGCGGGCATTCAGATCATAGCGTACCACAGATATCTTTCTCAAAACATTTTCTGAGACGAGATTGCACATAAGAAGCCACTTCTTGACAAGGAGTCCACTCTGAGGACCTGGGGTGCATTATATTATCTGGATCAAATAGGAGATTTTTAGTCAGAGGGGGAGAAGGATCCGAGTTCTCGGAATGACGTGTTTTGCACTTGCGCTTGCCTTTGCACTTTTCAGAAGGCAAATTCTCCTCAGAATCCGAAACCGAAGAACCATCGGTTGAATTATGAGCGGAATGGAAAGTGGGTTCAGGGCCTTGACTCAGGAAGGCACTATTCTCGTAATCATTTAGCACCAAATTAATGTGAGCTCCGATGGGTCAAAATTTGACTGACCTGGCTCATTTACAGTGACCTCAACTGGGGTGTGGTTCCCCGAGTCTGCGCCAAAGTGCCTGCGTCCAAAATTAAATATGGGCTGTGCAAAAGGACGTGAGGCCTTTACTAAGGCCTTATTTACAGAGTCTTGCACATAAAAATCAAGGGCCTCCACCAGGCGTTCTTCCATGTGCTGGTCAGACTGGCCAGTATATTCCCCATAGTATTCATCATCATTATATTGGGCCATATTTACAGTGTAATGATTAATAAACAGAGGTCACAGAAAACGCTGCTCCAATTACTTGGGGGGGAACCCAAGTGCCAAAGGGGTCAAACAGACCCTTGCCGGTAAAACAAAAAAATATTTGTAGTGTAGAGGAGCCCAGCACCACTTCCCGTAGAGCAATGCTCTGATAAGGCTTATTGCAGCCCCCACAGGCGTAGGACGGGGAGTGCTGGAGCTGAAACATGTCCTTCCCCTGCCGATGCAAATTGTGCGCCAAAGAACTCGAAAGCACGAGTTGTGCGCATGCGTGATCACCGCGGCAGAGAGAGGACTGCTCCGGAAAGGCCACGCTTCGCCTGACGTTCCTCACCGGCCTAAAACAATAGGGTCCGAAAGGACTGTTGCTACGGAAATGCAACATATGGCTATGGGAAATGTTGATTTTGTTTTTACTGTTTACTATTGGCTGCGGTGTGTTGACAGTAAAGAAAGAGAAAGCATAATCATCGTCTCTGTGTCCTGAAAAGAATTAAAAATTCTTGACACGAATGCTAGAAAATGTTTGATTCAGTGCACTCTGTGGAAAATATGCTTATCAACATCCAATTTGAACATGAAGGAAGTAGTTCAGTCAATACTACCAGGCTCACAGTCTTAACTAATTTATGCCACATCCTCCTTTTTAAAAGCAGTTTAAATCAAACATTGACAACCAGCTTGACATCCTGCTCACAAAGCAGAAAACAAACAAGAATGTAACTACCATCTGTTAAATTGAATGAACCTGGCAAGGCTTCTTGATTCAAACTTTCTTCATAAAATCTCAGGTTGTTGAGACCTTTCCTCCACATCTAGTCCTCCTCTCCAGTGCCTGGAAAACAGAAGAGAATGAAATTCCTCCAGTATAAGACATCCTTTCACATGCTTTCCTGAAGTGGAGAAATCTATTGGTAAGCTGCAGATCTGTTATATTTGGCATCTATCCCAACCCTCCATGTGAAAAGGATCTATCCTTATTGCCTGCTGGCAAGCAGAAATTCTGGAGCATTTCCTTTATTCCATAGATAGTGCTAACACAGGTGTTTTAATTAAAATTATTAACGAGTGTTCATGTATTTTGAAGAAGAGATTTGTGTAGAAATATAATAACAGAAAAATAATGCACACATTTGAAAATGTGATTACGAAGAGTGGTCGCCAATGTTCACAAGGTGTACTTATTAATATCCTAACACAGAAATGTTGAATATATGTTTGACTAATGTAGTAATACGTCATATTAAGGGTCATGCATTATGCTCTAGCTTTATTAATTGTAGGCCTTAACTTAGTGAATGTCTTGGCCTACTTGCCAGGCCTCATGTCAAAGCTGTATTTCTTAAACATTTAATAAATGCCCGTTATAGAGAGTTACACTGTAATTTAATTTTGCATAGTTTAAATGTGCTCACAGCTGAAGTCCTTTCTCATGAGAACCGACTGCTAAAAGAAGCTGTTCTTGGTATTGTAACATTTTGTGTGTAATGTGTGTGAGACTGACTTTCTCAGGTGGAGAACAATGGAGACACTGACTGGAGTGGAAGCTGCAACAATATTGTTACCTGACAAGCCGGATGATGAGGACATTGCAAGACAAACCAATCAACTACATGTGAACAGAGTAATGGTAGAATTCATAGATTTGAAGTTTTAGTTTTATTGGGCAAAGTGTCAACATGCGATTAACTGACAAATAGGGATTTGGGAAGGAGTTTTACTAGTTTTGATTTAACGACACTGCACTGAGAAACACCCAGCATTCTGCATTTTGCCATTAGATTCATTGCCCATTTTCTTGCTGACCGAAAGGTCAATATCTTCTTGTGCGTCCTGACAAAGAGACATGCTTAACTTTAATGCCTAAAGACTTTGCGTTCTCTGAACTTTAATGCTGAATCCTGATTGCATTGCTGATCGACTGATGTCCTGAGGATGAAGACTGACTCTGCCTGCTGATCCACATTGAGGATAGGTATTATGAATTAGACTGTTGATTATCATGCATATTTGCCTTTCCTTTCTAGGTACCAACTGGACTGTTTTGATAGAGCCACAGTAAGATGTTTTCCCAAATTTGTGTTAATAAATTGTTTTGCATGAATCCCAACACGCTGATGCTAATCTGATGTTAGTTAAGAATCCTCACTAATGAAATTATGCTAATAGGGAATAATTGCTTAATGAATTTCTCTGCTAAACTTAAATGTATGTAATTACTTTGACGCAGTTGACTTTGCTATTAATTTGCACCGTAACCTTAGAATGTGTTGTAGTTCAAGCTTTGATTAGATTTTGTTTCTTCCGCCTCTTTGGACAGCCAGTATTGTTTCTGTATGTGTTTCATTTTATTTTGAGATTAATCTACATGACCTTAGCATTGTTAATATGGGGAAATAAGTATTCTAACTTTTACTAAAGGTGTGGTTATTCATTACTGAAAGGTTATGGTGTGTGATAATTACTGACTCCATTGATTATTAATGTTGTTGATTTGGTGTTGAATATTGTTATTGTGTATTGGTTAGTACTGGAGCTATGGTAAGAACATCTTAATTGCGAGTCAAAAGGTTCATCGACCTATCCGCGACCCCTTGTAAGTTTACTTATTAAGGTCAGACGTGCTAACAATAGCCACCTGTCTCCTCTGTGTGGAAGATGCCCCTCACCAAGCAAGGGCACTGCCACCACACAGCAGTAGCCCTCTGCCTTCACAAGTAAGAAGCCAGAGCTACGGGAACACAGCTGGCCACGGGCTACTGCATCTGGCCATGTTTCAGTTGCTCACAATTGAAACGGCTTTTCTACTAGGGGCTTTAATTCACAGGTACATTAAAGAACGTGTCAATTACCTGCTGCTCGCTGAAATCCACACTAGTGTTCTGTGCAGCCTAGGAAGATCCACCATCATGGAACATCCTGAAGACATGTTACCATGTCACTTCCTTTCGGATAGAGAAGCCTTGAAAGCAGTAATATACTAACAACTAGGTTTTGCATGGGGCAGGACCACACCAAAGTAGATGCTCTGGTTATCACAATTGTTAGACTTTTCATCCTTGGCGTGGTCTCCCTTAACTTTTTGCCTCTGTTCCCCAGGTTATTGATGTGTGCTGGACTCTGATTTTGCTATTTTTATTACTCTGGGCACTTTACCACTGCTAACCAGTGCTAAAGTGCAAGTGCTACTGTTTAAAATGTGTATGTAATTGGTTCTCCATGATTGGCATACTTGTTTTACTGTTAAGTCCCTAGTAAAGTGCACCAGAGGTGCCAAGGGCCTGTAAATCAAATGTTACTAGTGGGCCTGCAGCACTGGTTGTGCCACCCACACAAGTAACCCTGTAATCATGTCTCAGACCTGCCACTGCAGTGTGTGTGTGTGTAAATGTGCACTGTAAATTCGACTTGGCAAGTGTACCCACTTGCCAGGCCTAAACCTTCCCTTTTCTTACATGTAAGGCACCCCTAAGGTAGGCCCTAGGTAGCCCCAAGGGCAGGGTGCAGTGTATGGTTAAGGTAGGACATATAGTAATGTGTTTTATATGTCCTGACAGTGAAATAATGCTAAATTCGTTTTTCACTGTTGCAAGGCCTATCCCTCTCATAGGTTAACATGGGGGCTACCTTTAAATCTGATTAAAGTGTAGATTCCCTTTGGGAGCGGATGGACATTTGGAGTTTGGGGTCTCTCCTAGCTCACAATTTAAAAATACATCTTTTAGTAAAGTTGATTTTAAGATTGTGCGTTTGAAAATGCCACTTTTAGAAAGTGAGCATTTTCTTGCTTATACCATTTCTGTGACTCTGCCTGTTTGTGGATTCCCTGTATGGGTCAGTTTGACAGTTGGGCTGGTTGCACCTCACACTAGACAGTGACACAAAAGGAGCTGGGGTGTAGTCTGCATTTCCTGACAAGCCATCTGTGCTAGGAGGGAGGGGAGGAGTGGCCACTTATACCTGAAAGGGCTGTGCCTGTCCTCACACAATGCAGTCTCCGACCCCCTTTTGAGTGTCTGGGGCCTGGCCTGGGCAAGGCAGGATTTCACATTCAAAAGAGACTTTACTTTGAAGTAGGCCTACTTCAAAGGAGAAATTGGGTATAAGAAGGGCACCCAAAACCACAGACTTTAGAAACACTTCTGGAACCAAGAGGAACCTCTGCCTGGAGAAGAGCTGAATAGCTGAGGAAGAAGTACTGCCCTGCCTGTGACTGTGCTTTGTGGAGCTTTCCTGCAGTGCTGCTTCTGCCAGAGTAAGAGGGCAAAGACTGGACTTTGTGTGCCTTCCATCTTGTGAAGAAATCTCCAAGGGCTTGATTTAGAGCTTGCCTCCTGTTGTTTGAAGTCTCAGGGACAGCAAAGACTTCTCTCTGCCAGCACCTGGAGTCTCTGGAGAGACTCCTGCTCTGACAAGTGGTGCCCTATCCAGTCCCTGGGCCCTTGAAAGGAAAGCTGGTGGAAATCCAAGGAAATCGACTTTGGACGACTCCGGACCGACGCTGCTGCTGATTCCGGGGACGCCGCCTGCACCCGACGCCGTGACCTTTGCTGGAACGCGACACTCTTTGCAGGCCCGACGCCGCTGCAGCACCGCTGAAGTCCGCGACTCCGTGGAAGTCGCTGCACCACATTGAGACCGACGTCGCTCGAAGTGCGCGGATTCAACTCTTCGCACAGACGCCGCGATCCCCGACTTCGCGCATCGACTTGTTTTCACTCTTCACCAAAGGTACTGTACTTGGGGGTCTACGCGACTCCGTGTCCGGCGCCGCTGGTGTCGGCTTGTTAGGAACAACTCCGTCACGACGCTGTGTTAACACCTCATCGAAGCATTTTTGTTTCTAAGCGCTATTTTTAAGTTTAATCTTTAAAAATTCATAACTTGACTTGTGTATGTTGGATATTTGTCGTTTTGGTCTTGTTTTGTTTAGATAAATATTTCCTATTTTTCTAAACCTGTGTTGTGTCATTTTGTAGTGTTTTCATTAAGTTACTGTGTGTGTTGGTACAAATACTTTACACCTAGCACTCTGAAGTTAATCCTACTGCTCTGCCAAGCTACCAAGGGGGTAAGCAGGGGTTGGTTGAGGGTGATTCTCTTTTACCCTGACTAGAGTGAGGGTCCTTGCTTGAACAGGGGGTAACCTGACGGTCAACCAAAGACCCCATTTCTAACAACAATGTTCTACGTATTACCGAAGCAAAATAAGTAAATGCTGAAGGCATCACTAAGATTTGAAAAAATACCCACCAATTCGGAGTGAGACTGAAGGATGGTTAAATTAGCAAACATTAGTAGCTGCAGTTGGATGGTACCCACTGTGTGCACCACTGTCACGGACGCTGATTCAAACAGTAAGCCCCGGGGGAGCAGCAAAGGAGGTGAGAGGGAAGAGTTCAGCAAATGGGTAGACAAGCGTTCTAAAATATTTTAAATCCTAAAATAAAATAAAATACTGCAAATTAGAGTGTGGGCTACTTTTTAAAGTAGTTTACTTCCACACAATGCCAGACGTTGATGAAGAACCCGTAAAGTCAGTGGCTAAAGCCAGGTGAACAAAAGTAGCTAGTGGCTGTACGTAGGTATCCTGAATTCCCTTTCTCTATCTATATGCATTTATATGTGTATGTTGTGCACATTTTGAGTTGTTGTGTGTTGACTTGAGCACCTGTTGCTTGTTGACATGACAATTAAAGCTGTCTGTAGACGAGATCTAGAAAGGAAAGGCGAGCTGAAAGCTCTGAAAATAGTCGAGGCATCACATTTTGCAGAGTTTGATTTTGGTCCAGGTGAGAATTGATCGATTTTAAGATAGGTTCACATCCTGTTCACACTATTCTTGGTGATTAAACTAAGTAGGAACTTCTCGTTTGCAGCTTTCCATCCCCTCTTTCTTCCTCTTCTATTTGCCTCTTCCGTATTATTCCTTTCACTGCTGTTTCCATGTACAGTTATATGTAAGGACACATATCCTCAGCTTTGCCTCTTCTCGTGTTCTGTAGAAATTATCTTTTCACAAGTAGGCACGATATAGAATAAATATATGGAAGTAAGGACAGAGGTTGAGAGTTCTGCATTTTCCTTCCGCACATTTGTGGCCACTTCATAAACGTGTCCAATATTTCTTTTCCCACTACAAGCAATTTTTCTAATTAACGAGTGACCACATCTGGCTGTTGCTACTTCATTGATTGATACGTAAATCACTGCATTTATTAAAGCAGCAATTGCGGCCAGTACTAGAAAATCAAAATACTTAGCAAAGCTGACGCCAAGAAGCTCGACTTCTTGATGGCTGTTTTTCGCAAATAAATTGTGATGCTTTAATGCAAAGTTGTTTTGGAATGTGAATAAAACAATCGTATCAATGAGTTTCTAGGATTTTTAAAAGAACGCAGAGTTACAATTTATGCCTAGACGGAATTACGTTGCAAACATAAAAACACTAGTTATCTTACTTTAAACACAGTTCATCATGTCAAAACAGACGCATCCTTCTAGCACACAGGTATATGGAAAGTAACGGGGTTAATTCTCTCTACTAAATGTCAATTCAGATGGTGCCAGGCGGATAACTTGTCCAGGCTGAGACATGGGAAGATCGCTTTCTGGACTGCAAAATTCAGTATTAAATACTGCATTCATATTCAACATGGCCTTGACTTGAGGATGCAGAAATGTTTATTTTGATTTACATTTCCCAATATACCCTTAAACTTCTGTTAGCCTCTTCACGGGGCTTTTCTCACCCCAATACTGAGTTAATTTGTTATGTTCTGCGCAATTTGCGCTAAAGCCTTGTAAACTTTTTTTTAATTTTTTTTTTACACAAATCATATCTAGGACAAATGCCCTTTTTTTGTTTCCTACATGTTGGAGATTCTACAGGTACCGAGGTCTGTGGAATACCCTGGAAGTAAGCAAGAAAGTAGCCAAGTGTAGCACATTCTTTTAAGTACTGGGGAAAATGTGCTGCACAAGAAGGTATGTTTTTTCCCTGAGAATGGTGTCAACAAAATGTCTGCTGTGCTAAGATTACCCTCTTCTCTGCTTTCACGGACAGACAGAGAATTGCAATGTTTGAAGTCACTTTTTAGGGTCGAGCCTGCGTCGCTTGCGTTTGCGCATGCGTTTCGCTAGCAAGACGCTTTAGGAGTTGGAAAAGGGTTCGATACCCCGTCCACGTCACGTCAGTATCTTTCATTGGTTCGTGGGCTTGCCTGTTAAAATCTGCTTGCTTTCATTAGTGGAAGGCATGCATACGTCATGCCTTTTCTGGTGGTTAGGCCTCCTCGAGCACACCAACCAAGTACTGAAAACATGCGAGGCTCACTGTTTTCCGTCCGGTTTGTGGACTACTTTTTATCTTTTGTTCACAGTGCGATCTCGCTTGGTAGAAGTTGAGTGCTTTGTATAACATTGACCCTGTTACATAGTTAATTGCACTTTTGCCGGTTATGTAGATAATTGCACTTTTACCAATAGGTTTCATTACGAGTTAACTGTAGCAGCGCGATTGCGCTGTTTTTTTTCCATTCAGTGTGGCAAGAAAAATCCGGTTGGGAGTTTACAAGTGCTAATAGTTGTAAATCGGAGAAATGCGAGACCCTAGTGCATTGCAAATGCTTGTTTCTATTGTTATGGCTTCTCCCTACTTGTGGGGGAAACAGGTGCAAAACCCATGGCTGAACTACAAAGGCTCCACATGTCAGAAAAGTAGACAAATATCAAATCCATCACAGAGTCATTTGTGTAGCTCAATTATGGTTTTCCTAAAGACGCTATCAGCAATCAAAAGAGAAATAGGTGTGAAAGTTTTCATCTATAATTTTTGCCGCAATGACCAATGTAAAAAAAATGATATACCCTACCATCTGGGACAGTCTTGTGGTCCTAGGTGAATAATGTGTTTGTTGATCTTTTAAAGGCATGTGAAACACAGAGCCATCAGTTGAGCTCCAGCTTATAATGATGTTTCATTGTGTATCGACCATGCATTAATTCATATGATACAATCTAATGAATGAAAAGTGAGCATGAAGGAAATCAATGCATTTTTGGAATGTGCACAAGGTAATGAATTTAAACATTGTAGGTAGTGGTACAACTCTGAATTAATTTGGGGTTGCCCATAATATCAATTGATCAAAGGGATCTTGGCAAATGTTGTGGTTTCTTCACATTTAGCAGCTAAAAGTAGAGAAATTAAATTGATTACAACAAATGCTCAATTATTTTCCATTCACACACTTCTCCCAATATATACTGTATCCTACTTGTGTGGTTGGGCCTAAATTGCAACATGGTAAACTCTAGATGTTTCCTTTCAAATTAATTCATGCTGGGAAAGTTGGTAAATGTGGTACATGACCCTGGGCTTGGCCTGCACCAAGGGAAACTTAACAAACCTTGAAATGTCTGAAAACATGACATCATGGGGAGTTAACTGTGGTGTGACTTCCATGAATCTTACTGTGTTACCCAGAATATCCTCTAAATGCAAAACTTTAAATACCAGGCTTTCCTTAATTTCTGTGAGGGAAGTACCGGAATCTGCAAAAGTCCATGCACTCAGTGTTCCTACACTTCTCCTGATAAAAGTGGCACTCCACTTGTGTGGCTGAGCACATCACTTGCAACAAGTTTCAGTCCGAACTTGAACCGTTTGAAGTAAATGTGGAATCAATGAGGCCTTCACATGGTTACAGTTTTGGTCTGTATGTGTATATTAAGTCCTCACACACATAGGAGCTACTGTTTCAGACAGAAAAAGTATGTGAAGACAAGGTGGTAATACTTTGGCCATTGGCTGGAAATGTTGTGCTTTGTGGTTTGACCCATACTGTGAATTTCATAGGGTATTCTGCGTCATAAAAATGTATGAGAGTCAATACAAGTCATACCATCCATACATCACTGTTTCAGCAATGCCTCAAGTTTGTATGGTTCCTTGGGTGCAAGCTAACCCAGAGGTCCTTGGTGAGCAGATTGGAATCTTTACTACCTATCTGCCATTCCTAGGGAGGTCCAACAGCCCACCCGAGTGTCAGAGAAAATGTATGAAATGGTTGTATGTCGGAACGCCGCCTGCCGGAACAATGAGTGCCTGAACAACGAGGTCGGAAAAAGGGCCTCGTTGTTACCACTAATACCTTTACCACGAATGCCTTAACAACAATATTTTGTTGTAAAGGCATTCCTGGTAAAGGCATTAGTAATAGGCATCCATTGATCCTGCATGCGTCACCCCAACCCCCGACCCCTGCCCCAAAACCTAAAACCCCCTGCCCCCCCACCTCGCCCCAAAACCTAAAACCCCCACCCCCCACCCCCACCCCAAAACCTAAAACCCTTTGACTCCCCACCCCCGCCCCAAAACCTAAAACTCCCCGCCCCACCACTCCTGCCCCAAAACCTAAAACCCTCTGACCCCCCACCCCCGCCCCAAAACCTAAAACCCCCCGTCCCCCCACCCCGCCCCAAAACCTAAAACCCTCCGACCCCCGCCCCAAAACCTAAAACCCTCCGACCCCCCACCCCGCCCCAAAACCTAAAACCCCCGCCCCCGGCCACGCCCCAAATCCTAAAACACTCCGACCCCCCACCCCTGCCCCAAAACCTAAAACCCCCGACCCCGCCCCAAATCCTAAAACCCTCCGACCCCCCACCCCCGCCCCAAAACCTAATAAACCCCACCCCCCCACCCCAAAACCTAAAAACCTCCAACCCCCCACCCCCGCACCAAAACCTAAAATCCCCACCCCCCCACCCTGCCCCAAAACCTAAAACCCCCATCCCACTTACGTGAGTCGTCACCACATCGTCCGCGTCGTCCTCCTCAGCCGACTCCCATGTTTGTGCCTTAACCACGCATGTTCGTTGTTCAGGACATGAGTGGTTAAGGCACAAAACAACAAAGTCATGGTTAAGGAAAGAGTTGTTCCGCTTTCGTTAACCAGGACTTTGTTGTTAAAGAGTCGGCATAGAGGACGTTTCCCGTATGAAATGGAACGTGATCTGCGGCTTGCCAATCCTAGCACTTTACTGCAGGCTCCACACCTGAGAACCGGGCAGTTTTTCTACCCTATTGGGGGAAGGTTGGAGGAGGCACCTTCATTAATTATCATATCAAACTGGGTTATTTGTTGTGATGGATGTGATTCCTTGACAAGTAATAAGTCTTCAGGTTGTTCTTCATTGGGAGCTAATTCCCATAGGAGCATTTGAATTTTTCCAGGTAACATAGCAGAGCAGTCCATGTCCTCCTTGGACGTTGAGGTGTGAGCTAGTAACCCCTGCTTGCTGGTATACTACCACAAGTCAATAAATCATTGTCCGGTCAGTGTTTTTTCTTTTAAAAATAAAAAAGGTGCCTTTGTTACACATACTGCTAAATAATACACATTAAGTTACAAATATGAATAATCAGGTAGATGCAAATACTTTTAGTGAACCCTCACATCATGTTATACTCCTAGAAGGTAGTGAACCCTACAACTACATTAACCCCACCTATGCTAGATGCAAAATCAAGTTATAAGGCGGTGTCATTACCAGTGTAATGACCTAACAGATGACAATTTCCTACCCGCTTCCTTTTCCCAAAACTATGCCCAAGCTTTCCTAATGGTTCTGTTATGTGGGGACTAACTATATTCAGAAGGGGCCCCAAATGGCTGTAGATTTTTTTGTATCATTACACAGAACAGCCCATAAATCCTGTGTGTATCATGCGATTTATACCAGAGTCATATATTTTAAAACATTTTTTGAAATGTACATCAACAAACCTCAAGTTACCCAAGATATCTTTAGAGAAAAGGACACAGTGCATTCATAAGATAAGTACAAAACCAAAACATCAATACAAGCAATAAACAAAAAAGTTGTAAAGTTATTTTGGCCAGAAAAATAAATGAAAGAACTACTCATTCAAAGTAGGGTTAGCTAACAGTTCAATATATTCCCACACGTTCACTGTGAGGCAGAAATCTAGTTAAGGAAAAGACCATGGGCCATATGTACGAACACTTTTTCCCATAGACACAGAATGGATAAAAACCTTTGCTACATCTGGCCCCACTTTCCTCTGGGCTGTTAGTTACTTACTTCCCACTAGGCCTGAAGATGTGCCACTTTTTTTCTGAACTAGAAAAAGGTCTTGACCACCTCTCTCACTCCAAAAATCGCAGATGCATTTCAACCTCAAAAAGGTGTTGAACATCTTTAAAGGAGGTCATCATCATGTCACAACTCTTTTCATAACAACTGGACATACGCAAGATGCCATCGAAACACTTTGAGAGAAAATTGCTAACAGTATTTCTTTATTTCCGAGGCACTCACTGCGGAGGCCCGACTGGGTTCCGAGATCGTGAACCTGCGGAAATGCTGCCAAAATGCCTTAATCGTGTTGCAGTCTACTCTGCTCAAGTCCTCAGTGCGGCTTTATTCGTACAAGGTCCACCCTGGCTGCTCCTCATGTACAGGTGGGGAGGCCTTTGATTCTGCTTCTGACCAGCAAAGTAATCAAATTGAACCAGTAGGGGTGGCAAAGGCCTTGAAACTAATTTTGTCTGAGTCATGGAAATATGAAAATTCTCAAAGTACAATTATGAGTGTAAATATAATGAAAGGGACTTCGGATTTATATGAGGGATGCATATATTTACCCTAAGATTGATATCTTGTTGGACCCTGTCGTCCTAAACGTGGTGAAACTGAAATGTGATGCACAATTTGTGTATAATGTGTATTTCAGTCAATCACCATAGGCTTTGTGTCAGTATTACTGACATACAGTATGAACAGCCATTCATATTATAAGGCCTACCCCAGATTAGTACTATTCCCTTCTGCGACAGATTACCTGTGTGCAGATACCGGGATGTCCAAGATGGTAGTCTTAGTCATGGAAACTGCACACATGCACACATGGGTGTGCTCGTGTATTTGCATAAAATCAGCCCAGATTCTTTCACCCTAGCTGCACAGCAGTGGCCTTATCTGAAAAGGTGGACATAAAGGGTTAGCACTCAGTTTATTTCCTCAGCATTTACAGTGAGTGAGACTCAATTGGTGAGACTCATTCGCTGTAGAAAAACGAAAACGGGGTTGTCAAAAATTATAAATCCAGAAAGGTTAAAAGAGTGAACTCCATTTCCTGTACCCCTGTCTCAAAGGACAGAAAGCAAAGTAGACAACAGAGACTGATTTCCAATAAAAGGAATGTTGTGAGGTGTCAATCTTGGCATCTCTGGTCCTACAATCAGGCTTCTGGTAATAGTCGCTCTGGCACCAAAGGCTAATAGAATGACGGTTGTGTCCCTCCTCACAGCTTCCCTACATTTCAAAACTATGTCTAAAGGAATCTCCTCTAATTTTCCATGGAGAATGCTGCAATATTCCAGTTCTGGGCCTGAAATACTAATTGGGCTTCAGGACGGGGCATGTGGGCTGATTTAAGGATAAGACAGCCCCAACCACATTCCTATTTTTTTTTTAATCCTGTGTCTATATTACACATCAGACATACTGTTCTTGTTTGTGCCATAGCTACCACCTTAATTAAGTACACCTGGCACACACTGGGACAGCGTACCCTATCAAAAAATGATTTCCTCAGCGCTGGTGCAAACTCTAATAGTTTGTATCTCCCCTGAAGAGAGTGTGTTGTTGAAAGACAGAGCTATGGGTTGAAACCACAGCTCTCTCTTCCACTGGAGGTGGACTGGCATGTCTTTAAAGCAGGAAATGACTGGGGTTCCCAGGGACTCCCATATGTTCCTCTGATGGAGCACCATTGAGGGCTCACTGACTGTGTGCAAACGCCATGTTAGGAGAAGTCAGTGCATCTATTGACTTTTTTTTTTACCTCTGTGCCTGTGTCTGTAACACCGGACGTAGGAAAAGTGTTTCCTCATTCTAATGGGGCTATGTCCTCATGCAAATGAGTAATGACCTCTTGTGAACATGCTGGTGCAAGATATGTGTTACTATGATCTAAATTGTAGAAGGAGCTGTACAAAAATCTGCAGCCCCATCTATAATAGTAAAGTGACCCAGGGTTGCAAAGAGCGGGCTCATATGGCCTGTGACCCCAAGGCCAATATTGCAGTACGGCCTGATGCCTCATGTGCTTTCTGCCTCCTAGTGGATGGCTGATCAAATGGTCAATCCATAACTCTGCCTGACATGGAAAGGTCTTTTGGGGTCCAATAGTGGAAGTGCAGAATGGGATAGCCTCTATCCTTACTAATAAATATAAGCATCAATTTCTGTTGTTGGGCTTTCTACACCACTGGGATGGGCCATTGGAGACAATCCCCTAATCTTTCACCAGAAAGACTGTTTGGGCATTGCAGGGAATGTGGATAGGGCCAAACCCCGGTGGGCCGGCTCCCAAACCAGTCCATTTTCTGCCAACATCCCCAGTGCTAGTGCGCTTTCTGTCTCTCTGCCAGTGGCATATTGGGGCAAAACACCCAAAGTAGCCATCCAAGCAGAAGAAACACTGGTTTATTGCTGGGAGTGTAACAGCAGCCAAACGCCTAAAGCATCCCACTCCATTCTATTCTTTTTTTAAAACAATGTCCCTTGTGCCAGTGTGTTTTCTGCACCTCACTCCCCATGCCGAGATTAGAAGATTTGGGAGTAATCTATCAAATCTGCTTCTGTAGGGGAGCAGAAAGATCTCATGAACCTCATGAACCTTGGGGCTGAAGGACTATAGTCAGATACCTATACAGACTGGCCTACTCACCTCACACATTATAGAACAAACTGAATCCCTCATGTCTAGTGTTGTTTACTACTTCAATGAGTGGTAAGATTGGAGCGAATCTATCAGCCAAGGGAGATATAAAGAGTATGGGTTCCTAAAAGGTGTGGGGGGTTTGATGGGAGCAGACAAATGCCAATTCAGACCTACCCAAATCCCTTTTCTTAAAAATCATAATTCCTAGTGTGTAGTGGTTATTTCCGTCCCTTTGCAGTGGGCTGATTAGGGAGCTCCCCAGTCTGCCTCCTAGATAAGAAGAAAGACTGTCTTACACGGGGGTGGTGAGGTGCAGCCCAATGCCAATTCAAGCTGGCCTCTGCCCTTTAGCTACACATAGGGACTCCCCTTTCCAACTATACCTCTCTGATCTCAGTTGGTGCTTGTGAGGCAGAGATATGCCCACAAGGAATGATGGACACGAAAGCAGCGGAAGCTTAGAAGCTCTGTGCTCCTTCACTTTCAGTTGGAGGGTGTCAGTGTACTGTTCTCACTGATCCTGACTCAGTCAAAGGGGGGATGCTCTTCCCATTCAGTTCAGGGGAAAAATAAAAAATCGATTGCCATTATTGAGAGGAGAAGACATTTACTTCCTTTGCAATATGAAGGTAGTGCATTTCGAAGTGAACATCTTGTTTTTCACACTGATGAGTCTAAGGGATTCTCGTTGTTGACATTGGCTTGCTGTTAGACCTGGCATCCTTAGCATAGTTTGCCGTAGCTTTTTTTACCTTCACACGACCTGTTTTGCAGACCTCGTTTTTTCTGGCTTTAGGACTCTGGACATTTTACCACTGCTAATCAGTGCTAAAGTACTCTATGCTTAAAACATGGCAACATTAGCTTATTTACAATTGGCATATTTAATTTACATTTAAGCCCCTAGAAAAATGCACTAACTGTGCCTAAAATCTGTAAATTAAATGCTACTAGTGGGCATGCAGCACCGATTGTGCCACCCACTTAAGAAGCCCTTTAACATGGCTCAAGTCTGCCATTGCAGAGCCCGTGTGTGCAGTTTTAAACTGTCATGTTGACCTGGCATGTTAACTATCTTGCCAGGCCCAAACCTTCCTTTTAGTTATACATAAATCACCCCTAAAGTAGGTCCTAGACTGCACAAAGGCATGGTGCAAGGTATTTAAAAAGTAGAACATGTGCTTTACGTGTGCTAGTAGTGAAAAACGGTTGCATTCATTTTTCACTAGTGCAAGCTCTATCTCTCCCATAGTATAACAATGGGATTGCAGTATTACATTTTATAAGTATCCTTTCCAATTGTCAAGAGATTCATCCCCCAATTTTTGTCTCTGGAATCACAATTTATAATCACAACTTATGATGCAGGTGGGTTTTAAATTGAAATTCTGAAAATGCCACTTTTTGCAAGTTGCCACTTTCTTACTTTAGCCATTTGGTGCTTACTGCCTGTCTCCAGTACACATCTGGGGTGGGGTGACAGCTGAGCTTGTGCATTCCCTTTTGACAGCCACATACAAAGGGCACTTAGGTTTGACTGATGGACCATTTACAGCCTGATGGGCCATCCTGGTCAGGATGGGAGGAAGGGACTGAAACTTACACCAGACAAAGGGATGCATACCCCCTGCAGTGAGTCTGGAGCCAGGGCAGGAAGGGCTGGGAGTCTGTGAACTTTAAAGGCCTCTCTTTGAAGTATCACCCACTTCAAAGGTACAACTGGGTATAAGTACTCGACCTCAGTCCAAATCAACAAAGTACACTTCTGGACCTGTGGATACTCTGCCAGGAAGAAGGAAAGCTATGCTGCTGAAACGACTGCCACTCAACTGGACTCTGCCGGACTCCTGTTCTGATGTGCTAATCTACTGCCTGCTGCCCTCCTTGCCTGGTATTGAGAAGGATTGGACCGGAATCTCTCCAACCCAGAACCAAAGTGACTCAAAGGGCTTGCTGGCTTGCCTCCTGTTCTTCTGATGTCTCAGGGACACAAAAGACTTCAAAACCATCACCTACAGTACCTGGACTCTGCCATCTGAGAGTCTTGCCCTGCCAAGTGGTGCCAATCCAGTCCTATGCCCTTGGAAGTGGGTATAAGGTGCTGATCCGGGTTCACAATCCATGCATCAACACAATTGTGCCACTTGAAACCGGAACATCTTCATCAACGCATCCAGGCTGCTATGTACCACCATCGACACCAGCACATCTCTGCTACTATGAGGATAAAGAGGACTGCATTGCTGACTACATGACACATAACCAGCATTCCCAACACATCCCCCACTTTGTGCAGCTCAGTGCCGACACATTGCCTATATCGTCAGGATAAATGCCAATGGATCGCCTCCTTTGCGCCTCAAATCTTATTCTCGACTAATACAACCCCGAACCAAGGTAATGTTTCAGCGGGCCAAGGCTGGTCCCTGTATCTGACACCGCTGCATAGTGATTGGCCTGATTTTTCAGATTTGATCCAGTCTAGTGCAACCATTTCTCCACCCTTAGTTCAGACATAAAAATAGTACTCCTAAATAACCTTTGTGAATTTCCAAAGTCATAAACTTAGTTGGTTGAACTAATTGAATTGGCTTGAATTTCCTTTATTTCGATTATAAAAGTACAAAACATCACAGACTTCAGAATTCATGTAATAAATAACCAAACATATTGAAAACCATAAAACATTAAAAACATTGCCATGTCATGACCATAAATTCTAAACAGAAATCGTATATGCTGTTTTAAGAGGGCAAAAAGATTTAGGGCCCAAAATTCATGATCTTGTTCCAGCGTAAAGCGTTCTTTAAAAAGTTAGAAACTGCCACTGCAACAATAGATTCATTCAACATTTGTAAATATATTAAAGCAGGATGATATTGACAAAATCCTTTGGTTTTAAGAATGGGCAGAAGAAATCTTCTTCTAAGTGGGTTATAAAAACTACAAAACAAGACCAAGGGGCATATTTATACTCCGTTTGCGCCGAATTTGTGTCGTTTTTTTCGACGCAAATTCGACGCAAAACTAACTCCATATTTATACTTTGGCGTTAGACGCGTCTAGCGCCAAAGTTCATGGAATTAGCGTCATTTTTTTGCGTGAACACCTTCCTTGCGTTAATGATATGCAAGGTAGGCGTTCCCGTCTTAAAAAATTACTGCGATGCATATGCGTCGTATTTATACTCCCTGGCAAAAATGACGCCCGGGAGTGGGCGGGTCTAAAAAACCCGCATTTGCGCCGGATTTTAGCGCCTGGGTCAGGGCAGGCGTTAAGGGACCTGTGGGCTCATAATGAGCCCAGAGGTGCCCTCCCCTGCCCCCAGGGACACCCCCTGTCACCCTTGCCCACCCCAGGAGGACACCCAAGGATGGAGAGACCCACCCCAGGGACATTAAGGTTAGTCCAGGTAAGTATTTTTTTAAATTTTTTTTGTGGCATAGGGGGGCCTGATTTGTGCCCCCCTACATGCCACTATGCCGAATGACCATGCCCAGGGGACAGAAGTCCCCTGGGCATGGCCATTGGGCAAGGGGGCATGACTTCTGTCTTTGCTAAGACAGGAGTCATTTCAATGGGGGATGGGCGTCGTAAAAAAATGGCGCAAATCGGGTTGTGGCGATTTTTTTGCCTCAGCCTGACTTGCACCATTTCTGGACGCCCATACGCCATTTTCCCCCTATGCCGGCGCTGCCTGGTGTACGTCGTTTTTTTTAACGCACACCAGACAGCGTGAGGAAATTCGATTTTTAATACGATCGTATCGACCCGCCATTTTGTGGCCCGCCGCCATTTTATGTTGCCTTCACTCAGGCAGCACAGCGAACGAAGTCCATTCTGCCTTTTCTGCTTATTCTGCAACATGGTGTTCAAAACAGCCTTCTGCCTCTATCTTTACAAGACTGGTATTAAGGTCTGACCGAGTACACTAATCCCTGTCTGGTTTTCTAATCCTTGTTTCAACTATCTGTAGGCTCACACTATTCTCCGCCGATCTTATCTTATCGTCTGGCCTTCGCTGTCCTTTGCTAGTATTCTCTCATTTCACAACTGTCCTCCAAACGCACACAAACTTATCGCACCACATGCAACTTCGTTGTGGATCGGTTAATGAATTAGTTCAAGGGAGGGGTGACAAACACAGCTGGAGGGGAGGCAACCTTAAGTCACTTGATACTTTTGTTTTCCAATTCCTTCTATTGGTGCTGTCTTGTTTTCCGACATTTCTATTGGCTCTGTTCTATCTTTACATTATTCTTACTGGCTCCTTTCTATGTGTTCTGGGAGTGTATGTAGTTAATAAATGGTTTTTATACGGTATAGAAGATTGTGCGCCACAAAGTAAAGTGGCAGTCTCCTGAGAACATACCTTGTGTACTTCTTGGACAACTGTACTAGCTGCAGCTAATAAAATCTGATCTTTTACGCCTGACAGAGTGTCCCGTGTCTCTGTTAGTTGAGGCAGGTGAATCCAAGGAGATTTCAGGCGTACCCTGCGCCGCCAGGCCCATAAGGTTCTGGTTCTTCAACTGGCGCCCAACGTGGGGCGGCTTCAGCGGTACCGGTTCTGCCTGAAGGTCGTGAGGAACCCCGCAAGAAAATTCTGGAGGAATCGCGAGCCACGTCAAGCGACCCCTGTATGTCGAAGTGGTCCGAAGGTCTTTTTCAGCGCGGTTACTCCTTCCTGACGGCTACTGACGACTGCTGCCCTGACTGCCGCCCTGCCTTGGCCCTTTCTTTGATGATGTATGGTAAAGCGAGACGATAGACGGGCCTCTGTTGGTGTAAGAAGACATCCTTAGTTAAGTATTTGGTGGGTCGCGCCCACAAATTTTGGTCTTTGTTTTGTCCTTAGGTCCTTAGATTTGGCCATTGCAGTGGCCAAAGCCGAGGGGTAAGTGCATTTGTGCTGTGTAAACTGAAAGTTTTACCCCCTTGATGTTTGTGAACAGCCAGTAAAAATCGTGAGATGTCTGGTCTGACTAAGTTTGGAAAACTTTGTTGCTTTGGTTGTAATAGGGACTCCCAGCTTGAGGACTCCTGTCCGATTCCTTCGGTTGGAACTCCCACATATGTGCTCTATTCTAAACATGGTGTTGGTCCTATTGCCTTTAATAAGACATGGACCCGATATACAAAGAAAGATGGTGTTTTAAAATGGCCAGAAAATGGTAGTTTCGAAACTGATGTGCTAGATAATTTAGAAGCAACGTTATTTAAAAGAAAAGCCCGGCCGGCAATGTTTGACTCTTTTCGCCTTTGGCGTAAGGAAGCCAAACAGAGAGAAATTAAACAAGCGAAACGAGATAGGAAAACACAGGGAATGACGATTATACAGGCTGCTCAGCAATTCAAAGATGATGAAATAGATAATGCAATGGAAATTTCAGACAGACAGCATCGAATGGCAATAGATAAATGCTATCCGACGTTGCCTATCTCTTCCCTTGATAAGAGAAAAGATTTTGAGGAAGATTCCTTAATGTCCCACTTATTGAAATTGCCTCCGCCCTATGTACAAGGTGCTAATGCACCCCCGATGTTACAGCCTGTTCAGCCGCCAGTTGTGCTTCCGCCTGCTCCAGCTTTTCCACATTTGCCTCCTCAAGTATTGCCTATGCCAGCTTTGCCTTTAACTCCTTTGCCTTCTGCTCCTTTGGCAATTCCTAATGCTCCTTTAGTTAATTCACCTAATACCTTGTCCCCTATCCTTATGTCAAATTCTCCATCTATGCGTAAGCAATTTGCAGATACTGTCTCTGGTCTCTTATCACCTTTCTTTGAAGCTTTAAATGTGTCTCCAGCTTTTTCTCGAAGGCAGTCTCGTAGTCAATTCCCAGACTCCGAAGAGCGAGAAAAATTGGACTCACTTGCTTGTAGATGGATCAAGAAGGGTCCCCAATATAGTACGTCTGATATTATGTCCACCTTTCTGCAATGGAATGCACCTACGCAGAGATATGTTTTTAAAGTTATGTGCGATACTCTCGCTAAAGAATGGGAGGATATGAATTTGGGTTCGGTCCCACAGGATCTGTTAGATGTTCAGGCTGACTTTGACAAAGGACTTATTGTGGGTCCTAAGGTTGAAAACGCTGTCAGAACACTTATTTCTTTCAGATCCCTATTGTTCTCACAGACTTTTCCTGATTCTGATCCTTCAGTTAGGACAGCACTGAAAAACTATCCCATGAGAGAGGTTTCTCCAATATGGAAGGAAGAAGTTGCAGCAGCAGGTGCTAATCCAGCTATTCCTGCGCATTTTCAGCGCATATGGATACATGTCCCCTGGAAAAGGTCTGAAGTTTTAGCACTTAAACAGTCACTACCAGATTCACGCAAAAATCCTGCTGGTTACTATAAAGAGTTGTCGCAAACAGTTGATGCATGTACTATGAATCTAGCAGATATTGACATGTTGATGGGAAATGTAGTTCCACAGACAATATGGGCTAAAATTCGTAGAGAGGATCACGCTCAAGAATTAGGCGGCGATTGGAACGCTATTATTGCCGCAGATAGAGGTCAAGTAGGTGGTGCAAAGCCCGACGCTTTGATCTCAGAACTCCCTGGTAGGATTATTACATTAATGAAAACAATGATGCCTGCTTTGAGAGTTAATTGGGATAAGCTAGCAGCATGTAAACAAAAGAAAGATGAAAGTGTTTCCGATTTCTTTACCCGATTCGAGGAGACATTCATTGATCACAGCGGTCAAGATATGGCTACAGAAGGGGGACAGCGATTATTTGTGGATAAGTTCGTATATAACTTGCTTCCTGAACTATCACACAAGCTAAAAGACTCCGAGAGTTCATGGGCAGTTTCTTCTTCCGCCCAGATATTGGCTACTGCACAATATTATGAAAATAGAGACAAAGAAGAAAGGGAAAAACAAGAGAAAAAGACGAAAGAATTAAAAACTAAAGTTCTCTTGCAACAGGCTTATCCTCCTCGTTATGTTCAGCCTCAGTTTCAACAGCCTCCGCAGTTTCAGAGGTTGTATCAAAAGCCTGAACCATTCATTCCAAGACCTTTGCTAGGTCCCAATCAATGTGCTTATTGTAGGGAGGAAGGTCATTTTAAGAACAGTTGTCCGGCATTGTTGCAGCGTAATGGAGCAACATCTGCTTCACGAGGTCGTGGTGGTCCTCAGTCAGCAAATAGAGGTAGAGGTCGAGGTGTGTTAACCCAAGAGCAGCGTTCTTTTGTTCCTCCAAATTCCGGAAATTACTTTGACCAGCAAAATGTTAGGTCTACACAGTATTACAGTGAGGATCAGTATATTGAAGGAGGGAATGAAAGTCTTCATTTTGAATAGGACAGCCATGGACAAAGTAAGGGGGTTACGTCAATTCCAGTGGATCAGAATGGACCTTATGTTAATGTCACTACAATGGGTGTTTCAGAGCCATTTCTTTTAGATACTGGTGCCATGAGAAGCTCTATCATTCATTCTAAACTCCCTGGCGCACCTTTGTCTGGCTTAACGAATGTATCTGTAGGATTTTCTGGCGCCCCTGTTCGCAATCCAGTTTCTTGCCCTTTGCCTGTTTCAATAGGCCCTTATGATTTAGAAGCTCCGCTTCTTCTGACGAATGGTTGTGGTGAAAATCTGTTGGGTTTAGATCTATTAAAAAAAATGCATGCTACGATATATTGTTCACCTTCTGGTGTATACCTCACTCTAGGACAGAAAATGACTAGTCCAATGTACTTATCAAAAGATCAATTCCCACCTGAATTGCTTTCTCTTCCCGAAACGCTTTGGGCTACGGGTCCGAATGACGTTGGTTGTCTTGAGATCCCACCTTATGTTGTTACTCTTAAGCCCAATGCTGAAATGCCACGTATTCCGCAATACAGAATCTCTACTGAAGGTGAGAAAGCACTTCTGGAAATTGTCCATGATTTGATTCAGAAGGGTGTGGTTGAGGAAACGAGAGGAAATACATGTAACAGTCCTGTTCTTCCGGTTCTTAAACGCACTGATCCTTCTCAGCCTCCTGTTTATCGTTTTGTAATTGATCTTCGGGAGGTAAACAAGATTGTCGTACCACAGTTTCCTGTAGTCCCAGATATCACTGCTCTGTTGACGATGATACCTTCTACAGCGACTTGGTTTTCAGTTATTGATCTAAAGAATGCTTTCTTTAGTATTCCCATCGCCGAAGAGAGTAGAGATATTTTTGGTTTTTCCCTCGGAGGCCGAAGCTTCCGGTTTAAACGCGCACCTCAAGGTTATTGTGAAAGTCCCTCTATTTACAGTCAAGCTCTAAAATGTCATCTTGATGCCTTTTCCTTACCGTCCGGTGCCGCTCTCATTCAGTACATGGATGACTTATTAGTTGCAGCTGATTCAGAGGAGATTTGCAAAAACGTGACCGTTGCACTGTTGCGTCATTTGTTTGATCTGAATCACAAGGTTTCTCCTTCTAAATTACAATATGTCTGTCGCGAGGTGACTTATTTGGGTCATCTCTTGTCAAAGGAGGGACGACGATTGACCCCCGAACGAATTCAGGCAATTGCACAAATGTCAGTGCCATCCACACAAAGAGAGGTACGTGCCTTTTTGGGCATTACTTCTTATTGTAGACAGTGGATTCCGAGTTTCTCTTTATTGGCTAAACCGCTGTTGGCGCTAACTTTAAAAGATACGCCTCAGCCTCTTCCGTGGACTGACGAGTGTCAGAAGAGTTTTACTGATTTGCGTATTGCTTTGTGTTCTGCTCCTGTATTTGGTACTCCTGATTACAGTAAGCCCTTTACGCTCTATGTCCACGAAAGAGAGGGTTGTGCATTGTCAGTCTTAACGCAGCGTTTTGGAGATCAACAGCGACCATGCGCATATTTCTCAGCTACGTTAGATCCAGTAGCTAAAGCATTGCCTAGTTGTCTTAAGGCGACAGCGGCAGCAGCAATTTCTATTCGACAGTCTGCTGGAGTAGTGCTAGATAATACTCTCATTGTTATGGTGCCACATGCAGTGGATACTTTACTAAATAGGACAAAAACGCAGCATCTTACGAGTGCTCGGTTGTCCGGATATGAGCTGACGCTTTTGGCTAGTCACATACACATCAAACGATGTAATACCCTGAATCCAGCTACTTTGTTGCCTCTTCCAGAAGAGAGAGATGTCTCTGAACAGCATGATTGTTTTCTCCGTACTGAAGAAGAGACTAAGGGTAGAATTGACCTAAAAGACACGCCATTAGTGAATCCAGATGGAACACTATGGGTAGATGGTTCTTGTTTCAAGCCCCCGAATGGAGATACAGTTTCAGCCTACGCTATTACTACTTTGCATACGATTGTGGAGACAGCACGCATTAGACATAATTCAGCTCAGGCAGCTGAATTGATAGCCTTAACTAGAGCGTGTGTGTTATCCAAAGGAAAAAGAGTAAACGTGTACACTGATAGCCAATACGCTTTTGGTGTAGCGTTTAACTTTGGGCGCTTATGGAAGGAAAGAGGATTCTTTACTTCCCATGGTACTAAGATACAACATGGTCAATTAGTGACTGAACTTCTTGAGTCACTTACAATGCCTACTCAGATAGCGATCGTGAAGTGTAGTGCACACAAAAAGATTGTGGACGATGTTGGTCGAGGAAATGCATTTGCAGATGAGGTAGCGAAAAAGACAGCCAGAGACGACACAAGTCGAATGTATGTTGCAGGTCCCGCAAACTGCGTAAGAGAAAAGGGAATGTGTGAAGATACAGTAGAGAGTGTGAAATCAATTCAAGGAGAGGCTACGGAGAATGAGTTGAGAAAGTGGAAGGAAAGTACAGGAATGTTAGATGAGATGGGATGTTGGGTTGAATTATCAGAACATCAACGTTGGCTGTTACCAGATGCTTATGTACTACCTGTAGTTACTATGGCACATGGTCCAGCTCACCTAAGTGCAAAAGGAATATGTAAACTTCTGGCTCCAGTGTGGCAAAATGAGGGGATCCCAAAGTGTGCAAATAATGTAGTAAAACATTGTATTGTTTGCTTGATGTACAATCCGGGAAAGGGAACCCCAACTCCAGCAGGTCATTTTGCTCCTCCAACATATCCATTTGAGGTGTTGCAGATCGATTATATTCACATGGAACGATGCAACAACCTCAAATATGTTCTGGTGGTAGTATGTGCTTTTTCTAGATGGGTAGAAGCCTACCCTCTGAAGGACAATACTGCTTTATCAACTGCCAAAATACTTTTGAAAGAATTCTTCCCTAGGTTTGGTTTGCCGCGCATTGTCTGGAGTGACAATGGGAGCGAATTTGTGGGTCAAGTCATGCAAAAAGTTTGTGCAGGTCTTGGCATAAAACAGAAGTTCCACGCGGCGAATCACCCACAGTCGGCTGGTTTAGTAGAATGCTACAATGGAACCTTGAAGCTTAAAATTGCTAAGGTGCAAGCTAGCACAGGACTTAATTGGCCTGATGCTTTACCATTGGCTCTTCTGTCCACCAGAACAGCAGTACACTCTCGTTTGGGGCTTAGCCCTTACGAAGTGATATTTGGTCGCCCAGCTAATGTATGGGGAGTTCCTCGCCCTAAGAAATACTCAGACTTGCCATACCCGATGTTGATTGACTACTTGCATGACCTTACAACTAAATTGCGTGTTCTTCATCAACAGGTTCAGAGTGCTCTACCAGAGGCTTCCACAGACCCAGGTCATTCCATCCGACCAGGTGACTGGGTCTGCACGAAAAATTTCCAACGACAGAGAAATTTGGAGCCCAGATGGAGAGAGCCACGCCTGGTTCTTTTGACCACAAGAACAGCAGTTAAAGTCGAAGGAAAGAAAAACTGGGTGCATGCCGTGCACTGCAAGAAAGTGCCTTTGCCCTTGCCTTTCAATCAGTGGGTCCGTAGAGGCATCAGTGACTCTGAAAGTGAGAAAGTTCCGCAATTTGTACCATTCAGTGATGCGCGTCTAATTGGAACACTTTCTGAGAAAGAGGACGACGACATCCTTCAAGAAGCAATACCATCGCATCGTCGCTTGAACACGACAAATCCAGGAACATTGTTTCAAAACCAGACTGCCTCTGGACAGGAACGCTATAATTTGAGACCAAGACCAAAGAACTTGTAAATTTCTCTCCTATGTAGTACTCTATCCCGGTTGCAGGGTCACGGTAGGAGTCTTAGTTACGACCTGAGTAAGTGGCAATAGGCCTGCAGGACCTCACAGTGTCATAGGACGGTAGATAATCGTGACTACAGTGATTGAGGAAGATTGCCGTGAGCATCCACTTAGAAAGATGGAGGCTACATTAGATAAAAGAGAAAGTAAAAATGTAAAGAATAATTGTAAAGAAATATGTAGTCGTTGTAGTATTGCTCTATGCGTCATTATATTGTCGTGTATTCTTTTGGCATCTGTAAACTGGATCATTATTACTCTGCAGCAAAAAGTTGTCTCTTCTCCTACCTCTACATCTTCTTCTACTATCTCTCCGCACCTATTTCACACTCTTCCCCAGCATGAACTCATCAGAAGAACTGAATACTTTAACAATTCCTTTGTCCAGTTGTTACATCAACATCAGTTAGTGATCAATACAACTGACTGTTGGGTGTGTGGACTCATACCACATACGGTAGAAAAAGGAATGCCATATTTAGTTCTTCCATTCTCCTATGAAGGTTCCGCTTGGGCTTATTTTGTCATTTTCAATAATGCATATCAAAGTAAAATTAAACAACCTGTCAGTTCACATAGTGTTGGTTCAGATTTCAGTCATAGTTTATTGATAAAGGGAATGGTAGCTATGGCTAAAATCATGGAAAAAAGTGAAGCTTCCATAGATGAAAGAAAAGCATATACCAATTGGAACATAACTAATTACGTTTCCAGCCTCAATGATAAGGTTAAGCAAGGAAAATCTCCTCCGATACGGGTCATACCCCAACAAGGAAATTTCTGTCTGCAAATAAATGGTAGAACTCCAAACACCGGACAAAGAGAAAGTTTATGTTCCCATACATATGTTTATTCAGCCCTGAATTCACTGCCGTTAGTACCATCTCAAGGTACATACTTCGTTTGCCACGATAGGGCTTATACATGGTTGCCAGCTGATTTCTCTGGTACTTGTTATATAGCCTTTCTTCTTCCCCCTACATACACCGCTCCTGCGAACCATCATAAAAATAGATATGGCAGAGGGATTGTGGATTCGAAAGACACAGCAGGACAAGAGGGAGGAGATTTCCTCAAAGGATTTCTTCCCTTCTGGGGTCCAATGGCCAACAGCAGAAATATAAGGCAATTGGTTCGTGTCGTAGAAACCACCATAGACATCACTGTAGGAGCTTTAAGTAACATTATAGCTGAACTACAGGCTGATCGTCTTATGACCTTGCAGAACCGTGTTGCCTTAGACTTTGTTCTTGCGGACCGTGGTGGAGTATGCAAATTGACCGGATCAAGTTGCTGTATTTTCATACCTAATGACGCTCCGACAGTATACCAAGCTATCTCTAAGTTACACATAATCTCCGAGTCGATTCATCAGGACGAAGGAGATTGGTCCTTTTCAGAGTGGTTTTGGGGATTACTGTCCAAATGGGGTTGGAAGGTATTGACATTCTTTGGAGTAATTTTAGCTTTTATATTCTCTTGTTGTCTTTGTATGCACTGCGGTCCTGCCATCTGCAACCTATGTGCTACTGCATGTATTCCCAAACCCAAGTCACAAAGAGCAGAGAATATCAAAATGATGGTACAGCAACAGCTTGATGACCTCATGGCCATAGACATCGACTCAGATTAACATGAGTTTGTGTATCTTGCCTGAGTTCTGGCAAAAGGAGGGTCTGAGGAAATTCGATTTTTAATACGATCGTATCGACCCGCCATTTTGTGGCCCGCCGCCATTTTATGTTGCCTTCACTCAGGCAGCACAGCGAACGAAGTCCATTCTGCCTTTTCTGCTTATTCTGCAACATGGTGTTCAAAACAGCCTTCTGCCTCTATCTTTACAAGACTGGTATTAAGGTCTGACCGAGTACACTAATCCCTGTCTGGTTTTCTAATCCTTGTTTCAACTATCTGTAGGCTCACACTATTCTCCGCCGATCTTATCTTATCGTCTGGCCTTCGCTGTCCTTTGCTAGTATTCTCTCATTTCACAACTGTCCTCCAAACGCACACAAACTTATCGCACCACATGCAACTTCGTTGTGGATCGGTTAATGAATTAGTTCAAGGGAGGGGTGACAAACACAGCTGGAGGGGAGGCAACCTTAAGTCACTTGATACTTTTGTTTTCCAATTCCTTCTATTGGTGCTGTCTTGTTTTCCGACATTTCTATTGGCTCTGTTCTATCTTTACATTATTCTTACTGCCTCCTTTCTATGTGTTCTGGGAGTGTATGTAGTTAATAAATGGTTTTTATACGGTATATAAGATTGTGCGCCACAAAGTAAAGTGGCAGTCTCCTGAGAACATACCTTGTGTACTTCTTGGACAACTGTACTAGCTGCAGCTAATAAAATCTGATCTTTTACGCCTGACAGAGTGTCCCGTGTCTCTGTTAGTTGAGGCAGGTGAATCCAAGGAGATTTCAGGCGTACCCTGCGCCGCCAGGCCCATAAGGTTCTGGTTCTTCAAGCGCCGGCGGCTAACGCCGGCTAACGTCATTGAATAAATACGGCGCCCGCATGGCGCTTCAGAATGGTGTTAGCCGGCGCTATTTTTTTTTACGCAAAACTGCGTTGGTGCAGTTTTGCGTCAAAAAGTATAAATATGGGCCCAAATGTTCTAAGGTCGGAGTGAGGCATTATCGCTAGGGCAAATTTTAATCACAGAGGGCTCATATTGTCCAGGTCGGAAGCATAAATTACAACGGACAGAACCTAGTCTGAACCTAATGAGAAGACGTCTTTCCCGTGGGCTTCTGACAAAGGAAAGATAGGGCTCCAGACTAGTAGTATTCAAAATCATCAGATCCCTGACTACTTTCACTGAATTGCGTTAGTAGCAGCTCCTTCACAGTCTTTATGTCTGCCTGTTTCAACATTTCAGGATTAAGAAATAATGCTGGGTGCCCCAAGGATAGAACTGTGGATCTAATGTAGTTAAGCCACGGGATTTTGTGGCCTAAATCACAACTGAGGCAATCCTCAATGACTTCCCTATTAAAAGTTAACATTTTCCCACTCCAGACTGATATCCAAAGTAGCAAAAGTGCAATTTTTGCATGATCTTCCACAAAATCTAGACCTAACTCCTCATGCATTAACAAACTTGGGCTAGCCGGTCCCACCCCTAATAACCTTCTAAAAAAATAATTTTCTTCACACTGAATGGATTTACAATTAGAGTACCCCCATATTTATTAACATTGGTGGTAAAAACCGCCTACCGCCGTGGCAACGGCCACCAAAAGACCATCACCGCAGCTACCAGCCAACTGCCAAATTATGACCATAGCCGGAATTCCGCCAGAAGGATGGCGGAATTTCGGCTTTGGCCATGGCGGCGGATGGCGGTAAGGTGGCGCTGCTGCTTGCAGCAGCGCCACGTCAGTAGACCGCCGCAGACCGTATCATGACAAATGATACAGCCTGGTGGTGTTTTCCTGGTGGAAGCTGCTGCTGGCAGCAGCACCCCATCCTGTCTCCTGCCGGAGGACACCCTGAAATGAGGTAAGTCGGGTGCTCTGACAGGGGAGGAGGGCGGGGGGTGTTGTGTGTCTGTGTGTGGGGGGGTGTGTGAATGTGTACGCGTGCGTGTATGCGGGTGTGTGATGTGTGTTGTATGTGTGTGCAAGTATGGATGTGTGAGTGCATGGATGTTTGCATGCGTGGATGAATGTGGGTATGAGTGTATGTAAGTGTGTTCAATGGTGCGTGAAGGTGCGTGTACGTTGGGGAGGTCTGGAGTGTGACGGGGTGGGGGGTCCTGGGGAAAGGGCGGGGAAGACCCCTATCAGTGACAGGGAAGGAATTCCCTGTCACTGATAGTGCCTACCGCCATGGTTTTCATTACGGTAAGGAAGCCACGAAAACCATGAAGGTAGGCGGGGTCATAATCCCAGGGCCGGCTAGTGATGGTCGCCTTGCTGGAGACTGAAGTCTCCAGCCCGGAGGCTGTTACCGCCGTGGTGGACGGAGAGGTACATTGGCGGTTTGACTTGAGTCAAACCGCCAATGTCATATCATGGGGAAAAGGACTACCAGCCTGTTGGCAGTACTTTTCTCCATTTTACTGCCGTCCGTCGAGGTTGTAATGAGGGCCTTAATCTTGTAGATCTGCAGCAGCGAAAGGACAGATTTGCTCCCAACTAAGTGAGGAAATCTAAAGAGCACCCCACATGCCTGGTCAAAGCGCTGACATTGATTTGCGAGACATTGGGCATACGTACAGTGCTCATCAAATGTGATCCCCAATATGAAAAGGAGGACACCCTTGTTATCACCTGATCCTTTATTAAGATCAGTCTAAGTTTCGGATTTCACTTCCCACATATCATTAAATTCATTTTGGTGGTGTTAACATCCAGTTACAGGTCTCCCATAAAATCAACAAAGAGATTCACCAGAGCTTTAAGACCACTCATCGTGCGCGAGAGGATGACTGCGTCATCTGCATAGAATAAGGAGGGGACAGGGTTGTTTTTGACTTTTAGAAAGTCTTTGCCATGGGTCACTAGATACAAATTCAGACCATTCATATTTAGTAAAAATTAAATTGGTGCCATCACACACCCCTGCCTAACACCCTTTGCCAGTTTGAAGACATGAGAGCATTCCCTGCCTTCCTAAATCAAACTGAGGCATTAATATCTTGGTGAGCGCCTGAAGAAAGGTTACCAAAGGTTGGGCCAACCCAAGGCCTTCCAGAACTGACCATAGCTTTGATCAATTAGCCCTATCGAAGGCACAGCTAAGGTCCATGAAAGCCTAAGCTTAGACCAAAGGTCTAGGTGATCTTTGTGAATCCAGAATTTAGAGATCAATAACTAAAGGTCATAACTACAGATGTCACAGCATATGCAAAACAATCACCAGGTTTTGGGCACTCAAAACAGGTCTTGCACTTACCAATTGCCTTCAGCTGTGGGTTTTAAGTGAAATACGGCTCAAAACCTTCCCAGTGCAGTCTGACAAATTGTTGCAAAGTTGCCATTCTTCCAGTGAAGCTGAACTTGATAGCTAATAATTGCTCTTAATATTGTATTTTATTTTCCCGGGAAATGTGTTTCACTCTTTATTAACTCTTTGATGGAGCACAGCAAGTACTGAGAACCAAACCTGTTTGAGACTAAAATATAAAGGCCAGTACCTTAATAAGTAATCCATCAAACAGAATATTACAGCAAGTCCTCTCCCTCTGGTGTGCACTCTTTGGTCTTAGCCACAGCCTTCAGCTGTGGGTTTCAAGTGTAACGTTATCAATTATGTCTTAGTAAGAAGTTGAATGTATGAACTTACAGGCATAAAATCTCTGCCCTATGTTACAGTATATAGCATTCAATTGTGCTACTTTGAATTTAATTCAGCTTGTTCCCCATTGCAGACACTCATTAGGGATATCACCTTTGTAAGCACTTGACATTTTCTTGCATGATCTCAATGTCTCCCTATTTATAACGCCCTTCTCCCAGTATTTGCCACCTAGGACACAATTCTGTGAATGCTTGTTTACTGTGTAAAATTAATATTACTATAACCTTATATTAAAGTGCTTGAATACTTCACCACTCTGTGTGTCTTTTTCTCAAGAGCTTCAGTGATACAACACTCAGTCCACCCTACACACCACAAGTTAAGGCAACATCATGGGTCATTTTGCCTGCATGAATACAGCCTTCTAACATGTGTCAGTCAGGTAAGCATGTGACCAGAGTACATATACTACAATCAAAATCCATTTGTATCCCATTTCCTCCTTTGTCATTTCTAACAAAGGTCTGTCCATTTATCAGTTTTTCTATAGGAACTTTACATTTATCAACATTAGCACAATTTGTTTCATGTCATAGATTACCTTAGTTACCTTGTCAGAATTTTAAGTTTTCCTTTACTCCATGAATAGTAGATAGTCAGACCCATGTCCTGAAAATGATAGAGAAATACTTCAAGGACATGGTGAAATTGCTACAGAAACATCTCTGTATCGCAAGGCACAATGCCATGGACATGCAGCGTATAAAGGCCCTCTCACACAGGGATCCATCTCAAGCTAAAGGGTCACATAAGGTGCCATTGGCAACTAGAGTTCAGCAACCACCTAAAAATTCCCCCACACCCACCAACCCTACCAGAATGTCTTCTGTTCTCCCCATCAATCTACCCACTCACCTCCTGTAAACAAATCATCAACTCAATGTTGCTCAACATAGTATGGGCTGGACATCAATCTCCACTTCATGAACAATTGAGCCATTATTCCCTGAACCATTGTCACGCAACCCACCCCAAAATTTGAAATTACCCTTACCTCCACTGAAGATATACAGACACACTTGCATCTGCCTTTTACCTGTGTGCTATTACATATATGCCTTACCATGTAAGTGAAAGTATGCAAATAATGTCATGGATTGTGTTGAGGAATGTGGAACTTGCAGAATTATCCCTTAAGCCAATGTGCTTACATCCACCTAAAGACATGCCTACATACCTTTAATAGATTAACAATACAGCTCAATTAACTTTTTAAAAAAAAGAGGTATATATAAATAGTTTTAAACATGGAATCAATTAAATGTGGCATATAAACTAAGGATTGTATGCCAGGTGTCTTTTGGAGGGAATACAAAATCCAACAAAGTGCCTGAAACCAGAGATAAAGAGTCAACTTGGAGGGGTGGGCAACAAAAAAGATGTATAGTGTGACAGAGAACAAATCTATTTACAGCATCCCGTGGTCAAAATGAATTAAAATAAGGAAGTTGTTCAAGGATTCATCAGAGCAAATGCTCAAAAGTAATAAAGTGAAGTGCCAATCCAAAGCAAAGTACAAAAGCACAACTTAAAATTAAAGTCATTCTCTCCATCCAAATACTGTGTCTGAACTGCTATTCTGCACTGAAGACAGTTATTTCTGACCATCCTCTGGTAAGATCAAACAACCTTTCCATCTCCTTTTCTCTGTGCAGGCATTGAGGGTTGTGAGGCAGTACTGGACACCTCTTAATGTGGATCACATACTGAGGTAGGTCTATGGGCAGAGAAGAAAGATGCTCAGAAAGGCACAAAGTCAGCAGGTGGAAAGGCATAGGTATATGATAAAACAATATAGCTGCAGTCCAAGACAACAGGACACCACATAGCTCCCAAAGCTCAATAGCTTGCAATGCCTGGTATGCTTTCACCACCTACACCAGTACTTGAAGACCCCTGGTAAGCTCCTGCTGTCCAGCAATCAACTACCTCATGGCTTATTTAAAAGTCGTTGTGGTGATTTATTGAATAGATGGTGTAGGGTTTTTACAAAGAAGCCTAGAGGTGTCTGGGGCAAATTTACATTTGGCTGGTGCTCTTGAGGACATTTTATTGTGAGACAAGGAGAAGTAATAGGTGGTACATCAGAAGGCAGGGTGCTGTGGGGAACTCTTGAGTGGTGGAGGTGGGAAACAGTGACAGAAAGGTATCACAGATCTGTCTTCTTCAGGACCAACAGAAGCCTTATTTTCAGACTCCTATAGACGTGACATCTTGCTCAACCACTCAGTGGTTTTTATAGCCTTTGCCCAGAGTCTCTAAGATTACAATTGTGTTCCTCTCTGGGCTGTCACACCCTTCCTGTTGATGCTTCTCCTCCTCCTCTGTTGTATTAGTGCCCTCATGTCCCCCTGATTTTGTTTTCTTCAACCCTAGCCCTATTCATCCCTGCTTCTAACTTGGCTGCCAGCTGAAAAGCGAAGGTGAGAAAAGACAACTGATGATTGTAAATATATAATCTACTTCTAGTACATACAATTACTAAATCATTGTAACAACATTGTGACAAAGAGTGGTATTGCCACATACCCCACTCCCCTATCCTATATTTAAATAGGTAAATATTTCCATAGGTTTGTTGACCATTGGGTGCAGCAGAAACATGTTATTACCCCTTAAAGCATACACCTTTGTCCATGATCAATGTACAGAAAAGTTACCTTAGCATATGGGATGCCTATCTCCTACATTACTCCACTGCTTCGAAAAGGATTATAGCCATCACTGGGTGGTTAACAGGTGATGATATATAGGTGCTGCGTTCTTGGCTTTTCCATGAACACATTGAAGTTGTTTCATCAAAGTGTACATGCATTGACAAATAACTTTTTGTGTGTGGTAATGTCAGAATGTGCAAATCTTCATTCATAATGTCGATATTCTGTGACTTTTATGATCGAAATAGTATTGGATACAGGTGTTATGTTTATATTCCTATATAAAGACATTCAGTATGCAAGTTAGGTGATATGACCTTTGTAGGAGGCTGGCCTGGCTTATAGTGGGTACCTTGTGTTACTTACACTTTGTGCCAGGTCCAGTTATCCCTTATCAGTAGATTAGAGGTGTTCTAGCAGCTTATGCTGATAGAGGTAGCTATAGCAGAGCAGCTTAGACTGAACTAGGAGACATGCAAAGCTCCTACTATACCACTTATATCTCTTAGCACTACATCATAAGAAATCCCAATACTCAGAGTTAATAAAAATAAAGGTACTTTATTTTAGTGACAATATGCCAAAAGTATCTCAGAGGATATACTCCCTTAGGAGATAAGTAATAAACACAAAATATACACACACAAACCAAATAAGGTAAGTAAACAGTAAGAAAAGTAGTGCAAACACTTTAGAACACAATTGAATGCAATAGGAGGAAATAGGCCTAGGGACAACACAAACAATATACTCCAAAAGTGGAATGCACACCACGAATGGACCCCAGGGCTAGTGTAGTGTGTAGAGGGTCGTTGGGAGTGTAAGAAAACACTAAGGATGTCCAAGATAACCCACCACAAGACCCTGAAAAGTAGGAGTAAAGTTACACTACTATCACAGAAAGACAGTAAAGTCGAGATAGGGGATTCTGCAAGGTCAACAACTGACTGCAAAGCACTGAAGATGGATTGCTGGACCTGAGGACCTGTAAAGGAAGGGGACCAAGTCCAAGAGACACGCAAGGGTCCAGGAGGGGCAGGAGCCCACTAAACCCCGGATGAAGGTGCCAAAGGGATGACTCCGGGTGGAAGAAGCCAAAGATTCTGAAACAACAGGAACTTCTCCTTTGGTCAGGAGTCCCATGGCATGCTGGAGGATGCAGAGTTGTTTCCACGCAAAAAGACTGCAAACAAGCCTCGCTAGCTGCAAGAGTCGTGGTTCAGGATTTTGGGTGCTGCCAGGGCCCAGGAAGGAACAGGACGTCGCCCCTTGGAGGAGCGCCCCGCTCAGCAATACAGAGAGCCCATGCAGAAGCAGGCAGCACCCACAGAAGCACCTGAACAGGTGCTCAGAAGGTGTGAGGATGGCAGTCGACTCAGCACAACAAAAGGGAGTTCCACGAAGTCGGAGTCCAAACTCAGCGAGTTGGGCAATGCAGGACGGCGTGCTGGGGAACTGGGCTAGGCTGTCCATGAAGGAAGTCTTGCAATGGTGCACAGAAGCCCGAGCAGCTGCAGTTCACACAGTGCACAGGATTACTGTCTGGCGTGGGGAGGCAAGGACTTACATCCACCAAATTTGGACAGAAGGGCCACTGGACTGTCGAAGACACTTGGACCCAGCTCCTGTGTTCCAGGGACCAAGCCCGTCAGGATGAGAGGGGACCAGAGTAGGGCTGGGGGATCTATGAACCGGTGTAGACTGGCTTATGCAAGGAGGGCACCATCTGTGCCCTTCAAAGCATTTCCAGAGGCTAGGAGAGGCTACCCCTCTCAGGCCCCTCACACCTATTTCGCAGAGGAAATCCTTTGTTCTGCCTAACTGGACTGGGCTGCCCTGTCTGAGGGTTGGCAGCAGCTGTAGCTGCAGAGAAAAACCCGGAAAGTTAGTTTGGCAGTACCCGGGCTCTATGCTGAAGACCCGGGAATGCATGGAATTGTCCCCCCAATACCAAAATGGTATTGGGGCAACAGTTCCATGATCCTAGACATGTTACATGGCCATGTTCGGCGTTACCATGGTGACGCTACATATGGGTATTGACCTATATGTATTGCACGCGTGTAATGGTGTCCCCGCACTCACAAAGTCCGGGGAAATTGCCCTGAACAATGTGGGGGCACCTTGGCTAGTGGCAGGGTGCCCTCACACTAAGGTGGTCATTCTGACCCCGGCGGTAAAATGCACTTACCGCCGGTCAGAAGACCGCCATAACACCGCCGCGGCCGCGGAAACCCGCCACGGTCATTCTGACCCGCAGAAGGCAAACCTCCGAAAATCCGACAGCCACAACCGACCGCCAGACCAGCGGTCGGCGGAAAGGTGGAGGTGACAAAACCTCCACCGCCACGCCAACAGAAATACGCCCATGCCATTACGACCCACGAATCCACGCGGCGGTCATTCAAACGCGGTATTCCATTGGCGGGACACACCGCCGCGGTCAGAATACACACAAACGAACAAAACCCAGCCACATTGGACGATTTGAATCCCACACACCTGATACACATACACACACCACTCCCACACACACAATACAATATAAAACACCCACCCACATCACCCACAAACCCCTACGCAAAAAAATTCTGAAAGAAGGCCAGAGCGAGACACCAGCATCCACAAACTAACAGCCACAGCCACTCAACACCATCACCCACACACTATCCACACACAAAACAACACACACCACCACACTCAACACACTTAACTACACATACTCCACCCCACACATCATACACACCACCCCATGGCACCCCAAAGACAACCCCGCTTCACAGACGAAGAACTCAGGGTCATGGTGGAGGAAATCGTTCGGGTAGAGCCCCAGCTGTTCGGCACACAGATACAATACACCAGCATTGCCCGGAGGACGGAGCTATGGCAGAGGATTGTCGACAGGGTCAACGCTGTGGGACAGCACCCCAGAAATCGGGAAGACATCAGGAAGCGATGGAACGACCTACGGGGGAAGGTGCGTTCCATGGTATCCAGGCACAACATCGCCGTGCAGAAGACTGGCGGAGGACCCCCACCTCAACCCCCACAATTCACATCATGGGAGGAGGAAGTCTTGAACATCCTGCATCCTGACGGCCTCGCAGGAGTCGGCGGAGGAATGGATACTGGTAAGTTGAAGCTTCACTACTGCTTCCCCCCCACCTGCATGCCAAATCATACCCCAACCCTCACCCCCATCCTCGAACCCCACCCTCACCCCCACCCCCACCACCATCCTCACCCCCACCACCATCCTCACCCCCACCACCATCCTCACCCCCACCCCCAGCACACCTATTCCCCGCCAATGTCTCACCATCACAACCCACACATCCCAAAACCTAGGCCTGCATGCGTCCACTAAGCATGGACACCCATCACCAAAGCATGCCCAATGCATATACACATCCCCCCCACAAGCCACCCTCACCAAAGCCCCCACACACGAATGCCAGCACTTGGGGACACGAGAACCCATAGATACACCCATATGCCACACATTGAAACTATAACCATACCTCTATACCCCTGCAGGACCCGACCGTCAACACACCGCGGCGGAGGGGCCAGAATTCTCCACACCCCCCACCCAAGAGGCCGTCAGCGATGACAGCAGCTCTGTCGACCTGGACACCGATGACCAGCCCGGACCATCGGGGACCTCTGGACAGTCGGTTCCCCTCACACAGGCCCAGGCCACTACAGACCCAAACCCCTCTGGGAACACCAGCACAGCTCCCACCCAGCGGGCCCATGCCTCTGTCTCCAGGGTGCGTCAATCTGCGGTGTGTCTACCACTACAGGGCACCCAGGATAACGCACCACCCCAACAACAACAGGGACCTGGGGGCAGTGGTAGTGGGCACACCGGCCAGGGGGCAGAGGCCCAGGGAAACAGGGCAACTCGGAGGGCAGCTGTGCGACAGGGGGGGGACGGGCCCAGGGAACCCACTCTCCACGAGGTCCTCACCACCATCATGGGAGCATACAACCGCTCCCAGGAGACGATGGCGACGGTACTGGCCCGGTTCCAGGAGATCCAGGTACTGCAGGAGGAACACTATCGGGGGTACAGGGAGGACATCAGAGCCATCAACACCACCCTGGTTACCATGGTAGGGCTGCTGCAGGACCTCGTCAACACCAGGGCGGACACTCAACAACACCCAAGGGCCCCTGCCACTAGCCTGGACCAAGAACATCCAACCACCTCCGCCGGCGCTAGTGGACAGGAGGCCCCCGCACAGCAGCAGCCCACCTGACCCCCACCTCCTGCAGGAGAAGAACCACCCCGCAAGAGGGCCCTGAGATCTCGCAAGAAGACAGAGTAGGATGTCAAGACCCCCGCCAGCAATGGATACCACCTGATGTCATCCCACTGTCCCACATTGTCACCCTGTCCATCCTTGAACTGCCCATGCTCCATCTCTCCACAGGCCTCTGGACAATGCACCTGTGTGACTGTTACTCTGGACTCTGCCATGGACATTCCTTCACCATAGCCCCCACCCACTTGAAACCACCCATCCCATTTTGAGCACTTAAATAAATACCTATTTTGCACAAAACTATCTGGAGTCTGGCTGTGATTTCAATATATTGTAATTGACATGACAGTGCAAATATGTCCTTGTACATGGTGAAGTCAACAAACAGCTGCCACAAAGCTGTAGTCCATGGGGAAACGAAGCACAGGACTCGTAGTGGGGACCCCAGATCTGAAATAGGGAGGGAAAAGCCACAACTCAGTCATCATACACTGGGGCAAATAGACAGGCAGCAGAGATGCAGGAGAGTAGTTCACATTTACTAAATTATCTTTGAAATGTTACCTGTGTCCTATTGGAAGTACTGTTCAATGATTCTGTCCCTGTTGTCTGTTTCAGCCCCCTCGTCTTCCTCCTCGTCACTCTCCTCAGGTTCCACAGCTGCCACAACACCACCGTCTCGACCATCCTCCTGCAGGAAAGGCACCTGGCGGCGCAAAGCCAGGTTGTGAAGCATGCAGCAGGCCACGATGATGTGACACACCTTCTTAGGTGAGTACATTAGGGATCCACCTGTCATATGCAGGCACCTAAACCTGGCCTTTAGGAGGCCAAAGGTGCGTTCGATCACCCTCCTAGTACGCCCATGGGCCTCATTGTACCGTTCCTCTGCCCTGGTCCGGGGATTCCTTACTGGGGTCAGTAGCCACGACAGGTTGGGGTACCCAGAGTCCCCCACTAGCCATACACGGTGTCTCTGTAGCTGTTCCATCACGTAAGGGATGCTGCTATTCCTTAGGATGTAGGCGTCATGCACTGACCCTGGGAATTTGGCATTTACATGCGAGATGTACTGGTCAGCCAAACACACCACCTGGATGTTCATTGAATGGTAATTTTTTCTGTTCCTGTACACCTGCTCCCTGTCTCTTGGGGGAACCAAAGCCACATGGGTCCCATCAATGGCACCAATGACGTTGGGAATATGTCCAAGGGCGTAGAAATCACCCTTCACTGTAGCCAATTCGCCCACCTCAGGGAAAATGATGTAGCTCCTCACGGATTTCATCAGGGCAGACAACACTCTGGATAACACCTTCGAAAACATGGGCTGAGACATCCCAGAAGCAATTCCCACTGTTGTCTGAAATGACCCACTTGCCAAGAAATGGAGTACTGACATGACCTGCACCAGAGGTGGAATCCCTGTGGGTTGGCGGATGGGGGACATCAGGTCGGGCTCCAGCTGGGCACACAGTTCATGGATAGTGGCACGGTTAAGACGGTAGGTCAGGATAATGTGGCGTTCTTCCATTGTCGACAGGTCCACCAGCGGTCGGTACACGGGAGGATTCATCCGTCTCCTCGCCAAACCCAGCGGACGGTGCCTAGGAAGGACAACATGGAGCACACAGTCAAGCAACCCACAGGTACGTACTCACAGCTAGCACAGTAAACGATTCTCTATGCAGTGAATGGCGTGTCTGAGTGGCTATGCAAGGCCTAGGCCTGTGTGACGCAGTTGAAATTGAGCCATGTGGGCCCTGGAAATGGCGGCTGCCTGACCTGTGAAGTGTGACAATGGGATGTGAGGTCAATGCGCTGGCGTGGCACACCGCGGCGGGCGGCGGGCGAAGACCGCGGCGCGAAGCCGCATTGGTTAACATTGAAGCCTATGGGTTTCAGGAGCCAATGGCGAAGGGCGCTGGCGGTGGCGGGACGCACCGCCGCGGTACGAACCGCCGCGGACGTGACCGCCATTTTCTATCTACTTATCCACTTGCGACTTGAACTTTCACAGGAGAGGACCTATACTGCAAGTGTTGCTGTGACCTCGGTCTGGAAGGGACAATGGCTGCTGCGCCTGGGGAAAGGGCCCCTGCCTTCACTGGAGAGGAGTTGGAGAAACTTGTGGATGGGGTCCTCCCCCAGTATGCGCTACTCTACGGTCCTCCAGACCAACAAGTGAGTTTAATTCAATCTGGATTTGGGGCCACTGGCTGGCTTGGGGGCATGGCGGGGGGCCTGGCGGGGATGGGGGGCATGTTGGGCCTGGCGGGGGGCATGGCGGGGATGGGGGGCATGTTGGGCCTGGCGGGGGGCATGGCGGGGGGCCTGGCGGGGATGGGGGGCATGTTGGGCCTGGCGGGGGCATGGCGGGGATGGGGGGCATGTTGGGCCTGGCGGGGGGCATGGCGGGGGGCCTGGCGGGGATGGGGGGCATGTTGGGCCTGGCGGGGGGCCTGGCGGGGATGGGGGGCATGTTGGGCCTGGCGGGGGGCATGGCGGGGATGGGGGGCATGTTGGGCCTGGCGGGGGGCATGGCGGGGGGCCTGGCGGGGATGGGGGGCATGTTGGGCCTGGCGGGGGGCCTGGTGGGGATGGGGGGCATGTTGGGCCTGGCGGGGGGCATGGCGGGGATGGGGGGCATGTTGGGCCTGGCGGGGGGCATGGCGGGGGGCCTGGCGGGGATGGGGGGCATGTTGGGCCTGGCGGGGGCATGGCGGGGGGCCTGGCGGGGATGGGGGGCATGTTGGGCCTGGCGGGGGCATGGCGGGGATGGGGGGCATGTTGGGCCTGGCGGGGGGCATGGCGGGGGGCCTGGCGGGGATGGGGGGCATGTTGGGCCTGGCGGGGGGCCTGGCGGGGATGGGGGGCATGTTGGGCCTGGCGGGGGGCATGGCGGGGATGGGGGGCATGTTGGGCCTGGCGGGGGGCATTGCGGGGGGCCTGGCGGGGATGTGGGGCATGTTGGGCCTGGCGGGGGGCCTGGCGGGGATGGGGGGCATGTTGGGCCTGGCGGGGGCATGGCGGGCATGTTGGGCCTGGCGGGGGGCATGGCGGGGGGCCTGGCGGGGATGGGGGGCATGTTGGGCCTGGCAGGGGGCATGGCGGGGATGGGGGGCATGTTGGGCCTGGCGAGGGGCATGGCGGGGATGGGGGGCATGTTGGGCCTGGCGGGGGGCATGGCGGGGATGGGGGGCATGTTGGGCCTGGCGGGGGGCATGGCGGGGGGCCTGGCGGGGATGGGGGGCATGTTGGGCCTGGCGGGGGGCCTGGCGGGGATGGGGGGCATGTTGGGCCTGGCGGGGGGCATGGCGGGGATGGGGGGCATGTTGGGCCTGGCGGGGGGCATGGCGGGGATGGGGGGCATTTTGGGCCTGGCGGGGGGCATGGCGGGGGGCCTGGCGGGGATGGGGGGCGTTGGGCCACTGGCAAGGAAAATGCTGACAAACTTGAACGTGGTATTTCTCCCTCCCTGTACGTGTCACATAGGTCCGCGCCCATGAGAAGATCGGGATTTGGCGTGCCATCGCCAAGGAAGTCCGGACCCTGGGGGTCCACCATCGACGGGGCACCCACTGCCGCAAGAGGTGGGAGGATATCCGCCGCGGGACCAAGAAGACCGCCGAGTCTCTGCTGGGGATGGCCTCCCAACGTAGGCGGGGTGCCTGCCGTCAACTGAGCCCCCTGATGTTCCGGATCCTGGCGGTGGCCTACCCTGATTTGGATGGGCGCGTGAGGGCAGCACAGCAGACACAAGGGGATGAGTACAAGCATTATCTACTCTGTTGTCGCGCAGTGGAGGTGTCTGGGTGGGGGAGGAGGGCTGTGGGTCCCCCTAGGCCAGGGCGATATCTGTAGGCTGGGCACCCCCGTAAGCCCCTGTGTCCCCAGCCACCACCCTCAGTAGTTTGTCAGTACAGCCATCCCTGGGCCGTGTCATCCATGGGTGCAGTCGTCAACTCTAGGCGTGTAGGGCATGTTCCACGGAATGCGTAGCGGACCCCAAGTGCGCAACTTAGTGCAGGGGGCATCTGTGTCTGTCATGTCCGCTAACTGTACCGGAGATCCATGTACTCAAAATCCCTTTATTTCTCTCTCCCCCCCCCTTTTTGTTTGTCTTTCTGTGCTTGTGTGCATCAGCATCATCAGGCGGAGGAGAAGTGGCATCGGGGCAGGAGGGAGCTGCATCTCACATGGCCCAGGAGGGCCATGCCACAGAGTCAGACTGGACCAGTGAGACGGAGGGCGAGGGGAGCTCCACGACGGGGACGACTGGACCCTGCAGCGACACGGACACGTCCTCGGAAGGGGGCTCCCTTGCGGGGGTGGCACCATCCGTGCCCCCCGCCATTACAGGTACAGCCGCCACCCAGCGCACCATCTCCGCCCTCCCAGCAGCCCCTCAGCGTTCGCCCCGTGCCCGCTCTGCCAGGAAGCCGGGCATCTCCTTCGCCCCAGGCACCTCAGGCCCTGCCCCTGTTACCCCCGCTGCCCTCAGTGAGGAGGTCATTGACCTCCTCCGAATGCTCATTGTTGGGCAGACTACCCTTTTGAATGCCATCCAGGGGGTGGAGAGGGAGGTTCATCGCAGCAATGCGTACCTGGAGGGCATTCATTCGGGTCAGGCTGCCCATCAGCGATCGTTCCAGGCTCTGGCCTCAGCACTGACGGCAGCCATTGTCCCTGTCTCCTGCCTCCCTCTACTAACTCCCTCCTCCCAGTCTCCTGTTCCTCTGCCTGTCCCACCCACACCATCAGACCAGCCTGCACACACCTCAACACCCAAGAGAAGCTCATCCAAACATAAGCACCACAGATCACGCAGACATTCACACACGCAACATTCCGATGCAGACATGCCAACAGTCACTACCACCTCTGTGACCCCCACCTCCTCGTCTCCCTCCTCCCTCCCTGTGACGTCTACACTCACACCTCCATTCACCTCACCATCAGCCAGTGTTTCCATCACCAGCACACCCTCCACTCCAGTCCGCACACGTGCAGTCACCACCCCCACTGCCATTTACACGTCCCCTGTGTCCTCTCCCACTGTGTCTGTCACCCCCTCTTCCACACCACACAAACGCAGCCACCCACCCACCCAACAGCCATCCACCTCACGACAGCCTATCCCTCCTGCACCTGCACCCAAAGACAGCAAACGTGACTCACCTACAACCACATCCTCTCCCTCCACTCCCATTCCCACTGTACCTACCACTCTCCATTGTCCCAAGAAACTCTTCCTCGCCACTACTAACTTCTTTCCTGACCCTGAGCCCCCCCCTCCTTCTCGTCGGGGTAAGAAGAGCACCTCAGCCACCACCAGCCCTGCAGCCCCCTTGACAAGGGTGCAGGGGTATTGGAGCCCGCCAGCCCGCATGTCTGGATCTTCGCCCAGCAGCAAGGGGACAGCCAGCCCACCCCCTGGGAAGAGGAGCAGAAGGCGGAAGGGGCGCCGCAGGAGCCCGCCTTCTACATCCCCCCCGGACACCACCCAGAGACAGTCACCAGCCACAGCTCCAAAGGGAGGAAAGGGCCACAGGCCCACGACTAAGGAGGGCAAGGGCAGCAAGTCGGAGAGGTCAGGCAGCAGGCCTGCTGCCCAGGAGGAGCCCACAACCCCCATAGCCGCTGCCCCGGGAGGAACCGGCACAGCTGCCCCGGGAGAGCCCACCACCCCCATAGCCGCTGCCCAGGGAGGACCCAGCCCAGCTGGCCAGGACGGCCCCACCACCCACAGCCCAGGTGGGCATTGAAGGAGCACCATCCCCGCTGCCCAGGAGGGCACCACCAGGCAATGAGCAGTTGGCCATAGACCGGCCGCCGTCTCCAGAACCGCTGAACTGGGCCCCGCCATCTCAAGAACCGCTCCGCTGGGCCCCGCCGTCTCAAGAACCGCTCCGCTGGGCCCCGCCGACTCAAGAACCGCTGAACTGGGCCCCGCCGTCTCAAGAACCGCTGAACTGGGCCCTTCAAGGCAAGGAGCGCTGAACTGGGCCCCGCCGTCTCAAGAACCGCTGAACTGGGCCCCGCCGTCTCAAGAACCGCTCCGCTGGGCCCCGCCGTCTCAAGAACCGCTCCGCTGGGCCCCGCTGGGCCCCGCCGTCTCAAGAACCGCTGAACTGGGCCCCGCCGTCTCAAGAACCGCTCCGCTGGGCCCCGCAGTCTCAAGAACCGCTCCGCTGGGCCCCGCCGTCTCCAGAACCGCTGAACTGGGCCCCGCCGTCTCAAGCACCGCTCCGCTGGGCCCCGCCGTCTCAAGAACCGCTGGGCCCCGCCGTCTCAAGAACCGCTCCGCTGGGCCCCGCAGTCTCAAGAACCGCTCCGCTGGGCCCCGCCGTCTCCAGAACCGCTGAACTGGGCCCCGCCGTCTCAAGCACCGCTCCGCTGGGCCCCGCCGTCTCAAGAACCGCTACGCTGGGCCCCGCCGTCTCAAGAACCGCTGAACTGGGCCCCGCCGTCTCAAGATCCGCTGAACTGGGCCCTTCAAGGCAAGGAGCGCTGAACTGGGCCCCGCCGTCTCAAGAACCGCTGAACTGGGCCCCGCCGTCTCAAGAACCGCTCCGCTGGGCCCCGCCGTCTCAAGAACCGCTCCGCTGGGCCCCGCCGTCTCAAGAACCGCTGAACTGGGCCCCGCCGTCTCAAGAACCGCTCCGCTGGGCCCCGCAGTCTCAAGAACCGCTCCGCTGGGCCCCGCCGTCTCCAGAACCGCTGAACTGGGCCCCGCCGTCTCAAGCACCGCTCCGCTGGGCCCCGCCGTCTCAAGAACCGCTACGCTGGGCCCCGCCGTCTCAAGAACCGCTGAACTGGGCCCCGCCGTCTCAAGAACCGCTGAACTGGGCCCTTCAAGGCAAGAACCGCTGGCCCTTTGGCAGACGTGGCAGGGCAGGATCTATCTCGGGCAGGGCAGCAGGATGTCCTCTGGCCAACTTGCCTCCTCCAGTGGCAGTGGGGTCTGTTATGGACTGTATGGACCGTGGCTTTGCACTCCCCAGGATGGCCCAGTGGGCAGGCCACCCACTGTATGGACTGTATGGACAGTGGCTTTGCACTCCCCAGGATGGCCCAGTGGGCAGGCCACCCACTGTATGGACTGTATGGACTGTGGCTTTGCTCTCCCCAGGATGGCCCAGTGGGCAGGCCACCCACTGTATGGACTGTATGGACTGTGGCTTTGCTCTCCCCAGGATGGCCCAGTGGGCAGGCCACCCACTGTATGGACTGTTTGGACTGTGGCTTTGCTCTCCCCAGGATGGCCCAGTGGGCAGGCCACCCACTGTATGGCCTGTTTGGACTGTGGCTTTGCTCTCCCCAGGATGGCCCAGTGGGCAGGCCACCCACTGTATGGACTGTTTGGACTGTGGCTTTGCTCTCCCCAGGATGGCCCAGTGGGCAGGCCACCCACTGTATGGACTGTATGGACTGTGGCTTTGCACTCCCCAGAATGGCCCAGTGGGCATGCCACCCACTGTATGGACTGTTTGGACTGTGGCTTAGCACTCCCCAGGATGGCCCAGTGGTCATGGAGTCCCCTCGTGGATCTGGCGTCGTGTACTCAAGTGGCTGAGGTGCCCCCCCTTCCCTTCCCCCTGAGGTGCCTGTCCTATTTTCTTTCTGATGCCCCTGCAGTGTTCTCTCCGTGGAGTTCTTGTCGTGGGACTGGGCCTTGCCCATTTGCACAGGACCCCTGTGATCCACGGACAGTGGTTGGACTACATTTAGTAGCTGTGTATATTTTGTACATAGTTTATTTATTTATTGGGATTACTGGTGTACATATTTCAATATATCTGCCCGTTTATGATCTCTTATTTTGGTCTTTGCATTATTTCGGAGGGGGGTGGTTTGTGGGTTGTGACAGTGATCTGTGGGAATGCATTGATGTGTGTGTTGTAGTGGGTGTGGGTGGGTGGGTGTGTGCCGGTAATCTTTTCCCTCCCCTGTGTTGTAGGTGCAGTACTCACCGATGTCTTCCGCGCCGCCGGGCGTGCTCCTGGTATATGAGCAGGTATATGAGTGCGGGGATGACCTGCAACTCTGGTTCCATACTGCCGGAATCTCGCGTGGAGTGCGTAGAGGTGAGCGTTTTCCCGTTCGTAGTCTGTTTCCGCCGTGTTCTTATCGGCGGTGCTCCCGCCCCGGAAAAGGTGGCGGATTGGTGGGTCGTGATAGGGTGGGCGGTACATTGTCTGCCGCCTGGCTGTTGGCGGGGACCGCCGCGCTGTTTGTTTGTACCGCCGTGGCGGGCGGAGTGTTAATACGGCGGGCTGTGTTGGCGGTTCCCGCCAGGGTCAGAATTGCATATTTTAGACCGCCGGCCTGTTGGCGGCTTGGCCGCCGCTTTATCACCGACCGCCAGGGTCAGAATGAGGGCCTAAGTAACTTTGCACCTAACCTTCACTAAGTGATGGTTAGACATATAGGTGACTTATAAGTTACTTAAGTGTAGTGCAAAATGGCTGTGAAATAACGTGGACATTATTTCACTCAGGCTGCAGTGGCAGTCCTGTGTAAGAATTGTCTGAGCTCTCTATGGGTGGCAAAAGAAATGCTGCAGCCCATAGGGATCTCCTGGAACCCCAATACCCTGGGTACCTAGGTACCATATACTAGGGAATTATAAGGGTGTTCCAGTGTGCCAATCAGAATTGGTCAAATTAGTCACTAGCCTGCAGTGACAATTTTAAAAGCAGAGAGAGCATAAACACTCAGGTTCTGGTTAGCAGAGCCTCAGTGATACAGTTAGGCACCACACAGGGAACACATACAGGGCATACGTTATGAGCACTGGGGTCCTGGCTAGCAGGATCCCAGTGACACAGGCAAAAACAAACATACACGCAAGTAAAAATGGGGGTAACATGCCAGGCAAGATGGTACTTTCTTTGAACCTCTGTGAGCTGAACATTGTTTACAAACTTACAGTCGATTAATCATGATTAAATTCCTGTGTGTCAGCAGAAGATACAATGCCTTTTGCACTTAGAAAAATAAAAGTTAGAATCTAAACATTATATTGAAAGCTCTCAGCTGCAACTTTTAGAATATAGCATCTAATAAGAACAACATGATATTAAACGGCTCACTAAACATGAGACATCCCAATACAAAACCTTCAATCCACAGATGAATGAATGAATGAAGGCACTCTCTATATGGAAACACTGCTCATGAGCCTCCAGCTCAGTATGGAGGGTTGCTTGTTGCTTCAAGGAGTCTGCTTTGGAGTGGGGAGATCCAGTGGCACTAAGAATGAAGCTGGGAAGATAACCCTAGTGGACCCTGTGCCACCAACACTGAGGTCCTCCCAGCTGTTGCAGCACTTTCTGGTTCTGTGTGTATGAACATCCACTGCACCGTAGCTATATTGGTCACCTATATAGCCCAGAAACATTTTGAGGAACACTCTCACAGATAACTTCTAATTCCTCCTGGAAGAAAATGAGGGCCACTCATTTTTCTCTTCAACAAATGTTGGTGCTTCCTGATCAAAAGTAGCAGAAGGATGGAGGAGAATTCTTGGTGTTCATAGTACAGCTCAGAAGTGACCTGGTTCCTGTTCCTCTATTTAGCTTCATGTTTGTCACAACTACTGCAATCCACCTTTACTACAAAGTTCTGTGATTCGACTACATAGTTTACCACATACTTAGTGGAGGCAGATAAATCCACTTTGTAGGAATAATTATTTGGAAAAGAGAAAAAGTGAAGTGAACAACATAAGTTGGGTAATTAATCACACCTTTTCATATTAACATAGCATTTTTTATATTGAGAAGAATCGTGCAAATTAATGGGGTCTTTGGTTGGCAGTCAGGTTACCCCCTGTCCAAGCAAGAACCCTCACTCTAGTCAGGGTAAGTCACACACAATCCAAATTGTGCCCAACCTCTGGTAGCTTGGCACTGAGCAGTCAGGCTTAACTTAGAAGGCAATGTGTAAAGTATTTGTGCAATAAATTATGCAATAGCACAGTATAAGCACCACAAAAATACACATTTAGAAAAATATAGAATTTTTATCTGAGAAGAATAAGGTCAAAACAATCAAGATAAATACAACTTGAACTATCACTTTTTAAATGATCAATAAAGTCCTTAGTTTTTAAAAAGCAATAAGTTTCTCTTGCTAGCACAAAGTACCTGGTTTGCGTCTAAATCATATGCACAGGACCGCAGAGGAGGAGATGTGTGGAAAACAGGGAGGTGTGCGTCGGTTTCTCCAGGCACACACAGACGATGCGTCAATATTTTCCACGGGTTGATTTTCAGTGCGCAGGTTTGGATCCTCTTCAGGTTGTGGGGTATTTGGACATCCCGAGGATGATGTGGAGAAATCCTGTGCGTGCAAGGTGAAGTCACAGGAGCTGCGTCGATTCGGTGGGTGATGTGGGGAAATTTCTGTTGCACGGCAGGCGCTGCATCGACTCTTCTTGCAGGAAGTCAGGCTGCGTCGTTCTGGGTTGGCAATGCATCAATCCAGTGGGTCATGCATAAAAGTTCCAGTCGCAACGCTGGCGCTGTGTCGCTCTCCTCTCAGGGAGGCAGGCTGCATCATTCCGGTTCAACATGCAGTGATTTTCTCACCCCAGGGCAGGCTGTGCATTGATTCCAACAAGCTGTGCGTGGTTTTCACCTCACAAGGTGTTCTTTACAGACATGAAGTCTTTTTGGCCCTGAGACTTCAGGAAACAGGAGGCAAGCTCAATCCAAGCCCTGGGAGAGCACTTCTCAGCTGAGACAGAGGGCAGCAAGGCAGCATGGCAACATCAGGGCAGCAGTCCTTTGCAGAAAAGCAGTCAGGTGAGTCCTTTCAGCAGCCAGGCAGCTCCTCTTAGCAGGTTGCAGGTTCTGGTTCAGAGTTCCTTTCCCAGTAGGTATCCTGTCAAGATGTGTCTGAGTTGGTCGGGTCAGAGGCCCTGTTTAAATACCTAAATGTGTCTTTGAAGTGGGGGGAAGTGCACAAGGTCCCCTTTCAGTTCCATCCTGTCTGCCAGGGCCCCAGTATGGGGTGTGGCATTCCATCGTGTGAGGGCAGGCCACTGTCCTTTGAGATGTTAGTGTCAGGCCCCCCACCCTCAAAGTCCAGGAAGACCCATTCAGCATGCAGATTTGTGTAGGTGTGACTGAGCATCCTGTGTTTGGGGTTGTCTGACTGAAATGCACAAGGGAGCTGTCAACTAACCTAGTCAGATGTGGATTGTAAAGCATAGAAGGCTTTAAGTGTAGAGAAATGCTCACTTTCTAAAAGTGTAATTTCTCAATTAGTAATATTAAATCCAACTTCACCAATAAGCAGGATTTTCCATCACCATTCTGGCCATACTAATTATGACCTGGTTACTCCTTTCAGTTCAGAATCTACCATTCAAACAGTATAGGAGGGTAGCCCTAATGCTATCCTAGGGAAGGAGCAAGCCTCACAGCAGTGTGAAACAAATTTAAGAGTTTTACCACACCAGGACATATAGAACACACATGTTCATGTCCTGCCTATCACCTACATAGCACCCTTTCCTATGGGCTACTTAGGGCCATATGTACAAACACATTTTCCCATAGACACAAAATGGGTAAAACCCTTTGCTACATCTGGCCCTTAGTGTCTACCTTAGTGTGACATATGTAGAAAAAGGGGAGTTTAAGGCATGGCAAGTACTTTTAAATGCCAAGTTGAAGTGGCAGTGAAACTGCACACAGAGGCCTTGCAGTGGCAGGCCTGAGACATGGTTAAGGGGCTACTTATTTGGGTGGCACAATCAGTGCTGCAGGCCCACTAGTAGTATTTAATTTACAGGCCCTGGGCAATTGTAGTGCACTTTTCTGGGGACTTACAAGTAAATTAAATATGCCAATTGGGTATGAGCCAATGTCACCATGTTTGAGGGAGAGAGCATATGCACTTTGGCACTGATTAGCAGTGGTAAAGTGTGCAGAGTCCTAAAGCCAGCACAAATGAGGTCAGAAAAGGACAAGGAGGAAGGCAAAAAGTTTGGGGGTGACCCTGCAGAAAGGCCATTTCCAACATTAATGTATGCAGAAGTATTCCTATATTTGTCAAATTTTCTTCACACTACACGTCGGATGCCCTGATTTGAGTTATGTACGTTGATTCATTGTGCTGATGAATGAGTCATGAATTTGTAGATACATATTATGATTTAGTGACTTTAATTGTGACATCATGGTTGTGCAACAGTTGTGTCTCATGATACTTTGTGAGGACAGTCTCATAATTAATTCATCATTAACTCAACACTGCCAAACCACTGTTATCCAGCAATCAAACTAACAGTCCAGCTAAAACATTAGTCCACTACTCTGTCATACTCCTTCAAATCGCTGTCCATGTTCCATGCGGGGAAACGGGATGGGGCTGTTGTTCAAGGGTATGATTTTCATGTAAGCATGATGAGCTTGTAAATTGTGCAACATGCAACAAACTGCAACAAGCTTCCACACTACTTATGTGTAGTACTGGTGTGTGCTTTATCTGTTTGATCAAAAGAATTGAGGTGCAACTTAAGGATGCGAAAAGTACACATGATGATAGTGTGCTTATGGGTGTGTGCTGTTCTGTATCTCTCCTCATGCAGAACAGTGTTGAATTTCAGGAGGGGGTGAGAAGATGAGAAGAAAAGACATACTCAGTATCACTTGCAACAAAAGCATGTGGTACTTGTTTAATGTGGTGATCTTGTGAATGCTGTTGACATTCCATACATGCATGGAATCAGTGCTAATCTCATGTGTTTATTTTGATGGCATGAAGTTATGACTGACTCTGTTTGTAATGCTATTCTCAAGGTATACAAACAGTGCCAATGTGGCATAGGTTAGCTTAGCCGTAAGCCACATGTCACTGGATTCACATCAATCAACTGAAATTCAAGAGGCATTGTTTAAAAGTGTAGCTAACTCTTGTGCTGTCAGGTAGACTTGAGTGAAATTAAATTACACCAACGTAATTTGTGTAATTTTGGGAATTTCATTCAATGTTTGTTACACTAAATTCCCTAAATTACGGCATTATGCCTTTTCTTATAATTACCATGGAAGCACAGGAACCAAAGAGCACGAGTAGCTGTTGTTCATGGTGCATTTTTTTGCACTTTTTTGTGTGAAATGTGTCTATGCATCAAAAATTGCCATAAGGATACAGTGGTATACAGTTTAAACACAGTGTGCAGTAGGGGTTGCCCATCTATCTGTGGTTGATTGTTGATATGAGCTACCCATGAAGTGTATGGTTTGGGGAGTTGGACCCTACCTGGCCTGAAGATGGCTGCCTTCTAGGCAAACTCCTTCGGCCACATTCTCTATCCTAAATATTCCTGTGCCCAACTACGCTATCAAAGCTGCCAGTAATGCTACCCTTTCTGCTGTACAATTGGTGTGACTACTTCTGCTG